>NW_027528859.1:2718383-2754675 GCF_008692635.1 Crocuta crocuta | reverse complement strand
CTCTCTGCACCTCCCCAACTTGTGCTCTCTCTCTCTCTCTCTCAAAAAAGAAATTAAAAAAAAAAAAAGTGACCCAGAGGAAACTTTGGGGCTGATAATGTGTTTGTTATTTTTATGGCAGTGATGATTTCACAGCTGTATACATATGTGAAAACATCAAGTTGTACATTCTAAATGTGCAGCTTACAGTATGCCAAGTATACCTCAATAAAGCTGTAAAAAATACTACTTGAAAAAACAGCAGACCTCAGTAAATGCTTATAGTATAAGTGCAGAGAAGTGTTCTGTGTTGGTTTAAGGACTCCAAACCAACACGCTCAGTGTATGCTGGTAGAATTAATGTGCATAAGAAATAAGTGAATGGATATTAGATGTTCAAGAATTTTACAATCATTGAAGGAATGAATTCCACAAATATTTATTTAACTTTTATGTGTCAAGCACAATCCTAGGCCCTGGGAATAGGTTAAGGAGCATTACAAAGATCCCTATGCTCACAGAGCTTTAATTCAAGGACATGAAAAGATAAGTAAAACAGTGAGCTCAAGAGAGAGAAAGCTGAGAAGAGAGAAAATATCGGGGAGGAGACTGACATTTTTGAAAATAGCACTTTCCTTGAAAAGGTGACCCTAGGGGAAGAAACCTAAAGGAAATGAACGGACCAGGTGGATGTCCGGAAGTGTTAAAAGTAACTGTCCCACTGTTAACCAAAAGAATGAGCAAGAGTTGACTGAAATGTCTGACGAGGGTGTGAAGGCAGCAGGCAGCAAGAGCGTGTGAGTGCTGGTGAGGTCCTGCTGGGTGTTAAGTGCTGGGTCCCGGGCCGTCCCAGCCCGCGGGTACTCGCGTTGTCCACGAGGAGGCGCGCCTGAGCCCGCCCCGCAGTCGTCTTCCGCCGTCGGCNGGGCGGTGGGAGCTGGGCCCAGAGACGCGGGGACGGGCCGTGGGCCCCCGGGACGAGGTGAGCGCAGGGCTTGCCGCTGCGGGCGCGACAGGTGCCGGGCGACGTCGGACGAGATTTCGGGAGGGCGCGGCGCACCTGGGTCACTGGAGGGACAGTGGCCCAGGCGGGACTCGAACGGGCCCGGGGCCTCTTCCCTGCAGCGGCAGGGGATGCCCCGCGGGAGGGGGAGGGGGGAAGTTGGAGTTCCAGAGCGTTGTGTTTTAAATCTCTGATGGGACCCCTTCCCCGGCCGCTTGGTGACGGGCTGGGCGTCAGCCCGGGAGTCCGACAGACCCTCCTGCCGCCCGGCAACTCAGTGCAGCGGGGGAAATGCAGCAGTAGGGGTGTGGACGAGGGGCGGGAGACGGTGACCAGGAAGTGGTTCCCCAGCCGCCCGTCCGGAACAGGGCATATCAGAGCCGCCGGCTGTTTGAGCTCCGTATTTTACACCGTGAGCTTTAAGCCCCTCAAAGGCTCGGCCTCGCTCTACGGACCAGCCCCTGCAGGCCGCTCAGGTAATGCAGGATACACGTACTATACATTACTCTCAGATCGGGAGCCCCGGGCCGGTACACAGCTCCAAGCTGAAAGGAAACACGAATCCTGCAGAGTCAGGTGCTCAGCCTCAAGTTGATGGGAGGGCGATTGGGACCCGCACAACTTTTCTGCTCCGTTCCGCTTGCGGGGTGTAATACATTTCTAGTTACAACTAAAGGGTACCGGTCCCAAATAGTTTCAAAGAGCAAGAAAAGGAAATGCCTGTATTAGAAAAAGTCCTGGCCCCAATGGATTCTGATGACCGTCCTACAGAACAAAACAAACTACTGATCTGGGTCACCGCCTGCCACCCGCACACCCCACCCCCATCCCATCGTGCATGTGGGAAAATTGCAGTAAAGTGTTCTGTCTAGTGATATGCAACAACTTAATGACAGAAGTGAAACTTAGACCCAAATTTCTAACTCATCCTGGGCTGCCTTGATGTGTAGGCATTGCATACTGCAAGCAGGGTGAGCTTTGCAGACCTGGGGTGGAAATCCCGGCTTCTCCTCTTACTAATTGTGGATCATGAATAAACTTCTTTGTTTGAGCCTGGTTTTCTGTATTATCAAATGGAAATGTTTAGCTTACTCCACAAAGCTTTTGTGAGGTAGCTACTGTAAATCCTTTGATTTATTATAATGGTCAAGAAACGTTCTTTTCCTTCCACTCAACTTCCCATATTTTACCTAACTGGATTTCAGTTTCTTGGAGGCATCTTTAAGTTCTCTGTTTAATATTCATTGGCACTTGGTGGGGATTTTTGCATTTCCACTTCATTGACATTTCAGATTATCAGTTACATGCAAAGCACTGTGCTCCGTGCAGGGAATTGCTCCTGGGACCAGCTGGGTTAGAATCCACATCTCCTGTGCCTCAGTCGAGGGCCCTTTGGTGGCACACAGATTTCCTCTTTGCTGGTTAAGCACAGTAAGATGGTGAGGCAGCAGTTGGCAGTGCCTTCAGATTTCAGTCCCTGTAGGTTGGAGACAGAACATAATCCCTGCTAATGCTCTTTTAAGTGTATTGGTTGAATGTGGCTGAATGAACTACTGTGTTTCATACCAAGACATTTAAACTCCTTGAAGGACTTCTCTTTAGATTCTCTGTGCAATATAATCTAGTTGGAGACTTAGTATGAATGTAAGGAAAATGCTTTATAATCCGACTCTCAAGTGCCTATTCTGTGTTTGATCAAGTGCTCATTTCAAGAACTGAGATTTGACAGAGTGCTTTGCATCTGGGCATTTTCAGGATTGGCAGATGAATGCAGGAAGGACAGAAGTTCCTTGGTACTTGAGTGAAATCTAATTTCATATTTATGTGAATCGGTGTTTCTTTCTCTATGCAAAATTTATTTTCTCTGTCCTCTACTCCCATCTTTGTGCTTTTGAAAGCTTCATTCTTTTTATTATGTCTTCAGTGGGCCAAATGTGTGTGTGTGTGTGTGTGTGTGTGTGTGTTTTAATTTTTTCTTCAAACTAAAAGTAATGGATTTTGTCCTTTTTAGCTGAGATGTGTATACATGCCAATTAGAGCTTCTGGTCAGCACGAGATACCTAATGGCTCCCAAGCATACTCAGTATTTAAGCTGTGCAGCTCTGTCAGGAGGAAGCACAGCTGTGATTTCCTGTAGATCTTTGGATCTCTTCTCAGAACTTGAAGGACTTCAGGGAAAGTTGAGAATCACAGATCTCGTCCATCTTTCTTATCATCCACCCATATGAAAAAAAGAGACCTGAAGTGACTCACTCAGAGGATCATAGCTAATTAGTAGCAGAACTGGGCTTAAGATTCCAAATCCTAACTAAGCCACTTTATTATCTCAAGAGTTTTTTTCACGAATATGTAGATTTATGGAAAGCCCTTATTATTCATAATATGTAGTTACTAATGTATGTACACTTTAGAGCTTGGAATTATGATGATGATAATAATAATAATAAACCTTGTTCCCTAAATAATACCCTGTGGAGGTATATTGCCACCTGAGGGCATTAATTACTATCTTTCCTTTCAAAAAGATTTGGTAAAGGAGTAAGTAATTCAGGTGGTGACAAGTAGACTATATTGTAATTGGAAAGAAAAGAGAACATGTTAAACTGTTGCAAGATGAGAAGTCATCCTGGAAGAGTCTTAAACCAAAACCTTCCCTCGCTTAGGCTCAATTTATTGTAAGATGAGGGGTTTGGGATAAACTAGATGATGTCTAAAAATTTTTTAGCATGGGAATTCTGAACTTTTCGGCCCTGGCTTGTTAAAATAGCATCTTCAGGGGCACCTGGGTCGCTCAGTCAGTTGAGCATCTGACTCTTGATTTTGGCTCATGTCATGTTCTCACAGTTCGTGACATTGAGCCCTGCATTGGACTCTGCACTGACAGCATGGAGCCTGCTTGGGATTCTTGCTCTCTCTCAAAACAAAACAAACAAACAAACAAAAACACCAAACATACAAACAAATAAACCTAAATGTAAAAAGTAATGTCTTCAAGTAAAAGGGCAGGCAGTTACCAGAAGTATATGTCCTCAGGAGGTACTAAAAATTGAGTAGCTGCCTAAGAAGGTAAGAGAGATTACTTGGTGATTTCAGTCTACCCTAATAATTCTTCAGATATGTTTTGGGATTTAGTACCACTCTGCAACTCAAATTTATGACATGAAAAATGCATTGAGGAAGATGAGTCAAACATTATAGTTGGAAATAGTTAAGAAAAGAGAATCGTAAGAATGAGAAAGCACAGGTGAGAGCCAGAGCAGCTGGGCTAAAGGTCTTTGGGCACAGGGAGTGAGGAAAGTCAGGTGATGGGAAAGAGATAACATGCAAATGACTGAGTCACAGAGGGTCAGTGGTAACGTCTGTATCAAGAGGACACTGAAACCACATTCTTCTGAATAAGACTTTCTCAGGATGATTAGCAGGTGTATTAAAGAGAAAAGCTGTGAGTTTCCAAAATACAGTTTTGAGTGTGAGAATTATTTTAGGCTATTTAAATTACTTAAATATCTCTTTCTTTTAAAAGGAAGATGATTTCTTAAAAGTGTTTATTTATTTATTTTGAGAGAGAGTGACAGCGAGAGAGACTAGGGGAGGGGCAGAGAGAGAGAGAGAGATAGAGAATCCCTGGCTCCACGCTATCACCACAGAGCCCTGTGTGGGGCTCTATCCCATAACCTGTGAGATCACGACCAGGCGCTCCTACATGTCTCTTTCTTAAAGTTGGTCATTACTTTCCCCTTTTCCTTGCCCCACTTCTTGTACATTGTTAGCACTTTGGATTATTATGATTTATTGTGTAGTGAAAAGAAAAAGGACAGAATGAAAGGATAAAATGAATATTTGCAACAGAGAGTCTTTTGGATTTCTGTGCACACCCTTAAATCAGAACAGGGCAGATACCTGTTTCATGCCAAATGATCAGTTAAGGGCCGATCGTGAAGTCAGTACTCCGGAAATCCAGTCTACTTGCAGAAGCCAACTCTACATTTGGAGTAGCCATGTAAAAGGAAGCCCTTCATGTGGGAACCAGAAGGCCTGGGTCTTTGTGGTTCTGGCCATAAAGATATATGAGACCTGGAATAATCGCCCTGGGCCTCAGTTTCCTCATCATTAAACTGAAGGGTTTAGAAGAGATGGTGTGCAGGTGCTCACCGGCATTCCATGCTTCCCTCAGCTCCTCACCCTGAAGTCGGGCCCACCTTGCTATGCTGCCTCCCTAGGCCAGGCCAGGTTTGCGGACCTTGTGGGATCGCAGTCTAGCAGGGAATCTCTGCTCTGTGAGCCTTTGCCAAAGCAGTAACTCTTTGCCTGCTAGTGAAGTGAGAAAGCTTGGAGGAAACCCAGTGGCTTTCTTTCCAAGCTTTCCATTTCATAAGTATGTTAACAAGACAGATAAGAAAATCTCCGGAAAATTCCAATATTTCAAATGTGGTACTAAAAATTTCTCCAGTATGCAACGCAAATGAATTTTTGGCCATTTAATGCATATATTCATAGGTAGTCTCCCATTCATACCATGCTCCCAGGAAATGCAGGTAACTATTGAATGCCAAGTACCATGGTAAGCACAGGTAACCACTTTGGATGCTTGTCATTCGGAAGAGAAGCAAAGAAAGGAAGAGGAAAAAGAGGAGAGGAAGGAAGTGAAAGTCAAGTGCACTTTGTTGTGATACATTGTGGCCATTTTCTTCCCCCTAAGGTCTTTGCTAGCTGATTTTGGTCAGTTTTTGAAATTAAAAGTACTCTGATTAAATAATTCCCCAGACATAACTCCACTTTACTCTGGTATTTATGATTCTTATTCAGTTCAAGCAGACCCTATATTGTCTAAGGAAACCCTTAAGAATTTTAACCTGAGAAGCTGTGGTCTAAAACAGAGATAGCCAACCTTATTTCTCCCATCCTAGCCTAACTTAGTCACCAGGGCTTGCATAACATTCTCAAAATAAAAGTAATTTGAGTTTCCCTAAACTTGAAATTACATTTCTCACAACACTTTCATAGAGTAGAAAATAAAATGGAAAAGAGTTGAAAGATCAAAATGGCAGCTTTAAAAATGTAGGGAGCCACTTTAGGAAACTTTCAAAGTTAATTTTTCTGGGGGAAGGATGCCTGGAGGTTTGCCATTGAGACACAGTTGAAATTTCTATAAACTTCCTTTTGTGCTTCTAATGGATAACATCCAAGCTAATAAGCTTAATTTTTATAGAGGAAAGTATTTTTGTGTACTTTTTACAAAAAGATCTTGAGTGTAATTGCCATCTTCAGAAAATCTTGAAAATTCCATGATAATTATGCAATTAAATGTTAGAGCATTTTAGAGGTGCCCAGGTGGCTCAGTGGGTTAAGCATCCAACTCTTGCTTTCGGCTCAGGTCATGATCTCACGGTTTTGTGAGTTTGAGGCTCACATTGGGCTCTTTGCTGGCAGCATGGAGCCTGCTTGGGATCCTCTGTCTCCCTTTCTCTCTGCCTTTCCCCCTCTCACGCTGTCTTGCTCTCTCTCAAAAATAAATACATAAACAAAAAAATTCAGAGCATTGTAAAGCAATACAGATTAGAAAATAATGATTTCTTTTAAGTTTTTTTTAGAGAGGAAGAGCACACGGGAGCAGGGGAGAGGGGCAGAGGGAGAGACAAAGAATCTCAAGACAAAGAATCTCTATGCTGAGTGTGGAGCTGGACAGGGGGCTCATCCCAGGGCTCCATCTCATTACCCTGGGATCGTGACCGGAGCTGAAATCAAGGGTCAGAAGCTAAATAGACTGAGCCACCCAGGCTCCCATTTAAAACTTTAGTTGTAACTTCCTTTTTGCTCATTGTCTAGAGTAGTATTGCTAACATAGGAGTTGCAGATCCAACTGGAAGAAATTGACAAGCATGAGAATACGACCTACATCTGAACAAGGCGGGCAGTCACACTTTTCCTCCCAGGCTTTGCTGCCTCTCACCAGCTTTGAGATGTTCGGTCTCATTGTCCAAGGGACTACCTTTCCCTCCAAAAAGTTGTTTGCAAATAGAGAATCATAGTGTTCCATGAAAATAGCATATGTAAAGAAAAAAACAGGTGAGGTAGAAGGTGGGAAGTGGAAGGGAAGGATAAAGGATACTTAATTTGGACTGCAGCCATGTGATCAAGCCTTGCTTCCCAATCCTCCCAAGTATAAGGTCTTTTTTTTCTTTAATGTGTTAAGAAACTTCATGAAACTTTGCATACTAGTAGTTATGCTGATAAAGCGTGTAACTACCAAATGCTGCTGTGAATTCAGTATTGATTTGTGTTTGTGAATCCCAACAGTATATGCACACTGTTTGGGAATCAGGAATACACGTAAGTGTGAGACACTTACCAGTATTCAAGCGGGGCTTCCTGCTCATCGGGATGTGTGGACTTCTTACCGTAACACTGTGTCCCTGACCTCGACTTGCTCATTGAGAACACTGGCTCAGAGTGGAACGGCCCCAAAGTCATCTGCCTGATGGTTCTCAACCACAGCTTGGTGATGCAATTGGCTGTCTCAGCCAGTTAATAACAATCATTAAAATTTGCAAGTCACTTTTTAATAAAGTAAATTAAAGATGAGTCCTTTAATAGCCTCACATGCATTATGCTATATTTTAGTAAGTAGGAGAGAAAAGGAGCATTAGGTGGATGGAGCATGTCGCATTCATTTGCTCAGCATTTCTTGAGTTCTTGTGGGGTAGGCACTAGGGATTCAGTAGTGAAGAAAACCTTACACATCCTGGCTTTCATGGAGTTTGTATTCACCCTGGGGAAGCTTGGGTGGTGATAAGTGCTAAGGAATGAAATAAGGTAGGGGAGGGGTCTAGGGAATATTGAGCAGCCAGCATAGCAGTTCAGACCTGCAATAGGGTGTCTAGGGAAGGTGGATCTTCCTTGGTGAGAAGGTGACCCCCTTGCTGAGAAGGTGACCTTTGAGCACATACCTGAAGGAACTGAGGCAGTGAGCTGTGTGGCCCCCTGGGCCAGGACTTCTCAGAGGGAATGGCAAGTGCCAAAGCCCTGATGTGAGGCTGTCCCAGGCATGTTTGAGGAAGAGCAAGGAGGACAGGCTGGGTGGAGTGGAGTGAGTGAAACACAAGGAAGGAGGAATTGAGATCAGAGAAGTGAGGTGAGTGCAGATTGTGTAGGCCCCTTGTGGCCCCTATGTGGAGAATAGATTCTAGGAGGTTAAGTGGAAGCAGAGACCAGCTAGGAAGCAATGGCCCCAATCCAGACAAGAGGTGTTGTTGGCATGGACTGGGGGGGGGGAGGGTGTCACCATGGAGTTGGTGAGGAGTGGGCAGTTATGGATGTCAGCCTGTCTGACGTCGTGTGGTGGTAACGTCATGTGGTGGTGGTGGTAACTGTTGAGAACCACTAATACTGAACTCCTTCATTTTACAGATAAGGAGATCGGGGCCTGGGTGAAAGGATTTGTCCCAGGAAAATAAATGCTCCCTGTGCAGTGATATTGAACTTGGAGACACCGGCAAAAGGAGGCATGGGCACAGCCTTCCACAATCCCTTGCCTCTCCCCACAAATCAAATCAAAATTAATATATCAATTACTAGTTATCAGCGCCCCCAAATTGTTAATGTCTGGGAGATCCTTGCAGGCAGCTTTTTCAGAGTAGAACTTAGGAAGGTAGAGGGAACATCTGAGAGAAAGTAGTCTGAAGTGGTTCTCCCAGGGGTGCAAAGAGTAGAAGGCTATCATGGAGGGCAGCCTGTAGAACCAGTCTCGGATTAGCTTCTAAGAAGGGATTAGACTTGTCCTTTCAAACCCGCATACTAGTCATAGGGTGTCCATTAGTGAGTAGAATGTCTTTGTCGGAAAATTTTTTACCCCCATAAATTAGTGTGATTTCTGCCCACCCCCTTAATGTAGCTGGGGAAAAGTAGACCACAGTCGGGAGGTAGTAATGGAACAGAGGCTCCTTCCAGAAAGAAGGGAAAGGAGAAGGCAGTAGAAAGTCCTTCTCAAGGCAAAGTGCAAGTCCTTCCTACTGCAACCCTGGGCAGAAGAATTTATAGTGGTTCTGACTGAGGAGGAGCCAGTGTACTAAACAGTCTAGTCTAAGCAGATCCAGGTGTGTTCCTATTTGTGTGCTGACCACCTGGCATTATATATGCACATTATAGGTGTATAATTCATGGTCAAGGCTCACCTGGAAATGCTGGTATACGTAGATGCAAAGTCCAGCTTTACTCCAAAGAGCTATAAATGAAGAGGTGGGAGGGACAGAGTTTTGAGGGAAAGAAGGTGGAAAAGGTGGAGGTAAAAAAGTTGGGGAGGCTTAGCTCTGGGAGGTTAGGAGGTGATCCTTCAGGTTTTCCTCTCGAAAATGAAAACTTGGCCAGCCTCCATTATGTTTTTTCCAACATGAGGAAATAACTGTGTAGTTAAAGGTCAGTGATCTTTGTTGAGTCAGAAACTATTACAAATCAAAGTATTTCTCTTGTAATCAGGAGTTTACTATTTAAGAGCCCGAATTCATACTTTAGATTTCACTTGCGACAACCTACAGATATAGGTCCCAAAACCATCCTCTCCTCCCTGCCCCCCAGCATACTCAAAGTGTGGTTGGACATCAGGGGAAATGGAGGTGCTCAGACTCTATAGCTGTCATATTTTGCTTCTTACTTTTTAGAGTGCTTGTCTGTCACACTGACTTGGAATCTGTAGCATCCCTGTGTGTGGCTTCCATATATGTTATGGTATTTTGGTTATTTAACTCCCCCGAGCTTTGGTTTTCTCATCTATAGAATGAGATTATTCTCTTCCCAGAGTTAATGTGTATATTGAATTTTTAGAAAATCCAAATCTCAGAATTTATACAAGAGAAAAGAAATACATGTCTACCCAAAGACTTCTACTGTTCAAAGCAGCCTTATTTATATCCCAAATTGGAAGCAACCCACATGTCTACCAACATTTGAATGGATAAATGAATGGTGACACATCCACACAGTGAAATAGTACTCATCATAGTATAAGTAGTATTTGCTGAGAAACGGGGTAACGTGGATGAAACCCAAGAACAGGAGGCATAAGTGATGTATAGTGACAGAAGGCGGATCAGTGGTTGCCAGGAGACAAGACAGTGTGTATGAGACGGTGAGAGTTGACTGCAAAATGGCATAACTTGAAAGAGCTTTTTTCCTAGAATCACTGAGATATACTTTACATATAGTAAAAGTCACCCTTTGTTGTTTACAGTACTCTAAATTTTGACAAACTAATATAGTTTGTCAATCAAGATATAGAATATTTCCATCACCCCCAAAATTGCCTTGTGCAATTTTGACTCTTCGTTGTCAACCTCCTTCCCATACTCCCAGCCGTTGGCAACCACTGATCTAATTTCTATGCCTACAGTTTTGCCTTTTCCAGAATGTTACATAAATAGAATCATACAGTATATAGCCTTTTGTGTCTGGCTTCTTCCACTTGGCATGATGTAAAAAGTCATCCATATAGTTTTAGGTATCAATAGTTTGTTCCTTTTTATTGCTGAGCAGTACTTAACTGCATGGATGTGCCACATTGTTTATGCTTTCACCTGTTGATAGACTTTTGGATTGTTTTCAGTTTGGAAGTAATTATGAATAAAGCTACTATGAACATTTAAATACAGGTTTTTGTGTGGACATAGTCATGATTGCTCTTGGGTAATTACCTATGTGTAAGTTTTTTGGGTTGTATATTAAGTATTTGCTTTTGACCTCATAAGAAACTGCCAACATGTTTTTCAGAGTACTGTTTTGCAAGCCCACCAGGCACATATAAAAATTCTCATTGCTCTACATTCTCATCAGCTCTTCATATTAATGTTTTTTTAAATTTAAGCTTTTCTTATAGATGTGTCATGATGCCTTATCATGGATTTAATTTTGCATTTCCCTAGTGAATAATGCCTTTGAACATCTTGTGTTTTTTGGCCATCTATATCTGTACTTTAGTATCTGTTCAGATCTTTTGCACATTTTTAATTGGGCTCTTTGTTTTCTTTTTTTTTAATTTATTTTTGAGAGAGAGGGAGAGAGTACCTACATGTGCATGAGTGGTGGAGGCGCAGAGAGAGAACCCCCATCAGGCCCCATGCTCAGCACAGAGCCCAGTGCGGAGCTTGATCCCATGGCTGGGAGATCACAACATGAGCTGATATTAAGAGTCAGATGTTTAACTGACTAAGCCACCCAGGCACCCCTCTTTGTTTTCTTACTGAATTTTGAGTGTTGTTTATATATACTGGTTACCAGTCCTTTACCAGGTGTGTTATGAAAATATATTCTTTCAGTCTGTGGCTTTTCATTTTCTCAACAGCCTTTAAAAGAGAAGAAATTCAAAATTTGATCCAATCTGTCAATTTTTTCTTCTATGGTTTTAAAAAAATCTTTGACTAACTCAAGATCACAAAGATTTACTCATTTGTCTTTTTCTAGACATTTTACAGAATTAGCTTTTTCAAACAGCTTTTTCTAAATGATCTGTTTGAGTTAATTTTTGAATATGGTATGAGGTTCATGTTTTGCATATGGATGGGTAGTGTTCCAACACTGTTAAACTTTGTTCATTGAATTCTTTTGTTAACTTTGTCGAAAATCAGTTGTCTATAGATGTGGACTTTTTTTGGATTATGTATTCTGTTGCATTAATGTGACTGTTTTTTTGACAATACCCACATTACTTTGTTTAGTATACCTTTATGTAAATCTTGAAATCAGACTTTTTGCATTGGCTATGATCTCCAGTGTGATAATGAATAGGAATGAAGAGAGTGAACATTCTTGCCCTGTTCCCAATCTTAGGGAGAAAGCCTTCATTCTTTCCCTGTTACATATGATGTTAGCTTTGGGTTTTGTGGTTATTCTTTTTAAAATTTAATTTATTTTTTAAAATTTACTTCCAAATTAGTTAGCATATAGTGCAGCAATGATTTCAGGAGTAGATTCCTTAATGCGCCTTACCCATTTAGCCCATCCCCCCTCCCACAACCCCTCCAGTAACCCTCTGTTTGTTCTCTATATTTAAGTCTCTTATGTTTTTGTCCCCCTCCCTGTTTTTATATTATTTTTGCTTCCTTTCCCTTATGTTCATCTGCTTTGTATCTTAAAGTCCTCATATGAGTGAATTCATATGATATTTGTCTTTCCCTGACTAATTTCGCTTAGCATAATACCTTCTAGTTCCATCCACATAGTTGCAAATGGCAAGATTTCATTCTTTTTGAATGCCAGGTAATACTCCAGTGTATATATATACCACTTCTTCTTTTTTTTTTTTTTTGAGTTTTTGNCTGCTTATATCTGTTTCGAGCAGTTCTTTAGCTGTCAATTCTTCTTGGAATTTCTTTGGAGGAGAGCTCTTTGGTTTCATCATTTTGGTTAGCTTTCTATCTCTTGTTAGTTTTAAAGACTTGTTATGCTCTCTGCACCTGTGAGTGCTGCTATACCCAAGAAGACTCGTTGACTGTCCAGGGCCTATACTTTCAGAAAGTGTTCTTTGAATGGTATCTCTTCGTCTCTCTTGTTGAGATCTTGGTTATTTTTTTTTCCGACTCATAGTGGTATTTGAGACTCTCCACCATGTGTACTTTGGCTTGTTTCTTGAGGTAGCCCTGGAGAAGAAAACAGACAGACAAACACATAGGGAACAGAGGCACGCAAACGCACAGACAAATCCAACGAACATGCAAACCGAGAGGGAAAACGAAAAAGTAAAGAGAAAAGATGGAGGAGGGAAGGCAAATAATAGAAAATAAAAATACATTAAAAAGTTGAAAAGAAAAGGAAATAAGAAGAAAGCTGATAGACAAAGAACAGTTTAAAGCATGTAACCAGATTTCGCAGCTCCAATTAAATACCGGGTGTATGCAGTGCTGGTTAAAGAACATAGAGAAAGAGAGAGATGACAGGGCAGAGATGAAGCAAAATTGGAAATAGAATGAACAGGCAGAAGGGAAAAGAAGCTTTTTTCAAAGAGCAAAAGGGTGGAATATGGTTGAAGATGTGAGAGAAAGACGCTGGTGTTATCCAGAGAAACTATATAGTCTGATTACTCCAGAGAGAAAGAGATGAAAAGGTAGGTAGGTGTAGAATTTACATCTACAGGATGGATTAAATGTGACTGTTTAAGCAAGCCAGTGACCAGAATTAATCAGGTCAGTGCTGCGATTAAAAAAAGGGGGGTGGGGGGGAGGAGGGCAGCTCTCTAGCAGGGATGGGCATGGTTTGATCCAATGCGTCAGGCAGGAGTTCTGCCTTGGAGGTTGTGGGGAGAAGAGTGGCGGTGCTCCAGTCCCTTCTTGAACCAAGCACTGCACCTCACTTTTTTGGGGTGTGTAAACTCCCCGTGCCGGGGGCACAGCCAAGGTGGGTCACGCTCTATATCCCAGGCCAGGCCTCGTTTCCAAATCCCAGTCCTCACGCCCCACTGAAATTGCCTTAGACACAAACTCGCAGGCGATCCCCTCAGGGCAGTTCCAAGTCTCTTGCCTACCCCCTGGGGATTGAGCCAGAAGCCACTGCTCCTGTCTCCTCCAGGTCGGGTTGGTGAGGAAGGATGGGGATAGCCTGGGAGTGCTCGGGTCCACTGGAGAGCGCGAAACCAGGTCTCTCTGTGTCTTATCACCTGAAACATGAACTCGTGGGCAAATCTCCCAGTTTTAAGCCCTTCGCCTCCCCTCTAGGGATCCAGCTGAGCCAGAAGCACAAAGGCGCGGTAGGTGCGCGGCCCCTCCAGGTCGAGTTGGCGCGCAGGGATTTGGCGCGCATGCAGTTGTTTTCCCAGGAATTGGGATAAGTGCGTCCGCTTTGGCCCAGCTGGAGAGCCAGAGACCGGGTCCCTCTGTGTCCCAAGCGGAGGTTTTTCTGTTCCCCAGTGACAGGGACCGTGTCCTGAGCAGTTTCAGCCTCTCTCTTTCTCCTCTCACTCCCTGCAGAGGGGAATCGCCCCCGTCCCTCTGCATCTCTGGTCCCGGCCTGATTTTATCTTCCCCAGTTCCCACTCATGTTAGAAGGTTTTCTCAGCAGCCTCTGTCTCCCTTTCCTCCCAAACTCCTGGATTCTGTAATGGTTTCTATGGCTCAGGTCCTCTCTGTGCAAGATATGGGGGCGAGTGCAACGTACGGAGCTCCCTACTTCTCCACCATCTTTACAAGTCTATATCACATCTTCTTTATCCATTCATCCATCGATGGACATTTGGGCTCTTTCCATACTTTGGCTTTTGTTGATAGTGCTACTATAAACATTGGGGTGCCTGTGCCCCTTCAAAACGGCATGTCTATATCCCTTGGATAAAAATCTAATAGTGCAATTTCCGGGTCATAGGGTAGTTCTATTTTTAATTTTTTGATGAACCTCCATATTGTTTTCCAGAGTGACAGCACCAGTTTGCATTCCTACCAGCAGTGCAAAAGAGATTCCCTTTCTCCACATCCTCATCAACATCTGTTGTTGCCTGAATTGTTAATGTTAGCCATTCTGACGGGGGTGAGGTGGTATCTCATTGTGGTTTTGATTTGTATTTCCCTGGTGATGAGTGATGTTGAGTTGGCCATCTGAATGTCTTCTTTGGAGAAGTTTCTATTCATGACTTTTGCCCATTTCTTCACTGGATTATTTGTTTTTTTGGGTGTTGAGTTTGATAAGTTCTTTATAGATTTTGGTTAGTATCCAAAAGTTAATTATCATTAGCATGTCATTTGCAAATATCCTCTTCCCATCCTGTCATTTGCCTTTTAGTTTTGCTGATTGTTTCCTTTGCTGTGCAGAACCTTTTAATTTTGATGAGGTCCAAATAGTTCGTTTTTGCTTTTGTTTCCCTTGCCTCCAGAAACTGGTTGAGTAAGAAGTTGCTGCAGCCAAGGTCAAAGAGGTTTTGCCTGCTTTCTCTTCGAGGATATTGATGGCTTCATGTCTTACTTTTAGGTCTTTCATCCATTTTGAGTTTATTTTTGTGTATGGTGTAAGAATGTGGTCCAAGTTCATTTTTCTGCATGTCACTGTCCAGTTTTCCCAGCACCACTTGTTGAAGAGTCTGTCTTTATTCCATTGTATGTTCTTTTCTGCTTTGTCAAAGATTAGCTGGCCATACGTTTGTGTGTCCATCTCTGGGTTCTCTATTCTGTTCCATTCATCTGAGTTGCACAGATATTCTATATCAAGTTAAGGAGATTCCCTTCTATTCTTATTTTCTGAGAGTTTTTATCATAAGTTATTTTGAACTTTGTCAAATGCATTTTCTTTTTTTAAATTTTTAAAAATATTTTTATTTCTAAGGAGAGAGATAGAGAGACAGCATGAGCAGGGGAAGGTCAGAGAGAAAGGGAGACAAGGAATCCGAAACAGAATCCAGGCCCTGAGCTACCTGTCAGCACAGAGCCCGAAGCGGGGCTTGAACCCACGAACCGTGAGATCATGACCTGAGCTGAAGTCGGATGCTTAACCGACTGAGCTACCCAGGCGCACCATGTATTTTCTTTACCTATTGATATCATGTGGCTTTTCTCTTGTAGTCTCTTGATAGAGTCCATTACACTGGTTGATCTTTGAATGTTGAATCAGTCTTGCATTCCTGGAGTAAACCATAGTTGATCATGATGTGTTATCCTTCTAACCTATTGTTGGATTTGATTTGTTAATATTTTGCTAGGAATTTTTTCAGTTATGTTAATGAGAGATATTAGTCTGTGCTTTTCTTGTAATGTCTTTGTCTAGTTTTGATGTCAGCATAATGGTTGCCTCATAAAATGAGTTTGGAAGTGTTCCCTTCCCCTATGTTTTTTGGAAGAGTTTGTGTAGAAGTATTTATTTTTTCTTAAAATTTTTGGTAGAATTGGCAATAATCCCATTTGGGTTTGAGTTTTCCTTGGGTGAAGGTTTTTAACTATAAATTCAACTTCTCTAATAGATATAGGGATATTAATGTTATCTATTTCTTCTTGAATAAGCTTTGGAATTTGTGTCTTTCAGTGAATTTATTCCATATCATCTGATTGACCAAAGTTATTGGCATAAGTTCATAATATTCTTTTTTTAAAATAAATTTATTGTCAAATTGGTTTCCATACAGCGCTCATCCCAGTAAGTAACAAGTCCCCTCCTCAATGCCCATCGCCCACTTTCCCCTTTCCCCCAACCCCCATCAACCCTCAGTTTGTTCCCGGTATTTAGGAGTCTCTTATGGTTTGCCTCCCTCCCTCTCTGTAACTTTTTTCCCCCTTCCCCTTCCCCATGGCCTTCTGTTAAGTTTCTCCTGATCCACATATGAGTGAAAACATATGGATTCTGTCTTTCTCTGGCCGACTTATTTTCACTTAGCATGATACCCNTCTTTATCTGAAATGTCATTTGCAAATATCTTTTCCCATTCTGTCAGTTGCCTTTTACTTTTGTTGATTGTTTCCTTTGCAGTGCAGAAGCTTTTTATCTTGATGAGGTCCCAATAGTTCATTTTTGCTTTTAATTCCCTTGCCTTTGGAGATGGGTCGAATAAGAAATTGCTGCAGCTGAGGTCGAAGAGGTTGTTTCCTGCTTTCTCCCCTAGGGTTTTGATGGTTTCCTGTCTCTCATTCAGGTGTTTCA
Organism: Crocuta crocuta; assembly: GCF_008692635.1. Taxonomy (NCBI): domain Eukaryota; kingdom Metazoa; phylum Chordata; class Mammalia; order Carnivora; family Hyaenidae; genus Crocuta; species Crocuta crocuta. Next base: position 2,738,099 of record NW_027528859.1, on the reverse strand, counting down.
TCCATTTTGAATCTATTTTTGTGTATGGTGTAACAAAGTAGCCTAGTTTCGTTCTTCTGCATGTTGCTGTCCAGTTCTCCCAACACCATCTGTTAAAGAGGCTGTCTTTTTTCCATCGGATATTCTTTCCTGCTTTGTCAAAGATTAATTGGTCATATACTTGTGGGTCCAATTCTGGGTTCTCTGTTCTATTCCATTGGTCTATGTGTCTGTTTTTGTGCCACTACCATACTGTCTTGATGATGACAGCTTTGTAGCAGAGGCTAAAGTCTGGGATTGTGATGCCTCCCATTTTGCATCTGTTGACAGGATCATATGGTTCTTTTCTTTTGTTAATCAGAGTACTAAAGTCCCCTGCAATTAGCACATTCTTATCAATAAGATTGCCTATGTTTGTGATTAATTGTTTTATATATTTGGGTGCTCCCAAATTTGGTGTGTAGACATTTATAATTGTTAGCCCTTCCTGTTGGATAGACCCTGTAATTATTATATGATGCTCTTCTTCATCTCTTGTTACAGCCTTTAATTTAAAGTCTAGTTTGTCTGATATAAGTATGGCTACTCCAGCTTTCTTTTGACTTCCAGTAGCATGATAGATCTCGATCCCCTAGCTTTCAATCTCAAGGTGTCCTGAGGTCTAAAATGAGTCTCCTGTAGACAGCAAATAGATGGGTCTTGTTTTGTTTTCTTTTATTTTTTATCCATTCTGATACCCTATATCTTTTGATTGGAGCATTTAGTCCACTTACATTCAGTGTTATTATGGAAAACTATGGGTTTAGAGTCATTGTGTTATCTGTAGGTTTCATGCTTGTAGTGATGTCTCTGGTACTTTGTGTTCCTTGCAACATTTCACTGACAGAGTCCCCCTTAGGATCTCTTGTAGGGCTGATTTAGTGGTAATAAATTCCTTCAGTTTTTGTTTGTTTAGGAAAACCTTTATCTCTCCTTGTATTCTGAATGACAGGCTTGCTAGATAAAGGATTCTTGGCCGCATACTATTTCTGTTTATCACATTGAAGATTTCCTGCCATTCCTTTCTGGCCTGTCAAGTTTCAGTAGATAGGTCTGCTACTACCCTTATGTGTCCACCTTTGTATGTTAAGGCCCATTTATCCCTAGCTGGTTTCAGAATTCTCTCTTTATCCTTGTATTTTGCCAGTTTCACTATGATATGTCATGCAGAAGATCTATTCAAGTTATGATTGAGGGGAGTTCACTGTGCCTCTTGGATTTCAATGTCTGTTTCCCAGGTTGGGGAAGCTCTCAGCTATGATTTGTTCAAGTACCCCTTTAGCTCCTTTCTCTCTCTTTCCTTCTTATAGAATTCCTGTGATCCGGATATTGTTCCGTTTGATTGCATCACTTAGTTCTCTAATTCTCTTTTCATGATCCTGGATCATTTTATTTCTCTTTTTCTCAGCTTCCTCTTTTTCTATAATTGTATCTTCTAATTCACCCATTCTCTCCTCTGCCTCTTTAATCCGTGCTGTGGCCACATCCATTTTATTTTATACCTCATTTATAGCATTTTTAATTCATCTTCACTATTTTTAAGATCCTTGATCTCTGCAGCAATATGCTTTTTTCAAGCCCAGCAATTAATTTTATGACTATTATTCTAAATTCTTGTTCAGTTATGTTGCTTGTATCTGTTTTGATCAATTCTTTAGCTGTCACTTCTTCCTGGAATTTCTTTTGAGGAGAATTCTTCAGTTTCATCATTTTGGCTAGTTTTTGTCCCTTGTAAGTTTTAAAAGCTTGTTATGTGCTCTGCACTTTGCAAGCACTGCTATATTAAAGGGGGCTTATACACTGTCCAGAGCCTGGCCATTCAGGAGGTGTTTTTTGTAGAGCGTCACTTGCTTTCTGTTGTTGTGACTTTGGTTATTTTATTTCCCTACTCATAGAGATGTTTTGGACCCTCAACCAGCTCTGCTTTGATTTGTTCCTTGAAGTAACCCTGGAAAGGAAAACAAACAGACAAACAAACAGGAAACAAATACGTGCAAATGTATAAATAAAAAAAGCAAACAAACAGAAATTTAAAAAAAAACAATCTAAAAGCAAAAAAAAAAAACCCAGAAAAACCAGCAAAAAGTAAAGAACAGGGTGGAGGTGGTGCTAATGAAAGAGCATATACAAAGAGAGAAATGACAGGGGCAGGGAAAAAGAAAGAATGAACATTGACCAGGCAGAGAGACTAAAGGGCCTAATCCAGAAAAAGAGAAAGGAGAATAAGGAATGGGTTGAGGAAAAAGAAACGAAGATAAAGTTACCCAGAGAAACTATATGGCCTGATTATTCCAGAGAGAGAGAAAGGAAAGTAAGGAAGGAGGTGTGGAACATTCATCAAGAGAATGGATTACCTATGTCTGTTTAAGCAAACCAATAACCAGAGTAACCAGCCTAAAGGAGGGAAGAGATAAGGAGAAAAGGGAGAATATATCTAAATGATAAGAATTGACCTAGAATTAATCCAGGCAATGCTACAGTGCTGGCCTGGAGGACGGGGCTGTCTGGTTCCACAGCATGTATCCAGCTCAAGTAGATAAGCACTACCCAGCACCGAGGGGCATGATTTGGTGTAGGCTAGCCCACCTCTACTGTGCACCCCCCCACCTGAGGCCTCGCTTTGGTGGTTGTGGGGAGAAAAATGGTGACACCCCAGTCCCTTCTTCATAGATCAGGTGTCCAAAATCATTCCTTTGGATCCTTCCGTACTGTGCCTTGGGTGCAGACTAGGCAGGTTGTCTCACTCTGCAAACTCCTGTGTCTCACGATTAGCTGAGTTTTAAACTCCTGCTTGGAGCAGTTAATGATGCCGCCGGATGATATGTGATCCTGCAGCTGTGCTGCAGCACTTCAGGGGAGGCGACCAGATTCTCCTGCTGCAGACTGCACCCCTGGCCTACCTCCGAACCCAGAGGTGGCTCCCCTCCTCCCCAAGTGTAGGAACAGGGCAGCTGGCCCCAGTCTAAGAAAGCCCTGCAGTTAGAGATGGGACCCTTCTCTGAAAGCCCTGCAATTAGAAATGGGATCCCTCTCTATCCCAGTCCGAGGTTTTTCTCTTATCCAGGTACAGTCCTATGCTCCCCCAGCAGCTTTCTCTTCCCTTTGTCTCTCTGCAGAAGGGGATCCCTCCCCTCTGTGCCTAGGAGGTCCATTTTATCTCCCCCCGTTGGCAATCACTCACCTATGGGGCCATCCAGTTTTCCTGTTTTCTCCCTAGTAGACTCCATCTCTTTTCCTCCCAGATTCTTGGGGTTCAAAGTCCTTTGGCTTGAGCCCTTCTTTGTTTGAGATATGTGGGAAGTACGGATTCCCCTACTTCTCCATGTTGGCCCTTCCCTATAATATTCTCTTTTTAATGTCTGCAGGATCTGTATTGATGGCCCTTTCTGTAATCCCATTATTAATAATTCACGTATTCTCTTTTTTTTTTCCTTGATTAGTTTACCTGGAAGTTTTAACAATTTTATTGATGTTTTCAAAACACTAGTTTTGGTTTCATGATTTTTTCTTTACCTTTCTTTCCTGTTTCATTACTAATCCGTTTCATCATTTCAGTATTGATTTAGCTCTTATTTTTATTCCTTCCTTCCTTCTACTTTTGGTATAATGTGCTCTCTTTTCTCAAGGTAGTAGGTTAGATCACTGAATTGGGATCTTTCTTCTTTTCCAACATAAGTCTATAATGCTGCAAATTTCCCTCTAAATATTGTTTTAAGTGCACCCAGTGAACTTTTGTACATTGTGTTTTCATTTATTTAAAAATATTTTGTGTGTCTGTTGGCCATCTGGATGTCCTGTTTGGAGAAGTGTCTGTTCATATCTTCTGCCCATTTCTTCACTGGATTGTCTGTTTTTTGGGTGTGGAGTTTAGTGATTTCCTTATAGATTTTGGATACTAGCCCTTTATCTGATATGTCATTTGCAACTATCTTTTTCCATTCTGTCAGTTACCTATTAGTGTTATGGATTGTTTCCTTTGCCGTGCAGACGCTTTTAATCTTGATGAGGTTCCAATAGTTTATTTTTGCTCTTGATTCCTTTGTTTTTGGGGATGTGTCAAGCAAGGAATTGCAGTTGAGGTCAAGGAGGTTGTTTCTCCTGCTTTCTCCTCTNGAGAGACTCTTGAATGCTGAGAACAAACCAAGGACTGATGGGGGTGAGGAGGAGGGGAAGGGGGATGATAGGCATGGAGGGGGGCACTCGTGGGGATGAGCACTTGGTGTTATATGGAAACCAACTTGACAATAAACTATTTAAAAAATAAATAAATAAATAAATAAATAAATAAAAATATTTTCTCATGTTTTTCTTTTGAAGAGAGCTTCCTTTCTGACCTTTGTTTTTTTAGAGGTATGTCATTAAATTTGCAAATACTTAGGGATTGTCCATATATCTTTTTGTTCCTGATACCTAATTCAATCTTTTTCTGGTCAGAGGATACTCTTTGTGTAATTCCAATTATTCCAATATTCTAAATTGGTCAAGGATTGTATTAAGTCTCAGAATATATTCTGTCTTGCTGAATGCCCCATGTGCTCTTGAAAAGAATGTATATTCTGCTACTGTTGGGGTAGAGTATTTTATAGATCTCACTTAGGTCAGATTGGTTGATATTGTTATTAAGCTCTTCTATATCCTTACTGATTTTTTGCTTACTGGTTCTACCAACTACTGAGAAAGGAGTTTTGAATTTTCCAAATAATCATGAATATATTTATTCTTTCATCTCTGTTGGTTTCTGCTTCATGTATATTGAAGCACTGATGTTTGGTGATGAATTAACTCCTCAATTTTTAATGTCTCTTAATCCCAGGTGATAGTCCTTGTTCTAGTATTAATTAATCATGTATTTGACTGTCATATCTTTTTCTTTTTACTTTGAATCTATGTGTTTGTATTTAAAGTAGATTTTTTTGTACACAGGATATTGGTGAAGCTTTTATATCCACTCTACTTATCCTAAATTTTTATTGAGATATTTTCATCATTTACATTTAATGTAATTATTGCTGTGGTTAACTTTAAATCTACCATTTTGCTAGATGTTTTCTCTTTGTTCTTTCTCTTTTTTGTCGTTGTTGCTGTTCTTCCCCCCTTTTTTTGCCTATTTTTTTTTTACTTCTAAATGCTTTTTTTTTTATTCCAGTGTAGTTAACATGCAGTGTTATATTTGTTTTGGTTGTACATCTAAGTGCTTTTTGATTGAATTTTTTATTTGTTTGGTCTTCACTGATAGCTTATTAATTGTACCTCTTGAAAACATTTGTGGTGGTTGCCATACGGTTTATGACATATGTCTTTATCACATTCCCCTTTCAAATAATATTATACTACATATTGTGTATATATACATAGTATTAATTAAAAGTTGGTGCTGGTGGTGACAATTTGAAAAGAGTTAATGTTTAGTAGAGGGAAGTACATAATAAGTATTTAGGATATTGCCATTTAAACCTTGCTGTCATTTGAGTGTCATATTTATAATTAAGAGCGCTCACAAATGAGCTGATACTTTGTCTCCTTTTTAAAATGGACAAATGAGGAAATTGCTAGAATTCCTCCTTTTTGTTTTCTTTAAGTGTATTTGTTTGTTTTGAGAGAGAGAGAGTACACGCACAAGCATGCACAGGGGAAGGGGAGAGAGAGAGTCCCAAGCAGACTCCTTGCTGTCAGCACAGAGCCCAGTGTGGGACTTGATCTGACAAACCATGAGATCAGGACCTGTTTGGCACATGATCTTGAATTAGTGTCCACTAGCTACATTTAATTCCAATTAAGTTAAAAATTGAGGTCCTCAGTCACACCAGTCACATTTCAAGTGCTCAGTCACCACATATGTTGAACAGATGTAAAACATTTCCATCAGCACAAAATTCTGTTGGATAGCACTGTTGAAGGAAGAACTAACACATTGTCCATGGCTTACCTGGACTTTTCTGGCTTCTTGAATGTCATTTTTTGAATGTGTCACCATTCTATTTACTATTAGTCCAGAGAAAATATGAGTGGTTAATCTTGAAAAATGCCAGTTACTAACTATTGAAAATCCTTAGCCAGGGCCCCCACAGGTTTATGAGGTACCAAAATTCATTTTTTCTCTCACGTGGTTTGTCTGCTGTGTTTGACACTTTTGAGTATGCCATTCTTTTTGGTTCTTTCCTCTTTTTCTTTATATGACACCAGTTCTGCCTTTCCTATTTTTATCTCTGGTGTCTTTCACTCAGCCTTTTATAGATTCTTCTTTCTCTGCCTGTCCCTTCATGCCAGCCTTCCACAGAGGCCCATCCTTAACTTTATTTTTGACTCCCTGGGCACCAAATACCACATATATGCTAAAGGTCAACAAATCCCCAGTTCAGACCTCTAACCTGAGTTCCTCATGAATATATCTGTGTGGCTGCCCTGTATGCATCCCAGCCTCTGTATGTCCCAGATGAATGCATTCTCTTCTTCTCTTGCAAACTTGCCTCTACCCATCTCAGTGTGGGTCATTACTATCCACTGTGTTTCTGAGCCAGAAACTTGGGAACTCCCTCATCATCCAAAGCAGTTAATCAGTTTCTATTGATTCTACCTCCTGATTACCTCTCAAGTTGATTTTCTGTTTACTCCTGAGTCCCTGTGTTTAAGTCCTCCATATTTTCAAATATCCTTACAAAGTCTTTCTCCTTCCCATTTATCTTCTCCATTACTGAATAGTTATCTTTCTAGAATGCAGAGCCGATCACTTTATTCCCCTATTTAAAATCCTTCTAAGGTCCCACATTATGTTTGGTGAAAATGCAGACATATGAACCTAATATAGGAGTCTCTGTGGTCTGCCTCTTCCCATCTCTTCCCACCTCTCCTGTCTCCATCTTGCGGTCCTCAGCTTCTGATCTTAGAATCTTCATTCAATCATGCCCAGCCACTTAACTGCCTGGAACTCCTCAGAATCAACCATGTGTTTCTCTCTGATCTCTGTGCCCTTTGAACTTTCTATTCCCTTTACTTGAGGCTGATACCTCTCCCCATCCTTACCCTACCACACACCCTTTTTCTCCTTGCCTGAGTGATTCCTTCCTTCAGAAATTCCTTCTTGTCCTTCAGGATTCCATTCAGACCTTCCCTCTGGGAATGTTTCCCTGATGTCTTCCCTCCCCAGATTAGTCTTTGTGCATCTCGGACTTACCCTGTGTTCTCATAGTATTCTGTGCTTTTCTCCACCGTAGTAGTCTCCATGTATTGTATTAGCATTGGAAAGTATTCAGTAACAATTGATGGGATAACCTAATAAGTATGAACTCTGAAAACTAATTGAGTTCACAGACTACTGAATCATATTATAGTAACCTATTGTATTCTTATAGGTGAAGATGCTGGAAGCAGATCTGGTTTCAAAAATGCTACGAGCTGTTCTACAGTCTCATAAGAATGGAATAGCATTACCCCGGCTCCAAGGAGAGTACAGATCCTTGACTGGAGACTGGATTCCCTTTAAGCAATTAGGTTACCCAACACTAGAGGCCTATCTGAGAAGCGTGCCAGCAGTTGTGAGGATAGAGACTAGTAGATCTGGAGAGGTAAGAAGGTAATGTGCATGTCAAGAGTCAAACCAATTCGTAATTGCCGGCCAGGCACTTCTAATCTCCTAACTAGGATAAAAGTACTAGCTAAGTGGTTTGAGATTGGTAGCAATAGAAAGCATCCAAGACATAGCCTAGATTCTGGTGTCTTTTGTTTTATCCCTCAGATTCTTTTTGTTGTAAAACTTAGACTCTAGGGGCACCTGGGTGACTCAGTCGGTTAAGTGTCCAACTTCAGCTCAGGTCATGATCTCGTGGTTCATGAGTTCGAGCCCCGTGTTGGGCTTTGTGCTCACAGCTCAGAGCCTAGAGCCTGCATTTGGATTCTGTGTCTCCTCTCTCTGCCTCTCCCCTACTCATGCTCTATCTCTCTCCCAAAAATAAATAAACATTAAAAAATTTTCTTAAAAACTTAGATTCTAATCACTATAAATGAAAAATTTTAAGGTTTACCCAGTCAGCAACATTCAAGCAAAATAAGTGTACTGGAGACCTAGATTTCAGGTGTCAACACCCATGCATTATATACCTGTTTTTGCTCAGGTCACTAATGACCTCCTGATTACCAGAGCTAATAGCTACTTTTAAATTCTCATTTAAAAGTTTGACCTCATTCCTATCTGTTCCTACTATCTGGACCCTAGTTCAGTCTCTAATGGATCATTCATCCCTTTGATTATTCTTTTTTTATTTTTTAAGTGTATTTATTTCTTTATTTTGAGAGAGAGAACATGAGCAGGGGAGGGGATGAGAAAGAGGGAGAGAGAGAGAATCCCAAGCAGACTCCGCACTGTTAGTGCAGAGCCTAATGCAGGGCTCAAACTGACTGACTGTGAGAGCATGACCTGAGCTGATATCAAGAGTGAGGCGCTTAACCAACTAAGCCACCCAAGAGCCCCAACACTTTGATTATTACAGGGCCTTCCCTACCATTCTCCTTGTCTTTAATCCTTCTTTCTCTAGGCTATTCTGCCCTTCACACAAATATGACCATACTATTTAAATCTTTTAGTTTCTCTGGAAGATTTTATATATAACATGACAATTTGGTGGTAGCAATGAAATGTTTTATTACACATACCCTGTGACCCAGCAGTTTCACCTCTTGGTATCTGCCCAATGTACAGTATGAGAGATATGGACAAGCCATTGTCCAAAAGACAAAAAGCGCCTACCTCACCAAACAGCATATTCTTCTGGGTACATTTCTACCTGGGTAAATAGATATGACAGATCTGGGGTATTTCTTAACCACGACTTGTAATAGTTGTACTGTCTGGGGACATAGGAAAGGCAGTGGATGGAGGAGGGAAAAGGGGACCAAGATCAGGAGAGTGATCAAAGGGAAGGTTCACCTGATATGTAATAATTTTTATAAGGAGCATGTATAAATTAATTAAATATTATATTAATAATAAAACTTGCTTCAACATCCCTGACAAATTCAAGCTCCACTTTCTATCTACTTGACACTTTGTAATACGTCTGATACAGCATTTAACATAATGCTTTCTATTTAGTCTCTTTGTGTCTCTCTTTTGCTTCATAAGTTTCTTGAGGATGGATGATTGTTTTTTCACTCCAAATAGTGGTTCTCAGTAAATATGTGTTTGATGTATGAATGATCAAATATGTCATGAATTAATAATGCCTCATATGGTTACTGTGCTATAAGTTACTCAACCGTGTTCTCCTATTATGCGCATTTTGACTGTTTCCAGGTTTTGATTATTAAAATAACCCCTACTGCACATATTTGGGTATGTAAAGTTTCTTCTTTTCAATTATATTCTTGTAGTATATTTTCAAGGATAGAAATACTGGACCAAAGAATAGGCACATTTCTTTCCTGTTCTTTATTTCTACTTAGAATCAGAGACTTTAACACTAGAGGTGGCTTTAGAGACCATCTAGTCCCAGTATTCTATTTGGGATTCTACTTCACATGCTTGAAAAAAATCCCCTGTATATCACACCAATTGTTTAAGAGATAAAAGGCTGAGCTGCTGTGTTTTAGCAGGTACCTCAGGATCCAGGGCCTCTGCTTGCCCCGCCTTGCCCTCTCCCCACTGCCACCATGAGGCCACAGAGTTACCTTCATGGAATCTGGTGGCACCATTGAATAGTTTGAAAACCCCAGATCTAAGCCCACTCCCATTTTATAGTTGAGAGAGTATACTAAGATGTGGGAGCTAAACTGTTTTGTCCCAGGTCACCCAGCTAATCTGTTTCATTGGCAAGATTAGGATTGGGTGGTCTTTGAGAGTTAATAAAAATAGCAATTATGAGTACATACTTTGGATTCAGAGAGATAACCTAGCTGTGTGACTTGGGAAGGTTGCCTGAGCCTCTGTTCTCCCATGTATAAAATAGAAATAAAATATACCTCACAGATTATATGAGGTAATATGTGCAGATCACAGGTTTCTTTTGGTTCATTTGTTAATTCTCTAGTACCTAGCACATTGTAGATGCTTAATGAATTCCTGTTTAAGGAATAAATGAAATTTTCAATTTGAGAAATGATTATTCAATGTACTGGACTATTCTTGATTTCTCTTATCAAATATAATTTTGCTCTAACAGTATCAAAAAGAGACATGAATATTTGCATACAGCTTGATTTGGAACATGTAAACTCACTAAGATCCACTTTTAAAAATTGGCCTCTAGGCAGCAGTGAATCTGAGAAATGTTTCTCCTCTCACCCTGCCTCTCATGAATAGATTACCTGCTATGCGATGGCCTGCACAGAAACTGCAAGAATCGCTCAGCTTGTGGCTCGTCAGAGAAGTTCTAAAAGGAAAACTGGGCGGCAAGTTAATTGTCAGATGAGAGTAAAGAAAACCATGCCATTTTTTCTAGAAGGTAAGGTCTTTTCACATGCTAAAATTTTTAAACCTGTCTATAAATACATTGTCATAGGGAATTATGGAAATATTGCCTATATTCATGATAAACACCTATATTTGTTAGCATTCATATTTCAAGAGGGAAATATTCAAGCTAGTACTGTATTTCCATTTGAAAGTAACTAAAGATAGTGAGCATAAATTACTAAGTTATTACATGGTGTGAAATAGTTCAGTAAGTTTTAATTAGGCTTATTATGGCAAAGTGTTATTTTATTCCTTAAGGTTTTGGAGGGAGAAAGCCTCATCCAGAATGTTGGATGAATCAAGAACCTATGATTTAATATCTTGTTTAGCCAGTCACATCTTCATACTTTTATACTAATATCCTCTGTTTTCAGAAAAACATGAATTATATCATACACAAAGGTGTTATGGGCAACTCAGCCAGTGTATGCTGAAGACTTATCTCAAAGAGTTTATAATCAGTTCTAAAACTAAATCCTCAAGATATAGTTTGATGATAACATAAGGAGTAGACCCCCAAATGCCACTGTGAGCATTTTAGACAAGAGAACAATCATGGTGAAAATGGCCATGGAAGGCTTCGTGGCAAAGGGGGACTCGAACCCAGATCTTGAATGAGGGGAAGAATTTAAATTGATGGAGAAGAAATGGGAGGAATGAGATATGGCTGAGTATGCTGCATTTGTAGCAACATGGGGTGACTGTTACCAAAGTGTTGGTTGGTGAGTAGAGGGAAAGTAACTGGCTAATTTAGCGGAGGAAGCTACGTTTGAAGAAATCTCATCTGCTAAATACCAATCTATTCTTCCCCTACGGACAAACCCTGTAGTGGCAACTCCCTCGTGTTCTTACAAACTGTTCTGAGAATAGAGACTCAGAGAAAACATCTGGATTGGGGAGTGACGTAGTGAAACGAGGCTTTTGGAAAACTAACTGATTCAATTATGTATGCCTAACTTCATAGGAAAACCAAAAGCAACCCTCAGACAACCAGGATTTTCTTCAGATTTTTCTATCAGCAAAAAACCTAATCCAACGCTGTTAAGAGATAGAGGAAACTCTCTTGGAGTTAAGTCTGATGCTGAAATACCACCTTACACCTTACATACAACTATTGGAAATGAAGTATTCAAAGACATCCCAGTGCAGAGGCATGTGACCATGTCTGCCAGCAACAGGTATTTGGGCTTTGTCTGGCTAAAAGGAGAAGTGTCGTGAACCTAGGATAATGTTAAAAATGTATGCTCTGGATAAGAAGGAAGTATTTCCTCTTTTATCTAATCTAAGTTCACATGTAGTAGAGAAATGCATCATTAACAGTAAGTCTACTTTTCCTGGCTACCTGCATGTCATTGTCTGAGTATCTTCACTTTATATTTTCTCTGCATTGTTGGTAATCTCTCCTTGTAGAATTCACAGGCTATTCTAAGATGCTATTTCAGGATAACTTACAACTTTTTCTGAAAACCTTTTGAATAATTAATTTTATAAATTTTAGGTAAAATCTTATTGATTCGCACATTCCACTGTGCTCCAATAATCATATCTATAACTATACAGTAGCATCATACACCCACACAGCAGCATATCCGACTGGCAGTATTAACACAACCTTCAAGTCTTAGTTTGAGTGCTGCCATTTAGTAGCCAGGTGAAGAAGTGAAATTATTTGATCTTTGAAGATACCATTGTTTAATGAAAATGTTAAACTGGGTGATTTCAAAGTTCCTTTTCAGCTTTAAATCTTATAAGTTTTATAGAATGCTTCCGGTCAGCAAACTGTGACCCATGGGCTAAATCTGGCCCATTGCCTGTTCTGTGCAAATAGAGTTTTACTGAAACAAAGTCACATCCCTTTGTTGATATATTGTCTATGGTTTCCTTTATGCAACTGCAGAATTGAGTAGTTGTCCAGAGATGTTATGGCCTGTAAAACCTAAAATACGCACTAGTGGACACTTTTACAGAAAACATTTGCCAATTCCTGATGTAGATAAATGAGTATCCCATTCCTTCATTCTTTTTGTGCCTTTATAGAACAAATTTTGTTGTATCATATCCCTTTATTTTTTTTAAGTTTATTTATTTTGAGAGAGAGAAAGAGAACATGAGTGGGGGGTAAGGGCGTGGTAGGGAGAGGGGAGAGATAATCCCAAGCAGGCTCTGCACTGTCAGCACAGAACCCAACGTGGGGTTTGAGCTCACAGAACTATGAAACCATGATGTGAGCCGAAATCAAAAGTCAGACACTTAGCCAACTGAGCCAACCAGGTGTGCCATATTATATTCCTTTAAATTGGTGTTCAGATATTCCATTTTGTATAAAAGCTACTCCTCTCCCACCCCAGCGCTCCCCTTACCATACTAGAATATTTAGAATTAATTTTTTTCTTGCTAAAGAAAGAGATTCTCTTATTTATTTTTATTTTTTTAATATAGTTTATTGTCAAATTGGTTTCCATACAACACCCAGGGCTCATCCCAACAAGTGCCCTCCTCAGTGCCCATCACCCATTTTCCCGTCTCCCCCACCCCCATCACCCTCAGTTTGTTCTCAGTCTTTGAGAATCTCTTATGGTTTGCCTCCCTCCCTCTCCTTAACTATTTTTCCCCCTTCCCCTCCCCTATGGTCTTCTGTTAAGTTTCTCCTATTCCACATGTGAGTGAAAACATATGGTATCTGTCTTTCTCTGCCTGACTTATTTTGCTCAGTATAACACCCTTGAGTTCCATCCATGTTGCTACAAATGGCCAGACTTCATTCTTTCTCATTGCCATGTAGTATTCCATTGTATAGATGAACCACATCTTCTTGATCCATTCGTCCATTGATGGACACTTAGGCTCTTTCCGTGTTTTGGCTATTGTTGAGAGTGCTGCTATGAACATTGGGGTACATGTGCCCCTGTGCATCAGCACTCCTGTATTCCATGGGTAAATTCTTAGCATAATATTAGAATATTTAGAATTAATTTTTTAAATAGGTAAAAATTTTTTGTAATGGTATATATTTAGTGCTATTTATGGTTAGTTATTATAATTTTGGTAAAGTCTACGAAATACATAGTTAAAACTTGGATCTTGTACAAAGCAGATGAACACAAGGGAAGAGAAGCAAAAATAGTATAAAAACAGGGAGGGGACAAAAACATAAGAGATTCTTAAATATGGAGAACAAACAGAGGGTTACTGGATGGGCTGTGGGAGGGGTGATGGGCTAAATGGGTAAGGAGCATTAAGGAATCTACTCTTGAAATCATTGTTGCACTATATGCTAACTAACTTGGGTGTAAATTTTTTTTAAAAAATTAAATAAAACTTGGATCTTGACCCAAAGCACTAGCTAGGTCCAGCATGTGACTGAGGTACCACTGTCTCCTCTGCTTGCATGCCTACATTTCAAGATCCCATTTTGAATTGAATCTATAAAATGACAGGAAAACTAAGACATCCTGGATTGTTGGCCCAGGAAAGGATTCTCTACCCCATGATCTGGTGTCCTTTCTATCTCTTACTGCCAATGGGCAGTGCAGGTAAGTGCCTTCCATTCCTCCAGGTAGCACCAGCAGTGATTGAGTGGAAGCTGTGCTGGTACAAAGTAGCCCAAAGAGCAGGCCCAAGATGGTGCTTTCTGACCTACAACCCAGTGTGTTCCCACCTTCTTCCACCTGGCAGCATTAGGTCCAGGGAAGTGCATTCTGTTCCTGTGGGCAGCACCTGATCAAGAAGGAGCCCTGACAGCAACAAGTAAATGTACTGGACTAGAGTTAGCACATAAGGGCTATGAAAAATGAGTTATCATTGGAACTACAGCTCCAAAGTGGCCAGGAGCTGTGTGCTAAACCTAAGCAAGTAATTGCCTGCTAAAATAGGACTTTTAAATTGATTCATAGTTTCCTAACATATGTCCGAATGTCCAGGATACAATAAAAAGTCATTTGTTATACTTAGAACCAGGATAATGACAACTTGAATGAGAAAAGACAATTGACAAATGCCAACACCAAGATGAATCACATGTTGGAATTATCTGGCAAGAATTTTAAAGCAGCTCTCCTAAAATACTTCAAAGAGCAATTGAAAATAATTTGGGGGGAAAAAAGAAATAGAACGTATAAAAAAGAATGAAATGGAAACTATAGTATTAACAACATGGAACACCAAAATACTAAAAAATTCACTGGGTAAGCTCAACGACAGAATGAATATGACAGAGGAAAGAACCAGTGAACTTGAAGATAGAGGAATAGAAATTACACATTCTTAACAACAGAGTAAACAGACTTCCTTCAGAAACAAAACAAACAAAAGAACCTCTAACAAAGCCTGAGGGGCCTTTGGAAATAAAACACCTAGCAGAGCCTTAGGAACCTGTGGGGAAAATAAATGATCTAATGTTTGTATTAGCAGTGTTCAGGAGAAGAGAAAGAGTGGGGCTAAAAGAGTATTTGAACACAAAATGACTGAAAATTTCTCAAATTTGGATAAAGACATAAATCTACAGATTCAAGACTTCAGAGAATCCTAAAAAAAGATAGATCCAAAGAAACCCACATGAAGACACGTCATAATTAAACTTCTGAAAACTAAAGACAAAAAAATCTTAAAAACAGCGAGAAAGAAATGACACATCACCTATAAGGGAATAGTTTTAATGACAGTGGATTTCTCATCCATGACCATAGAAGAACTCTTGAGGAAGGAAAATGGCACATTTTTCTTGTGCTGAGAGAAAAAACTGTCAGCCATAAATTCTATATCCAGCAAAAATATACGTCAGGAATGTAAGGGAAATAAAGACATTCTCAGATGGAAGAAAATTAAGAGAATTTGTCACTAAATGACCTACTCTTAAAGAGTGGCTAAAAGAAGCTCTCTCAAGAGAAAATAAATAATATAAGATGGGCTTGGAATTTCAGAAAGGAAAGAACAGAACTGGTAAAAACAGGTGTAAATATAAGATTATCCTTATGAGTTTCTTAAATCATATTAAGTTGAAACAAAAATTATAACACCATTTGATAAGTGCTCAACATATATAAAGAACTTAAGATAATTAAATTTGTAAAATTGGGGGAAGGGGGGGACCTAAGTGAAAGTAAGGTTTCTATACTTAAAATAGTAAAACATTGGTACCAATGGAATGTGATAGTATATATGTATATTGGAATGCTTAAGTCACCCAGTAGGAAAGCTATACAAAGTGATACACTTAAAAACAGTACAAATAAATCAGAATGGAATTCTTAAAAAAGTTTAACCCACAAGAATGCAAGAAAAATAGAAGAATGAGAAATAGGTAACAAATAGAAAAAAAATAAAATGACAGACATAAGACCTAACCAACAATAATTACTTTTATTTTTCAAATTTTTATTTAAATTTGAGTTAGTTAACATATAGTATAATGTTTGTTTCAGGAGCAGAATTTAGTGATTCATCACCTACATATAACACCCAGTGCTCATCATAACAAGTGCCCTCCTTAATACCTATTTAGTCCATCCCCAACCCACCTCCCTCCATTAACCCTTAGTCCCTGTAGTTAAGAGTCTCTTATGGTTTGCTTGCCTCTCTTTTGTTTTTCTTTCCCACATGTTCATCTGTTTTGTTTCTTAAATTCTACATATGAGTAAAATCATACGACATTTGACTTTCTCTAATTTTGCTTAGCATAATGTACTCTATCTCCATCTACATCATTGCAAATAGCAAGATTTCTTCTTTTTGATGGCTAAGTAATATTCCAGGGTGTGTGTGTGTGTGTGTGTGTGTGTCGCCTCTTTTTAAAAAATTTTTTAATGTTTATTTATTTTTGAGGCCAAGAGAGAGAGCATGGGTGGGGAAGGGGCAGAGAGCACAGAGCTTGACGTGGAGCTTGAAACCATAAACTGTGATATCAGGACCTGAGCCAAAGTCAGCTTAACTGACTGTGCCACCCAGGTGTCCCTATACCACCTCGTCTTTATCCATTCATCAGTTGATGGGCATTCGGGCTCTTTCCATAGTTTGGCTATTGTTGATAATACTGGTATAAATATCAGGGTCCATATACTGCTTCAAATCTGTATTTTTGTATCCTTTAGATAAATACCTAGTAGTGCAATTGCTGGATTGTAGGGCAGTTCTATTTTTAACTCTTTGAGGAACCTCCATACTTTTTTCCAGAATGACTATGCCAGTTTGCTTTCCCACCAACAGTGTAAGAGGGTTCCCCTTTCTCTGCATTCTCACCAACATCTATTGTTTCCTGTGTTGTTAATTTTAGCCATTCTGATGGGTATGAGTGTCATTTTGATTTGTATTTCCCTGATGATGAGTGATGAGTGATGATGAGCATCTTTTCATGTGTCTGTTAGCCATCTGTATAAAAATGTCTATTCATGTCTTCTGCCAATTATTTTTTTTAATTTTAATGTTTATTTTTAATGTTCACATTTCTCTGCCTTTTTTTTCTTACAAATAGTTTATTGTCAAGTTGGTTTCCATATAACACCCAGTGCTCATCCCCACAAGTGCCTTCCTCCATGCCCATCTCCCCTCTCCCCACAACACCCATCAGTCCTCACTTTGTTTCTCAGCATTCAAGAGTCTCTCATGGTTTGCCTCTCTCCCTTTCCCCCACCATTTCCCCCCTTCTTCTCCCCCATGGTCCTCAGTTAAGTTCCTCTGCCAATTATTAACTGGATTATTTGTTTTTTGGAGTGTTGAGTTTGATGATTACTTTAAATTTAAAAATGCATTAAAAGATGTTCAACTTCATTAGCCATTGTGGAAATGCATACTAAAACTACAATGAGATATCATCGTGACACACTTATCAGAATGGCTAAAGTAAAAAATAGTGATAATACTGAGTGCTGGCAAGGATGCAGAGAAACTGGATCAATCATACATTGCTGTTGGAAATGTAAAATTAATAGCCACTCTAGAAAACAGTTTGGAAATTTCCTTAAAAAACAAAAACAACATGCATGCAGCTATCATAGGACCAGCAATTGCACTCCTGGGCATTTATCCCAGAGAAATGAATACTTACATTCATACAAAAATCTGTACACAAATGTTCATAGTAATTTTATTCATAATAGCCCCAAACTGGAAACAACCCCAATGTCCTTCAGTAGGTGAACGGCTCAACAGACTGTAGTACCTTCAGACCCAGAATAGTTCTCAGCAATAAAAAGGAATGAACTATTGATAACACAGCAACTTTGATGGATTTCAAGGGAATTATGCCCTGTGAAAGAAGCCAGTCTCAAAAAGTTATATGCTGTGTGATTGTATTTATATAACAAAATTGTAGAGATGGAGAACAGATTGGTGTTTGCCCAAGTGTTAGGGGTTTGGGAAGTTAGAAGGGTGTGGCTATAAAGGTGTAGCAAGACGGGGCCTTGTGATGGGACAATTGTGATTATAATGATTAATAGTCTGGTGGTTATAATCAATAAGTTATTGATTATACTGGTGGTTGCAAGGGTCTATATGTGTGGTAAAATTGCACAGAACCACATGCACACACACATGCACATACATGTAAAACTGGTTTGAGTTTGAGTAAGTTCTAGGTTGTACCAATGTCAGTTGCCCAGTTTTGCTGTCGTACTATGCAAGATGTTACCATTGGGGGAAACTGGGTGAAGGGTTCATGGGACCTCTATCTATATTTTTTGCAACTCTCCATGAACTTAAAAGTATTTTAGAATACAGTTGACCCTTGAACACCATCAGCATGGAATTAGGCATGCTAACCCCCCATACAGTCAGAAAGGCACATATAACTTTTGACCCTCCCCCAAATTTAACTGCTAATAGCCTACTGTTGACCAAAAGCTTTACTGATAAAATTAACTATTGGTTAACACATATTTTGTATGTTATGTATATTATACATTGTATTCTTACAATAAAATGAGCAAAAAGAAAGAAAATATTATTAAGGAAATCATAAGAGAAAGTACATTTACAGTACCGTACTGTGTTTGTCAAAAAAGTATGCATCTGGTGGACCTGTGTAGTTCAAACTCATGTTCAAGAATCCAAGGTAGGGGCCCCTGGGTGGCTCAGTCAATTAAGCGTCCAGCTCTTGGTCTTGGCTCAGGTCACAATCTCACAGTTCGTGAGTTTGAGCTTTGCATCAGGCTCTGTGCTGGCAGTGTGGAGCCTGCTTGGGATTCTCTCTCTGTCCCTCTCTTTCTGACCCTCCCCTGCTCCCTCTCTCTGTCTCTCTCTCAAAGATAAATAAAAGCTTTAAAAAAATTCTTTTTAAATAATCAAGTGTAAAAAGTTTAAAAAGGGATAGCAAAAGCCTTATTTATATGGTTTTAGTTTCAAGAATTAATATAATATATCCTTTTATCTTTTGCCTTTCACTGTAAAAATTTCAAATTTCATTTGGCAGAATATCTTGTATAATAATTTCTAAAACTATACACCTAGCTGTCTTCAGCTGTCTTTCTTTACATAGGTTATGTTACAGACTATTTTAATTATAAACTCTTAAAGATAAGATAAACATCTTCATCAAACCTTTTTTTTAAAGAGCATAGTACAAACTGAAAGAATCCTTTTAAGGGAAATCAAAATACCACCTGGTGGCAGCTATTATGTGCAGCCTTTCTAATTATAAAATTTTTAAAAATTACTCTTACCAAAAATAGAACAATAGCAAAAGCTGTTTTATCTACTTATAAAACATGTAAGCAGTGATAGTAAGTAGTAAAAACTATTATTAACTTAAAATTTAGGGGGTCACCAAATCTTTTGGGAAGCTGATAAAAAGTATAAATGTTTCCCAGAAAAATAAATCTGTACACATATACATACATATTTGTATATTAGTTCAGGGGATTCATGGACCTCAGAAGCCCCTTCTCAGGATCTTTGGTTAAGAACTCATGCCTGCCAGTAAACAAACTGGAAGGATTATCTAGAAAAATAACATAACTGATATTTTCTGAGATTGTAGGCATCGATCTAAGTTTATCATGTGTCCAGTAAAATACAGAGAGGGGTCTGGAGTAAGGATATATGATTGAATTGTGATTTCTTTGGTTTATATGAAAGAAGAAAATGTATATATTTAAAATAATATAATATATAACCGTAGTATTTTTATTAAAGTGATAAGATTATTAAATGAGGTATTTAATATATTTATTCATAAAACATAGATAAATATAGTACTGGAGGTCAAGGTTCCCATTAGGCCTAGAGAGAGAGAAGAAATTGCTGTGTGTATATTATAGTGAGTA
>NW_027528859.1:2663839-2718372 GCF_008692635.1 Crocuta crocuta | reverse complement strand
TAGTGAGTAAGATCGTGGACTTTGAATAGGAATAAATGGCTGTTTGGCATTAGCCAATAGGCACTGTGATTAAAAAGGCATTTTTCAAGTATTAAGCTAAATAAATGTGAATTTGTTGTCAGTTTCTGCTTCTTTGTATATGTTTAAAACGGTTGTATGTTTAAGATGTACTAAATATTTGTAGGAAGCATTTTCTAAAATACATTTATTGCCCTTGGTCTGATTGCAAAATTACTATCTGTGTGGTATAGAAAATTTGCAGACTATAAGGAAGTAAAATGAAGTTTTAAAATTACCTCTAATCTGGGGCACCTGGGTGGTTCAGTTGGTTAAGCAATGGTCTCTTGATCTTGGTTCAGGTCATGATCTCAGTGTGTGGGATTGAGCCCTGCATCGGGCTCTGCACTGACGGTGCAAACCCTGCTTGGGATTCTCTCTCTCCCTCTCTCTGTGTCCCTCCCTTGCCAGTGCTCTCTCTCTCTCTCAAAATAAATAAATAAACTTTAAAAGATTGCCTCTAATCCAAATGTAAATGTAAACATCTAACAATATCTATCTTTTTTATGGATATATAAGTTTTTAAAAATACAAATGTGCTCATGCTCTATATTACTGTTTTATAACCTGTTTTAAAAGGTAATATATTGTTAACCCACATGATTGGGTTATACAAGTATACTTGTACATTATCATTTTTAATGTCAGGGATGTCCAACCACCTATTGTTGGACATAAATTCTTTCCACTATTGTAAGCAATCCTACAATGAAACATATTTGTAGAACAGTCCTTGCATATATTCATGACTAGAATAAATTGGGTAAGAGGGCATACATACTAAGACTGTGACTAATTTGTGCTCTACACAGGTTATACCAATTATATTCTAGAAGCACATGGAAGTGATCATTTACTTGTACCCTTCTCCCAATACTGGACATCACTTTTTTAGTTGATACTAAAAGGTGAAAAAATGTATACCTATATTTTAATTTCTATTTCTTTGACTTTGATTCTTAAGGGGACTATACGTTTGTCATATGTTTACTTAATCATTTATAGATCTTTTATGAATTACACATCTTTGTCCTTTGTACAACCTTTCTGTTGGTTATTTTCTTTTTCTTTCTTATTTTTAAAAATAACTTACAAATTAAGGATGTTGACGCTTTGTAATATGGTGCCAATACTTCCTCAGTTTCTTTAACTTTGGTATTTTTACTATACAAAAACTTTACATTTTTATATCTTTTTATCTACCAAATCTATCAATCTGTTCCTTTGTGGCTTCTGTCTTAAGGTATTATGCTTAGAAGAGCACTTTTACCCCAGTATTATATAATAGTTCTTCTGTTTTCTTTTAGAATTTTTATGGTTTCATTAAACCTTTAATCCAGAATTTATGTGGCTGCATAGTGTGAGAGTTAGCAGTCTTGTTAGCCAGATGCCGTAATACCAGTTATTACATAATCTTTTCTTTCCATGTTGGTTTAAAATTCTGTCTTTACCAATAATAAATTGTTATAAATATATGACTTGGTTTCTGGGCTTTCCATTTCGAATCATTAATTACCTATTTACTGTGCCAAACTATTCAGATTATTATAACTTTATAAGGTATTAATAAACTTTGCTCTCTGCTTCCTCCTGTCTCTACTCCTGATTTGGTTTCTTCTAACATGTGCTTTTATTACATCTACATCGCACTTAGTAGGTTTTGTTCTTACAGATTTTGTCAGTACATTATTACCTATTTTTGTGTAAGAGGTTATACAGATCTAGTAGCTTATAACACTTATTATTTCCCAGTTCCTGTGGATCATGTATCTGGTTCCACTTAGCTAGGCCCTCTGCTTCAGTCTCTCTCTTTTTTTTTTTTTTTAATTTTTTTTTTAACGTTTATTTAGTTTTGAGAGACAGAGTGTGAGTGGGGGAGGGGCAGAGAGAGAGGGAGACACAGAATCCGAAGCAGGCTCCAGGCTCTGAGCTAGCTGTCAGCACAGAGCCCGACACGGGGCTCGAACCCACAAACCATGAGATCATGACCTGAGCTGAAGTCAGACGCCTAACCAACTGAGCCACCCAGGCGCCCTGCTTCAGTCTCTTTTGAGGCTGCTGTGAAGGTATTGGCCATGGATGGGGTGAACTGAGCAAGAATTTGCCTCTGGGCTGATGCACATGCTTGTTGGCATAATCCATTTCTTTCATTTTTTTTCTCAGTGCCTGACTTCCTGGCTGTTGGCCAAAGACCACTTTCAATTTCCTGCCACAGAGGCCTCCCCAGTGTGGCCATTGGCTTCATCAAAGCCAGCAAGGGAGAGATTTTGCCAGCAGTGGGGAAATTTGTGATCCCCTCAACCTTGAAAGAGTCTGTTGGTTAGAAGCAAGTTACTCAAGGGAGGGGGATTATATAAGGCTATGGCTACCAGAAGGCAAGAATGATGGGGGGCCATGGCATAGCTGCTTACCACAGTCTTCTCAACTATATGTACAGTCCATGACATGGGGATATGTTTTTCTTGATTAATCATAGATCATTCCTATCTGTCCATGCCCGGCTCATAGTAGGTCCTGAAATAAGTGTTTGTGGGGTAAGAATGTGTCTCTAATAAATGGCATATGTTTAGATTTGATAGGTGTTTTTTGGACCAGTCTAAGTATTTGTCTTTTAAGAAACAAAATAATAAGTCTTTTATACCTACTTTTATAAAACTGATTGGACCTCTTTCATGTTACTATGTTTGTTTTTCACGTGTCCCTGAAATTTCCCTTGCAATCTTTATTTTGCTATGTCAACTGTTTTCTGTCCCTTCCTCAGACCTACCCATGCTTGAACCATAGCTGTCCCTGCCATCATCTCTCTGTTCTCTCTCTTTGCTTATAAGCCTCTGCCTGCTAATAGATGCCTCAAAGCGGATTCTGAGCAGGGGAGGGTTCTAGTATACCATTTTAGGGCTCTGGTGCAAGGGAAAAGAGGGATGTTGCCCTGCCAGTTCTGCAAAAATAGGAGTTGGATATGTTTTTGGCATCTTCTCTTATTACCTAGATGTATTAATATATAAATATGATGTTCTTATAGTTGCATAGCGTCATATATTAAATAAGTTTATTGATAGCCTACCATTTAATAATTTCTTACAGAATTAAAATATTATGAGGAGATGTGCTTTATTCCAAAGAATTAATCTCCTTTTTTAGACTATTCCATACTATCCAACAGTTGGAAAACATGTATACTGTGTCATTGTCACCCACTCTAGTCCCTTACCCACTGCTGGGCAAGATGTACACATTGGTTGATTCAATCATCCTATTCATTCCTACAACACTCACTGTCATTTCAAAGTACCAAGCACTGCCCTAGGCACTGGGTACAGGTCATTAAGACACTTAGATTCTAGTGAGGTAGACCGATGTGAGCATAAATGAAATTGTGTGTGTGTGTGTGTGTGTGTGTGTGTAGTTTCTTTGTCCTCATATTTGGAAAAATCTTCCTATATACATATCCAATATAATTCATTAAAAATTATTTTGGTGAGCATATGAAGTGTGGGGAGCCGATGCTTTTTCTTTCCTAACTTGTTACTTGAGCAGTCCTTCTGTGGTGCACTTTTCTCATGTGCTAAGATGCACTGTAAATTGAGTGTTTCTAAGCTCTGTATCATTTCACTTATCTGTTTAAGTATTATAAATGTTGTAATTTTATAACTCACTTCAGTATCTAGTGATACAAGTCCTTCATTTTTTGGTTGTATTCTAAAATATTCTTTATGTTCAACTACTTTTTCTTTGCATGGTTTTCTTTATTTTGTATTGCTAGTCCCTTAAAGGTGATTAATTGGAACTCTAACTTCCAAGTTCCCTTCAAGTCCTAGTTTAAAGTTAGCTTTTAATACATTTTCTCTAATATGAAACATGAAAGCTGATACTGGTATCATTTTCATTTTTGCTCATTTTGAAATATTCTAATGACTTCTTTCACTATTCAGTGCCACAGAGACTTTAAATGAAAAGCACAGTGCTTACAACTTGGCATAGACTTTGCTATTTGAGTTTTAATTTACTTTTTTTTTTAACACCTTAGGTTTAGCCCCAAGGCGTCCCTTTCACCACCTTTTCAGATGCATCTTTCAAGAACCTGTGCTAAGGAAATAAATGGTATGTTTTCTCAACATTATCTTTATGATACATTTTGGCTTCTGGAGCCTTAGAACCCCAAGAAAAATATCTGATGGTGGCTATTCACATTTTCTCTCACCCTATCCTATTTATTATTTCTCTTCCCCTCTTTCCTCATTCCTTTAAATTATGAAATGAAGTGATATAAAGAGAAAATAATACCTCCAAGGATATCATTATTCTGACATAAGGCCTTCCACACATTAGACAAATTCTGTTTCACTTCCGTGTGTCACCTGGAGATACTTGTGTGCCTTTTCACCCTCCCATTCTTCAGAGGGTAAGATTTAAAGCACATAAATATGAGATTTCAGCTCACAAAATAGCTTCAGATACTCCACCAGTTTTAAAAGCTGGGATCCTAATTGTATGCAGTGACCACTAAGCATCTAAGTATGAATATAAATGACCTCAGGTTATAAGATCCAAAAGAGCTGTTAAGAAAACAATAAGAAACTTAAAATCAAAGGAACTGAAGATCAAAAATGCACACACTTGGGGGCGCTTGGGTGGCTCAGTCGGTTGAGGTCCGACTTCGGTTCCGGTCATGATCTCACGGTTCGTGGGTTCGAGCCCCGCATCAGGCTCTGTGCTGACAGCCAGGTCAGAGCCTGGAGCCTGTTTCGGATTCTGTGTCTCCCTCTCTCTCTGACCCTCCCCTGCTCACTCTCTCTCTCTTTCTCTCTCTCTCTCAGAAATAAACACATTAAAAAAAAATGCACACACTTGTTGGGGCACCTGGGTGGCTCAGTCAGTTGAACTATGGACTTCGGCTCAGGTCATGATCTCACGGTTTGGTTCCTGGGTTCAAGCCCTGCATCAGGCTCGCTGCTGTCAGTGCAGAGGCCATTTCAGATCCTCTGTCTCCTTTTCTCTGCCCTGCCTCTGCTCATGCTCTCTCCAAAATAAATAAATAAAACATTTAAAAAATAAAAATGCACACACTTGGCATCTGGTCTCCTCCAACCAAAGTATAAATTCCCTGCTCATAGATGCACCTGAGGGACACTGTTTAAGGGTCAGTATTTATACTGCATGACACTGAAGTATGATTTTAAATGATTTGCTGTTTCAAGTGTGATTCTGATTGAGTCAAATTATTTTCTCCATAAGAACACATCTCCGGTATTTCTTATGGAAATTACTTGAATCAAATGATTTTCTTTTCTGTCAGTAACTTTTACACATGCATTTTCTGAAACATGGCTACTCCCTTAGAGGTTGTAAATCCTTTTAAATTAGAATAAACTTTTTTCTGCAGAACCCCGAGGACTTGTTTAAGGAGGATTGCCGTTCTCCAGGCAGCTGATGCGTACACACTTGCACACAGCCTCTCCTACCTGATATAAAACAGACTTCTTCCTTGATTTGTTTAACAGAAGATTCACAAGCTTAGGGCACTCCCCATGGCCCCCCAGAACAGATGCATTTGCAGACTCCAACTGTGCATCATTTACTGACACTCTCTCTTTAAGGGGGGTGGGGTCTGGCCAGTTCTCAGAAGGTCATCTTTTCCATAATCCTGATCCTTTTATATCATTATTTGGGAGGAACCTAAATAAATTAGTAATGCCTTTATATGGACATTGTGTGCCCTTTTGTTTGCTGAGCCAAATTGAGTTTAGTGCCCTGTGCTGGGTGACAGCAGAGGCAGCACTCAGCCCTCCTCAAGGAACTGCTGCTCATCTTTTGGCTTCTTGGCATCCTCAGAGGCCAGTGGCCCCAGACCAGTCTGTGTATCTCTCGACCTGCTAGTTTATTTATTTATTTTTTTAATGTTTTATTTATTTCTGAGAGAGAGACAGAGACAGAGTGAGCAGGGGAGGGTCAGAGAGAGGGAGACACAGAATCCGAAGCAGGCTCCAGGCTCTGAGCTAGCTATTAGCACAGAGCTCAGTGTGGGGCTCAAACCCACGAACTGTGAGATCATGACCTGAGCTGAAGTCGGATGCTTAACCGACTGAGCCACCCAGGCGCCCCATCTACCTGCCAGTTTAAAATAGAATAAAATTTGCTGAATCCCAGCAGAAATACTGTCTGATTAAAAGATGAACATGTTTTGCTTGTAGATGGTAATCTTTTATACGCCCTCATCTGTATCCCAGTGAAATTCAGAAGAGGTTTGGAATGCATTTCATTCCTTTTAACATACCAGAACTGTCAGCTATAGTGGACACTAAGATTTTTTTTATAAGCGTCTTAGGATGTTAGCTCAGGTATTCTAGGTTTTAACTAAAAATAAATGTGAGTGAAGAGATAGTCAAAACTTTATAAATATTCACTTATAAAGGATTAATGAATCAGACTGAGGAAATAAAAACAAAGCACAAATAGTTATCTGTGGGCACCAGACTCTTATTTAGTTTATAAACTGCGACTAGGATGATTATTGTAGGTGGATCAATTTTTGAACTTCTGTCTATTGCTAAATTATTTTTCTCATTAATAAAGCAGAAAATTAATCATATTTTAAAACCTGGACATTTAAAAAAATTTTTTATAAAATGTTCTTTGATCTTACTATTAAGGCACTATCCTAATGCTTTTGGAATATAGGTTTAAATGAAGTATTGCATATAAACCAGTATCGTCTAAAGTTTAACCTTTCTTAGTTGCACCTAGAGAGTGATTGGTTAAGTACTAAATTTTTTTATTCTCTATGAAGCAAGATCACCCTGACGTTTAAATTAGGAAGCACCCTTGTCACAGTCCAGCTTGGTCTTATCCTGCTCACTTCTAAGTCCCGTGGCCCCCATAAGCCTGAAGTGTAACAAAGCCTAATGACACAGATACTAGATAATGGGGATAAGCTAAAATGTTAAGCCTTTTGGTTAATTCTATCATTTTTTTAATTTAAAGATAATTTAAATCAGACTGTTGAAAAACCAAATGTCACGCCTCCTGCCTCTTACACTTATAAAATGGATGAGGTTCAAAACCGCATAAAGGAAATACTAAACAAGCATAACAATGGCATTTGGATATCTAAGCTTCCACATTTTTACAAAGAGTTATATAAAGAAGAACTTAATCAAGGAATTTTACAACAGTTTGAACACTGGCCTCATATTTGCACGGTACGTTTCTCCTTACTCCTCCCTTCTGATGCCTGCTCCCTGCCCTCCTTTCAGATTTTGAGTTATTAGTCACATCACCTTTTATCCAGGGAGCATGACGCACTTGACATAATATTGCTTCATTAATATTTATCTCTGAGATTAACATGTATCGGTTCTTACTTACAGAGGTATGTCAAGATCGAGGGCTGTGTGTGTGTTGTGATTGCTGTTTTTACATATTTCATTTTAAATTATTTTTAAGTGCATTTAATATGTGGTAATATATATATACCATTTTGTATTGAACTGTTACCAATAGATACTGATAACTTTGCCATTTTAATAACTTGAACTTACTGGTAATAAAACTGTATTAGCCTCAAAATTTTACATGCCGGTTCCTGAGCATTTTTAGAGACATTCAGCTGAACAAATTTTAGTTATTTTGACTAATTATTTATACATTACCTTATTTTAATTTTAAAATTAATATAGAGTTGTGATTTGAAATTTTTACAAACTTCTTTGGAGGAAAAAATTGACAAGTGAACTAACATCAATTCCTATACCTGTTTCTGCTGGAGAGTCTGTTATTATAATAAAATGATGGACCAGAATATTTTATTAGAAATCTTAGTTCAGCCAGCGTTAGAGACAACTAGATTCTTAAACCAAAGTAACTAACCTTCAGGTTTCTTAATGTTTGCATTTACATAGAATGTATTCAATAATGTAACTATTCTATTTTTTTCCGTAACTATTCTAAATGGTAGCATTAACCACTACTCAGTGCTTCTAGAATTAAATATGCATATGATTTTCATTTGATAGAAGGCTTTCATTTATTTAATTGAATATATATATTTTGGCCCCTGACCTCGTTGGGTAATGCACAGGCCACATTCTTTTTCTAAGCCCCTGGCCTGATGATACCATATATTTTTGTAACCACTTTTTCCTCCCAGGCACTGACATGCATTCAAGTCCCAGTCACTTTACAGGCAAGAGTCATTCATTCATCCATCCAACCTATTTATTCATACCCCACATTTACTGTGCACCTGTTGGTACCAGTCACTGACTTACATGCTAACAACACCTTAGAGCCATGTCACATGTCAGAATATTCAGTGGGAAGTAGGAAAACAAGTAGAAATAGCAAACCCTAGAAATAGGCTGTTTCCTTCCTTCTAAAGTCAAGAATGTTTACAGACTATAAGAATGTTACCCTGACTTATGTGAAATGTAGGGTTTATTCTTGTAATGGGAACTCCTGTTGGTTGCTGTTCAGTTCATTCCATTTTTACTCCTTTCTAGGGAGAGTTTTCTCACTGGTTGTGGGTTCAGCAGCATAGATGTGCCTGCTCAGAATTCCCTCATCTTTAGGGCACTTTTGGTATTTAACCAGGCTGATCAATTTAGAGGTTCAGGGCCTCAAGCCCCTTCTCAGGGGTGGATAGGGTTTTATTTTTTAAATCCATAGACAGTCATGAACTTACAGCACATCGCAGTGAACTTAGAGCCATTTTTTTGTCAGGATACACATATAACTCACTATAAAGTTTTGATTTAAAAAAGTTGTCTTTGGAGTGAAGTTTTAAAAATTAACTCCCCAGAATCTTCTTAATGTATTGTTGTTTCCGGTTACTTTGTTTTATACTCCATAATATTTACTTGTATTTGTGTAGCTTAACTTATAGATTTTGGGAGACATTTTCATCTTTGCTATCTCCATCTCTGCAAAGCCCCGAAGTTTTTCTTGCTAGGATTGTAGATGAGAGAATATCTCTTTGATGCTAAAACTTTACCTAAAATGAAGAGTTTCCTACTAAATTTCAGGAGCTGAAACAACTGACTTTTTATTTTCTGGTTGCTCAAATTTATCTTGTTGCATGATTATTTTCTGTTCAGGAACTGAGGGTCGAACATGAAGCAGAAATAGAATATACCTTCCTTATCTGTGTGCTGTGTTTCTCAATTTTGAGTAGGACTTCTTAGATGCAATCACTGTGAATTATTAAGGATAAGAATTGCTTAGTGTAAAAGCATTATGTCTAGGATGCCAAAAACTGCCAGTCTTATTGATGTCTATTAATATTTTTCAAAACTTTTTTTATAACATCTAAATATTTTTAATGGCCTACTGGTAAACAGTTTTAAACAGTTACAGCATGGTTATTTTTAGACCATTTTAAATAGTTATACCATGGTTGTTTTCCCTTTTTTCTGACTTTCACCAAGGTGAAAAGCAGAAACACAGATAGCACACCCAGAGCTGATACTATTACAGGCAAGGACAGGCATTCTCAAATGCAGCACAAAAAAGTTAGCATAAGAAAGATTCTGTCAGTAGTATATATCTCTCTATATGGCCTGTTGTATAACCGAAGAAGAAACCCAAGAGCAGTGTATTTCCTTATTTTTTTAAAAGACTTCCTCCCCTAATCATATAAAAAATTATATAAAAGAAAGATTAAAAAATAAAGCTGTGAGGGGCACCTGGATGGCTTGTTCGGTTAAGCATATGACTTTGGCTCAGGTCATGATCTCAAAGCTCACGGGTTCAAGCTCTCTCCATGCAGAGCCTGCTTTGGATTATCTGTCTCCCTCTCTCTCTGTCCCTTCCTCACTTGAGCACGCACTCTCTCTCTCTCTCTCAAAACTATATCAACATTTATAGAAAAAGTAAAGCTATGAAAGAAAAATCACCCATTTATACATATATACAGTGGATACCATATATTCTTGCAAGACTCAGAGATAACCACTTGCAGGTATTTCCATCTGAATATCAGAATGGGCAACATGAGCTTCTGGGGCCACCAAATAGCAGCTCTGAAATTTTACTTTCATGGAGGTTCTAATCTTCTATATGCTCTAATCCACTTCACAAGGCTGTTGGATTACATTTTGATGCAGGCAGAAGGATGCTTTGACTCTTTTGTTCTTAATCTTGGGGATCTTTCCAACAACAAAATGTGGATTGAGTTTTGAAAGTTAAAGAGAACATAAAGTTATGCTCACAAATGATGAACCAGTTGCATAGTGTTCCTAGGCAACTTGTGAGGGAAAAAAACTGGGAGAGGTGTCCTAGGAAGGCAAAGAGCCCAAGCTGGTGGACCTCTAGACCAAGGGTACTGGAATCCAAGCATTGCCATTCAGTCCTTGGAGGAGGACAGCAACATCTCTTGGCTATTCTAGAATGTTTCTCTTATTAATAGTGTTCTTCTTAACTGCTGTGTTTGGCTAGTATTTATAAAATGCTTCTATGAGCCAGATGCTGACCTGGGCGTTGGGATAACAGTAAACAAGACAAACATGGTCCTTGCCCTTATGGGACTTCCTGTCTAACAGAGAAAATAAACATGGAACAAATTATGATAAGCCTGCCATTGTATTGGAGGAGATGTGCCAGGGTGCTGAGGAAATGTGTAAACAGGAGGGCTCAACTTAGTATGATGAGTCAAGAACTTCCCAGAGGAGGTGGCTGCCACACTAAAACCTGACAGGTGAGCTGGAGTAAGTTAGGCACAGGAGGCAGCTCATACCGAAGCCCTGAGATGGAAAGAAAAACAGGGCTTTTTCAGGAAACTGAAAGAAATTCAATAAGGAGAGAGTGGCTCAAGAAGAAACTCAGGAGGAGAGCAGAGGCTAGGCCACCTCATGAAAGAGTCGTCATTTGGTGGGAACTTAGCAGATCTCCCTTCCAGGAGGCCACCCAGGATCCAGAACCTCTGGCACTTTGGTTTCTAGTAAAATTCCAAATCTTGTCACAATGACTGTTGAACCCCAGAGAGTTTGTCGACATTCTCCACTCTCTGCAGTACGGGTAGAGAGAGAAACGGCTCCGTTCCCACATAAGCCAGATTATCTGTCTGTATTTAGTACCTTATCTAAAGCTGCAGAGCGAGCTGGGGGGCTCGTTCTTTGAGCCAGACAGGACCACAGGCGCTCAGCCGAGAATCGGTGCCATGCCTCAGCGGCCTAGTGGATGAGCACCGGCCAACACTCTGAGTTGTGCTGGAGGCACAGCGGCCTTTGTTATGAATATGGCATTTTGTGAATGACATCCTAGAACATAAAATGTGAGTGATAAAAAAAAATGCCCAGTTGTACTAATTATTCATGCTTTTATAAAAAGTTTTTACTGTTAATCTGTATTTTTGTTAAGTGTCATTCTCCTACCCACTGGAAAGCACACTGCGCTTCAAGTTGTTTAGTACTGTAATACCTTAGACTTTAAAAAAGGCTTAAAGCTCTAAATTGTATCAGTATAACAGTTTCTGTAATTTCATAGGTAGTGACGGCAGTTTTGCCACTTACAGAGATATGTTTTTATAGTTTTGGACGTTCAGGAATTTTTCCTTAACTGTGGTAATTAATTATAGAAGACAATAAAGCACCTGTCAGCCCAGGCAAATGAACTGCCCTTTTTAAAATTCTGGATATTTCTGGGCTAAAAATGAACAACTTGGATTTCTAAGGAAGTGAGTAAATGAAACAGCAGTGATGCATGCTCAGACTTAACGGTAGTGATACAATCTGTAGAGCAATGCCAGCAGAAGCCGCAGTGAGAAGGTAAACTGAGGCCTTGAGAGTATAGCCCTGATATCTAACTGGAATCCAGCTTCTTTTCTCATTTTTCACCAATAAAATAATATGTAGTGAACACTTTGGAACAGTTTTTAAATTTAACTTCAGTGAGCATCTGAATAGGAGAAAGAATTGCTCTGTGGCAAAATCAGAACGGACACATTGATGTGTATGATGGTGCTGTGCTGAAACTTGAATAGAGCAACTGCCATCAGACCCTAGAGAGTGAAAGAAGGAGTTTGGGCTGGGCCACCTGTGTGGCTCAGTCCATTAAGCATCTGACACTTGGTTTCAACTTGGGTCATCATCTCACAGTTTGTGAGCTAGAGCCCCACGTTGGGCTGTGGACTGATGGCATAGATGCTGTGTGGGATTCTCTCTCTCCCTGTCTCTGCCCCTTCCTCACTCTCTCTCTCTCAAAATAAACATTAAAAAAAAAAAAGTTTGGGCTTTGGAGTTCCATGTTTGCCTTGCCATTTCTTAGCTGCATTACTTTCAGCACACAAATCATCCTTCCAGGGCCCCACTCTTCTATAAAATGTGACCATTTTGTGGTGTCTGGGTGGCTCAGTTGGACGTCTGACATTGGCTCATGTCATGATCTCGTGGTTCATGAGTTCAAGCCCTGTTTTGGGCTCTGTGCTGACAGCTCAGAGCCTGGAGCCTGCCTCAGATTATGTGTTTTCCTCTCTCTCTGCCCCTCCCCTGCTCATGCTCTGTCTCCATCTCTGAAAAACGAATAAACCTTAAAAAAATAAAATAAATAAAATGTGACTATTTCTACCCATCGCATAGGGTTGTTGGAATAAAGTGAGACAAACTATAAAAAGCAGCTGCCAGTACAATGTAAGACACATAGCAGGTATTTAGGAAAAGGCTGTTTTTGTTTTGTTTTGTTTTGTTTTAGAGAGAGAGAGCAGGAAGATGGGCAGAGAGAGAGGGAGAGAGAGAATCCTCCAGCTGAGGTTCCACACCTAGCACAAAGCCTGATTCAGGGCTCCATCCCACTACCTTGGAATCATGACTGAAGTTAAATCAAGGATCAGATGCTCAAACAGCTGAGCCACCCAGGGCCTACAAGGCTGTCATTTTTTGAGGGGCAGCCCAGCTCAAACTAAAGCAGGTTATAACCTACTGGTAAACCAGAGACATGCCCAGCAAGCCTTCCAAAGGAACTTATCTCAGTGAATAGAGCAAAAACTAAAGAAGGAAGAACAAAAGTTTAAATCAAGAGAGGATAAGGAGCAGTAGATGACTGAAGTGAAAGGGATCAAAACTTCAAGATAAGGTGAGTTTCTGTTATCTTGGGGGCACAACTCCCACCCCCAAAGGTAATGAGAACATACCTAGAATACCTACTTAGCCTGGAAGGCACAGTGAAAGCCACAGCTGCTGGCCAAGATCATCCCAAAAGCTTGCTCACACTTAGCCAGGAGAAGATGCCCTTGTCTTGCTGAGAGAAACTGACAAGAGCCTGACCTTGGGCCATGCTGAATGACAAGGACTTGAAGTCTGTTCTAATATAGTTGCAGTCAGCATCAGATAGAAGTCCTTAGTAGGAAAAGGGGTGAGAGGTCAAAGAGAGTATGAGCCTTGGAATATATACAGTCTGTAAAACTATTCACCCAAGATGGTGGAAAGAGTTTAGTTTCTCTGGGCAGATGGTTTGTAAACAGTCAGGGGTTACTCTCTAGAAGAAACTTTTTACCTTTACCTGTGATTAAATATCTGTGGAACATGCCTCAAACACTTTCTTAAACAGGAGCAACCAAAAAATTGTAACTGTTTCTGAATATCTTGGATTTGGCGTCACTAGCCTTGGTAAAGCACTGTGGAGAGGGTGGCAGAAGTAGGTAGTATGGAACATTGAGATGTGGGGCTTAGCTCATCTCTATATTTCTGTGTGTAGTATATGCCCCACCCACTGCCCTTACAGGCTTCAGCTCCCAGCCTATCAGTTTGTCTTCATTGTGGCCCAATGATGCCATCGGGGACTGTATTCTCATCTCTTTCTCAATTTTATGACTTTTCCAGCGTTTCTCAGCTTTAGCACAAAAAAGATTGAGTCTTAAGGAGGTCATTAACCACTCAATCTTTCTTTCTGTAAACAGGCTATTCACAGGGTACTAGCTTCTGGTCAGTAACTCTTTAGTGTTTTCACTGTTGCAAGGGACAGCAATCTTAAATTGGTTTCTTTTTGAGTTCAAAACCTTGCCAATGCTTGGAGAACTGGGAATCAGGTCTCCAGGTAAATATGATTTTACTGTACTGTCTCAGGCTTGCCATGGATAGTGACCATATAAAATGAAATTTAGAACTTAAAGCTTCAACATAAAGAACCACTATCCAGTGGAAATACAACTGAAGCTGGATAAGGCCTAAACAACTCTTTTGGAAAACTTTTATTTAATTGAACAATACCAATTCTGTTACAGAATCCTAAAGAAAATTCTAATTCTATGAGAGACAGTAAGGTTACCTCAGCAGCTTATGCTACAGAGTTAGCAGATGAGACTTCCATAGACTCAAAGGATTTGGGCTTCAAGAATTTAAGTTTACAGCACAGGTAAAATCAGAAAGGAAAAATTAAGACCTCTTAGAATTAAGAAGAAGAAAGTTTCTAGGTTCATAAGATGAAGACTTTTATTTGAACAAATAGGGCTCGTGAAGAAATTGATGTTTGAAAGCCTTGGGCTTTACGTATACCAAACCTAATATGTCTACTCTAAACTTACAGAATCCCAGAGGTGTGTGAGAGAAGTATCTCACTGCAATTCCAAATGAGGCAGAAATCAAACTAAATATAATGAACTTGTGGGGATAAAAGTCTAAGGCATATTAGATACCAGAGTCTTCTGATGAGTACCAAAGGAGGTGGCTTGAGCTCCATGGTGGAGGGAGTTAATCTCTTATGTTACCTATCTGCCTTTTCTGTTGGGGCTGGAGGTGCTGAGGAAGGGGATAAGTAAAGATATGAAGTTCCAGGTCATGCCACCTCCCAATCGTTGAACTAGTAGTTTTTTAAGTGGATATCCAAAGCCACCCACCCACCAAAAAAAATGTAGAGCTACAAAACAAAATATGGAGGAAAAGGGTAGGATTATGATCTTGAATCTTCTCCTACAAAACAGAAGGCTTATGACTCCGTCCTCAGGTATGTATCCAGATCAGGTCAACTAGAGAGGGTATACAGCATCCCTGTAAGAGATAACTGAAATGATGAGTGTTTGGGGTGCCTGGATGGCTCAGTCAGTTAATCGGCCAACTTCAGCTCAGGTCATGGTCTAGCGGTTATGGTTTCAAGCCCTGCATCAGGCTCTGTGCTGACACCTCAGAGCCTGGAGCCTGCTTCAGATTCTGTGTCTCCCTCTCTCTCTGCCCCTCCCCCACTCATGCTCTGTCTCTCTCTGTCTCTCAAAAAGGAATAAACATTAAAAAAATTTTAAAAATGATGAGTTGCTGACATATCAAACTAAGAATATAATAAAAGCCATATTTCAAGTAGCTGATAACTTACCTTGGTCATTTGTGAAGGCTAAAGAAAGCTGTTTACTTGAGGGCTATGACAGGAGATCACATGTCAATTGGGTCAGATGCATCAGAGCACAGTAAATCAGAGCACAGTAAACGGACACCACACTATAACCCACATTATAGTAATTCCTTGTATTTGGGGGAGATTGTCATAAACTTGGGCTATAGTAGTAGGTATCTTTCCTAAGTCTATATACCAGAAAATTAAAGAGAGACAAAGACACATTTTGTGGAGGATAGGTAACAATCACTGTAGAATGCTTGGGAAAAGCAAATTTTCATACATATGAAGATTTTAAAACAAAGTTGCAAAAAATTACATTTGTTTTAAGTTATGTTTTTTTAACTTGAAATGACATGACTTGCATAATTTTTCTCTTTGAATTCAGTAACCCTTCAGCCAGTCTCCAAAGATTGCTTAGAAAGCATGTGGATCAGACATATTATCTGTATCACTAAGCTTATCCATGAATATTGTCTAATGTATTGAAGAACATCTCATTCGGCCTTGGTTAGTGCCAGGTTCAGTTCCTGAAATCAGGCTTAATCTTAGTAAAGACTGATTTGAATTTAAAGAGGCCAAATTACTGGAGAACAAAGTGGAGTTTAGGCTTATAACCAATCTTGAGATTAAGGAAGAAGCACATTGGAAAGTGCCTACAATTCAAGGAACTAGTCATTTGGGGAATGGGGGTGGTTATCTACTTCAAACAATAGCAGTAAGATGAAAATACTGAGGAAAGAAATCTATCTTCTAGTTTAGGTGGTTATTTGGCCATTGTTAGAAATTTGGATAAACTTAGGCATGTTGGTTAAAATCTACTTTATAGGCTGACTAAAGAAGCTTGACTTAAATGTTGTAGACACAGCCCTGGAAGCTTACTAATAACAGATGATCGTTCAGCATTATTCTGATGTAAGGTCAGAAAAGAAAGGGAATTCTGTGCCCCTTAAGTGGCCCTAATGTTCATAAACTTCTGTTAAGACAGTAATTCCTGGTGAGAAGAACTCAGTGTGCTGGCCATGTCAGAGATCATGTCTAGAGATTTGATAAAGGGCTTTGGTAGGTAATTGGTCCTGATCATATCTGAAGCACAGGTGGGAATGGAAGCTTCAGGACTGGAAGTGGAGAGAGTGGGTGTTTTTTTTTTTAAGGTTTGTTTATTTATTTTGAAACACAGAGGGAAAGGGGCATAAAGAGAGGGGGAGAGAGAATCCCCAGCAGACTCAGCACTGTCAACACAGAGCCTGATGCGGGGCTCGAGGTCACAAACCATGAGATCATGACCTGAGTCGAAGTCAGATGCTTAACCAGCTGAGCCACCCTGGCAACCCCTAGGGGACTGTTGAACAAACACTGAAGTATCTCATGTTCCAGTTCAGTCACCAGAAAGAAAACGGTCATAAAGCTGAAGAACACTTCCTATTCTCTCTTGAGTTAAAAGAAGCCATGTGGACAGTTGGGTTGTGGGGCTTGTGAGAGTTGTTTTAGATAAATAAGATATTCCACTGAAATTAGTTTCTACCATCCACTTTGGAGAAGGTATTGCAAAAAATTGAGAAGAGGTCTGTAGGCAAAGAACGAAGATGGGCCCTGAAGCCTCAGCTGGCTTTTGATATGGAGGACTGTCCTGTCTAAATCTAAGATTACATTAATTGGGATTCTATATAATAAGTGAATAATTCACATAGAACTCTATTTTATTTCTCCATTTGCTCCAAAGGTATGTTTCTCAGGTCTTCTCTGGATACTGTATTCTTGCATCTTATTAAGTTTCTTAAAGCACGGTAGGGATTGACGTTTTAAGGTTTCAGATTTAAAAACACGAGTCTCAAGACCATTGAGAGCAGAACAAGAAGTGGTCCGAATATGTATATCCCTAAGGCTTAAAATTAGGGACATAAATTGTGACTGTCCTATAATGCACCATCCAGAGTGTCACAAGGTATCACACTGGTCACAGGTGTTGTTGGTGTTCTAACAGCTGGAGTCCACCAACAATGACAGGGAGTGTCGGCAGATGATAAACACAGACTGAGTTGCCTCTACCTTTATTGATGTTTGAGGTTTTAGGTACGGACTTTCCCCCCAGTCCTCAAAACTTCAACACACATTGGCAGAAGAATGTGAGGAGGAAAATCTAATGTTTTCTACTTGTGTTAATATTCATCCTTCTCATGTAGCATCTAGAATATATAGTCAAGACTAAAAGGTATCTGTCTTAATTTTCAATTGACTACCCCTCTCAACTTTTTAATGCTCTTCTTGGGTAACAAGACAATACCTTCTTTGTGTATACATACTTATGTTCTTCCTAAGCATTATATAGAAAATGAGTAAATGAAGTCAACGTTCTTTACTAACAAGCTACTCAGTGTACTTTAGTACTCTATTTTTCTTGGGAGAGGGAGGACTTCTTATAAGCTTGTATTATTACATTAGTGGTCTGGAATGTTCTGCCAAGGGCTTAAATTGAAGCTAAGAAATAGCTGAATAGGATCTGACAAAACAGGAACATCTTATGGGGCTATCAATGCTAACTTCAGTCTAATCAAAAGTTGAGAAACCTTTTTTTATAAAGGGCACAGCCACTTGACTCTGCTATTGAACTGCAAAGGCAACCATCCACAACGCATAAGCAAATGGGCATGGCTATGTTCCAGTAAAACCTTATGTATGCTGAATTTAATCTAATTTTCACATCACAAAATAATTCTTTTGATTTTTTCAACAATTTAAAAATATACAAATCATATTAGCTCATAGACAAGGCAAAAACAGGTGATGGGATCCAGCTTGTACCCTGGTCTAGTAATAGCAAGGCTTACAACTTGGAAAAAGTGGCTCCATACGTCACTTTCTTTTCTCTTTCTTCTCTTACACAAAGAGATGCCATCGAGCCATACTCAGAAATGTTACACAGATAAAATTAGGGATTGGAGGATGTACAAATGCCAGGAATTTTTATCTCTTGTTCTTTGGAGGGGCAACTTTCAGCTAACTTTCTACTTTAGTGGTTGTAAAAACTATACCTTTCTAAATAACATAAAGCTAAGGATTTTCTCAGGATACTGCAAGAAGAAGAAAAAAGCTAGCTCTTTAGTTTTGTCTAAAGATGTCCTAGCTTTTGTCCCAGTCAATTTTGTCCCTGACAATTCTGATATCTTTTCATGGCTTCATCCCACCTTCTATTCAGCCAATTTGGATTGTTGCTTTGGATTTGACAGAGAGAACTAAATGAGATATGTGGCTTAAGGGCAGAAACTATCATGATTTTGTAGGATTGTTGGAAGCCAGATGTCTCATAAGGGAAATTAATGCTATTTCATTTCCTATTTATTTCTAAAACATGGCTCATGGTGTTATTTGCAGATGAAGGCAAGGCATTAAGTCTTAGTGGTTGAGAAGAGTAGAAGGTACACTTTTGTTTTTCTTGATTAATTTGAAAACAGTGTTATTCTCATTAAAATGCATTAATGTGTTTTCAGGTTGTTTATAGCCATTGAAATATCTGTCATTTGCTTTATTTAAAAATTTCAGGTGGAAAAACCTTGCAGTGGTGGTCAAGATTTACTTCTTTATCCAGCTAAGAGAAAGCAGCTTTTGAGAAGTGAACTGGATGGTGAAAAAGTGCCTCCATCCCCACTACCTGCTCCAAAACAAATACCACCATTAAAAGGGTGTCCAGCAGTTATGCCAGGAGACTTTAAAGAGAAAGTTGCGGAGCTTCTGGTGAAATACTCAAGTGGTCTTTGGGCCAGTGCACTCCCCAAAGCATTTGAGGACATGTACAAAATGAAATTACCTGAGGATGCCTTAAAAAATCTTGCCTCGCTTTCTGACGTATGCACCATAGACTACATTTCTGGAAATCCCCAGAAGGCCATTCTCTATGCTAAACTTCCACTGCCCACTGACAAAATCCTAAAGGATGCAGGGCAAGCACATGGCGATTTTGAGATCAAGTCTATGGTTGAACAAGAATATTTGCAGATAGAAGAAAACATTTCCAAAAGTGCTGATACCTTTGTGGAGAATACAACAGTTCCTCCGTTAATCATTCCGACTGAGGCATCCCCATCTGTATTGGTGGTTGAACTGAGCAACACAAATGAAGTGGTTATCAGGCGAGTTTTATTTTCTAATTCTTTAGGATCCTGCTGTATTGTTGTTACTTGGCTATTCTTCCCACGGATGCTGGGAATTGAGGAAGAATAGTATATTTTTAGTTCTGTAGAGTTATAATGAAGTATAGCAATAATTCTTTTTATATCTTGTACATTTCTCTCAACTGCCAGAACTGTGTTCATATCTCTTAGGAGATTAATTTTTATTTCTTCTACATTAATGATTATAAATGTACATTCATCTCTTCCAGAAGACAGTGAGCATCTTGAAATCAGAGTACTTTAAAAAATTAATCCCTGCATATATTCTGAATATTTGTTAGATTTGTTAAATATGCAACTGTTCTTGTGAGAAAAGATAACGGTTTTATAAAATTGGAATGATAATTTGGTCTGCATGTGAAAAGAATCTATGTCAAAAGCATAATGATAACTGTATGTCAAAAGCAATGAATGCCTAATCCATAGAATAAGTAAGCCTCCCACTGGGTAGGTAATACTATTTAATCTGGGATTGTGTAGCATTTTACAGAAGTCAAAATAGCTAAGCACTGCCTACCTAGTATAATACATAAGATTAGCCCTTAGAGCCAAAGGTACTCTCTGGTTACTTGAGCCTTTTGATACCATTGCCTGAGCGGAAAAGCCATTGCCAGCGTGGCTGATGATAGCCAGAATTACAAAAAATGGTCCAGCCCCAGGCACTTGACATGGACTTTTGGAGAAAATACAGAATACATAGAAGATATTAAAAGACTACACTTTGTAGTTTCTAACTTGGGATAAAGAATGGAACCAGTATAGGTAGATCTCTGGAGGCACCAGCCTAGAGTATGGCTG
The DNA here is from genome assembly GCF_008692635.1 of Crocuta crocuta. Lineage (NCBI taxonomy): Eukaryota > Metazoa > Chordata > Mammalia > Carnivora > Hyaenidae > Crocuta > Crocuta crocuta. Next base: position 2,698,039 of record NW_027528859.1, on the reverse strand, counting down.
TGGACAGAAAAGGAAAAGGTGAATCAGAACAGTATCCAGGATTCTTCAACAAAAATGTTGAAATTTGGGCTGTTATTCCTCCAGAGAATCATAGGTAAAAGTCTGAGTGGATAATGAAGTGTAATCAAGTGTCATGGTATGCTCTAACTAGAATATACAGAAGCTTTAGAGAGGTCTTGTTCTGTACAGAGGTAGTAAATGAATAAAGCTTTTATTCTAAGATGTGGTATGGCCTGAAGATGTAAATGGGTTGTTGAGGGTTGGGGATTCCACTGTGGTTCACTAATAAATTGAGGTAAAAGAAGGATGTTGAGGAGCACATGGCTAACTCCGACCATTTAGAAGAAATCTAAATCTGCCTTCTTGGCAAGATCCTTTGGTGCCTGTTACTATTAGTTGTCAGTTCTATAGTCAGAGACCAAGCACCCAGCACTAGGCTCAACAGATCATGTGATTTCTGGTGTTCTCACCAAGGGTTGGCAGGAATCTGGATCAGGTCCTGGACTTTAGTAGAAGGGTTCTAATCTACGTCAGGATAATTAGGTCCATGTCTTCAGATTGTTCAGCTCTCCTTTTCCAATATAAATTTGAATCCTGGAGTCAGTATTCTACCTGTTCAGCACAGTGGCTAGCAGCCAGCAAGCATGATGGGTAATGTGTGCTGTTAGATTGACCCTAGGTCGTTGGCATCCTGCACCCACCAACCCCAGAGACTTAGTAATTCCAATTGGGCTGAGCCCTATTCTATATTCACATCTTCACCCAGGCAGACAGTAGGCTCTGGAAACTAGGCCTGTGACTCATGAAGGGTCTGAGGAGGTATTGTGGCACAGACCTCAGCTCAAGCGTGGGAATCCCTTGTCTTCAGTCTCAAAAATTAACTTTGTGAGACTTTGTACTTATCGAATACCTGAATTGGCCTACATATCGTTCTTTGCCCATTTGTTCAGGTAATTTGGGGACAGGGCAGGACTTCATTCTTCCCACTACCCACCACCATACCAACCATAATATCATTCCCCACCCAAGCCAAGTAGCCATTTTTCTCTGCTGGTTGCCATAGGGAGCATATTTCATGCTGTTTCTCTCCACCCTCCTCCTCCTTAGCAGGTACCTGCGCTGAGCACACTACCAAGTCACAGGCTGCTGCCCAGGCCTTGGCCAGTGGGCTCCCAGGGCTGTGTCAGCACTAAAAGGAGGACCCGTGAGACTCTAGGTCTGGGGAAATGGGCGCTCAGGCAGAGCTGCAGACCTCCTCCAGGACGTCAGAACTGAGATGCCGCTGCACCCCAGGCAGCACCTTACCATTTGTAAAGTTCAATAAATTTAACCAGCAGAGTGTGACAAATCTTCTTCAGCTGTTTCTAGAGTAAATAATATGCATGCAATATTTGGTTTTAAAATAGCCATTGCTCAAAAAAGGCATTCTTTTCATTTTGTGTAGGACTTTTTAAAGCTTTTTAACCTCAAGTAACGAATAGGTTGAATAGGGTGTCTTCTGTCCTGCTGATAGTTACCAAGAATGCATGAGAAACATTCTCAAAGGAATAGTCTCTTGAAGCTGCATAAGACCACTTGGGCCCTAGGTAAAAGCGCAACAGTGCAAAGAGCAATGTGCTGGTTGGCATATCCCCCATCTCCCTAGTCAGTGATTCTTGTGCTGTTACAGCACAGCCTCCAGCTAAAAAGGCTTCGTCCTATGGCTGAAACACAGCTCCTGTTAACAGGAGCTGAACTTGATTTGCTGGAAGGAGGCCTTTGATGGAGTTGTCTCTGAGTACTAAAAGGCAAGAACACAGAGCCTATTTGTGGCACAAAGGGAAATAGTGTGTTTTGATAATCAACTGGGACAAGGTGACTGCAGTTTTAACAGCAGAAAATCGTAGAAGGAGATAGGCCGTATCCTGAAAAAGTCTTCTCAGAAAGCAAACAATTTAAGAGAGATTTAGCTAAAGATATCATCTCGTTAAGGGTATCAGAACTCAGCGTTTTGTTGTGATTTGTTTAAACTTGTTCAGTCAGCTGGGGGGGATGGGTTGTCTCATGGTTGTATTTAGTGCATTTAAGGCTTTGTTTTTCTCTGTTAAAGTGTCCTTGGTTTTCAGAGCTTGAGTCTTGTTCAAACCTAGCCTTAGGGCAAAACTGTCAAGTGGATTCTCTTCTCAGTAATCTACAAAGATTTCCAGCAGCCTTAGTAAAATTCTTAAATAGACTCATGCTAATCTGGCCTGACCTGGTGTCTCCATTTTCCACCATATTTTCCTCTCTTCCCTTCCTTTGAATCTTTTCCCAGCCTCACCCTCCCCGAAGTTTCCTTGGCTGCTTACTGTTAGGTCCTCCAGCTGTCTGGATTGTTGTCAAGCATTTGATCTGGTGTGTTCGGCCTGGTCTTGTTTTGAGTGAGCTCCACAATGTTGCATTTTCCTTTATCAAGACAGAAATGTTTACTAAATATGTGTTCTCTTGCCTATTGACATAAGCCATGTCTGAGACTGGAAGGATGGCAGTAGAAAAAAACCAGAGTGACATTAGTGAATTCCTGTCATTTTCTTCCTTCTGGGTTGCCTCATTTGTGTTCTCTTCCTTTAACTAATTCAGGTATGTGGGCAAAGACTATTCGGCTGCTCAGGAATTAATGGAAGATGAGATGAAGGAGTATTACAGTAAGAACCCCAAGATCACGCCAGTCCAGACTGTGCATGTTGGGCAGTTACTGGCTGTGAATGCTGAGGAGGATGCTTGGTTACGGGCACAGATCATCTCGATGGATGAGAACAAAATAAAGGCAAGCACTGTTTACTTCATAGCATTATGAAGACACACACATTATTTTTCAAACGTAGGTGTTCCTTGTAATACTGTGTTCTTCCTAACTGCATTTAGTTTTTTCCAGAAGTTGACAAGATAATATCTGTAAAAGAGTATCCCTGTCAGCTTTTAAGTCAGTGGTAGTCATATGATCTCAGAGTTTGAGTTTAAGAAAAAAAAAAAAAGTCTTCTCCATGGCAGTACTCATAACCCCCGATATAATCAGGAAAAGTATTTCCATTTTCAGGAGATATGTAATAGCTACTGATCAAAGCTCTGGGGTCTCCCTATGAAGATCAGTGTTTGGGAGTAAGGGAGGCAATACAGACCAGAGGCCATGACAGCCCTCCTCTCCCCTCTTCTGCAGCCAGCAGAGGACCCCAAGCAGGACTTGGGTTGTGCCCTGAGAGCTGTCCAAGTGCTGCCCTCTGTCCTCTTGGAGAGGCCAGATGGCTCCTTGGCCAGTCTCTTGCGTCAGCAGGCTCTAAGCCTTTCAGACTTGGCCATGTTCTTGGCCGTCAGCCTCTGCCCCCCAGCCTCTTCTTTCCCTCAGTGCAGAGATGGAGAACGAGAATTCTCTTGCTCTCAAGGTGCAGTTTTGTCTGGGTTTTGGAAGCAGGGAAATATACTTGTATTTCTGCAGCCTCTGTTCTATAATTTGAAACCTATTTAATTAATTGTGGTGGTGTCAGTCCCTGGCAAATAACCCTTTTAGTGCTCGCTGAATCTGGGCTTAGGTCCATCAGATACTCTGCCCTGAAACCCTTGGCCCCAAGCACAGGGTCGGGAGGGTCAGAAAGGGTGTTTGCTGTTTCTTACCCAGATGGTTCAATACAAGAGGCACTGGCCTTCTCTGGAAGCAAACTCGCCCTAACCACTTAATCACTCACAGAGAAATTTAGGAAATTCCTTAACTAAATCTACAAAGATACAATTTTTTTTTTTTTCAAGAATTTTTATTATTGGATACTTTTTTTTTTTTAATTTTTTAATGTTTTTTATTTATTTCCAGGAGACAGAGAGAGAGAGATACAGTGTGAGCAGGGGAGGGTCAGAGAGAGAGGGAGACACAGACTGAAACAGGCTCCAGGCTCTGAGCTGGCAGTCAGCACAGAGCCCGACGCAGGGCTCGAACCCACGAACCGCGAGATCATGACCTAAGCGAAAGTCGGACGCTTAACCGACTAAGCCACCCAGGTGCCCCAAAGATACGATTTTTAAGCAGTTTGGCCTGACGATAAAAATCTGAAAGTTGAAACAGTTTGGCAGTTTCTTATAAAATTTTTAAACTTACCATCTGCAGCCTAATTATTTACACAAGAGAAGTGAAAATAGAGGTCCACCAAAAGGTACACAAGTTTGTAGTTTGTACAACTACAACTACAAACTACTAGTTTGTACTAGTTTATTACTACTAGTCCCAAACTGGAAACAACTCAAATGCTTACCAGTAGGTAAATGTATAAGCAAATTGTAGTATACTCATAGAATGGAATACTAGTCAACAGTAAAAGGCATGAACTACTGAAAACAGTCATGTGGATAAAACTCACGGACTGTAAGTGAGAGAAGCCAGATACAAAAGAGCTATCCTGTCTGATTCCAGGTAAGTGATGGCTGAGAACAGCTAAAAATTCATCTGTAATTGAAATCAGGTCATTGGTTGCCTGGGACAGAAGGTGAAGGCAGCCTTTTTGGAAGGGGGAAAGGGGGAAGTGTTTGAAGTGTGGATGTGGTCTATATCTTGATTATGATGGTCATTGTATGGGTGTATACATCAAACTGTATACTTTAAATGGGCATTTTTCATTCAGTGTAAATTATATGTGAATAAAGTTTGGAGGGAAAAAGTTAAGGACCAAGCAAAGAACTGGACCAGTGGGGAACACAGTGTGATTAGCAGCTTGGACCTTAGTCCCGTCTCTGCCAGTGAATAGTTCTGTACCCTTGGTTAAGTCCCTCCATTCCCTTATATGTATCTCAAATGCCCTTCCCTGCATGAAAACACTCTGATCTTGTGACCCTGTCTTCACTGGTACCTCCTCTGGGAAAGAAAACCTTTCACACAATCCTAAGAATGGCTAAAGAAGAAGTAAAACCCAAGAGGGTAGTGTCACATAAGCCAGAAGGAGAAAGCGTCCTGTCTGGAGGGAGCACCAGCCGAATGCATAGGGGTGCTAAGATCTATGGCTGGTGTTGAGAGTGAAGGGGGCGTCTCAGTATGTTATACGATCTCTTAGACTGCAGTCCTTGGAACAATTCTGCCTGAGCTCCTGCCCCCCAACCCCGTGAAGCATGCGGACACAGTTCTCCTTTTATCTGGAGAAACCCCCACTACTTAGCAAGTCTTGTTTCTCTTGAGCCATGCTGTGCTTGACAGCGAATACAATTCCTTCCTTGCTTTCCACTTGTCAGTCTTTGGTGAGGGTGGGAAATAGGAGTATGAAGTGCCCTGAAGTGGGTGCTGGATTGGGCCCAACCCAGACCCGCATCCCAAGGACGTCTGCTATCACTCAGCTGGCGCGGTGAGATCTACGGCCACTTGATGGTGCCAGAGAACCAGGAATTGACTGGGGCTCCGCGCCAGGCCTGGGAGCCTGCTTGTGCTGATCCCAAGGCATTAGGGAGAGAAACTCCACTCAGCAACGCAGAGCAGGCAGTGTGGTGCGAGTCAAACTAGCAACCCAGTGAGTGTTTTGTAAATGCAGCGCCATACAAATGCACGGTGTTTGATTCAGAAAGAAAGAAAAGAGAGCAAACTCCAAATGTTACGGGAACCCTTTGAAGATTTTGGAGCAGTTATTCTTTAATCTTTTGATGCTAGAAATGAAATCTGAATTTCCCCGGGATGATGATTTCACATATTATGTTCTCTTGGTAGGCCATGTTCTCCGTATTCCAGGTCTGGGAAGAGCAGAGTCCAAGTTGTAGGTAGTGATAGCTATGAAAGGACACAAGTGCTGCCTGACTCCTGAGGCCTATGAGAAAGAGGAACAAGTGCTGATTTGGGACTGGAGAAAAGGGCCAGGACAGCTAAGTGGCTGGCTGCCTGCTGTGGGAGCTCTGCCAGAGACATCGGCCTCCCTCCGGGAGCACTGAATCAAGATAGGGACTCTGGGAGCTGATTGCAATCATGGGACATACAAGCCCCGCAGACCCACTTATCAGGGGTCCGGAAGGGTGTTCGCAGTCTCCGCGTCTCTTGTCTTTTTCATTTGATTCCACACTGGGGAGAATTTCTGTTTTGTATGTTTACTAATATAATCTAGGTACTAAGAAGCTGGCCTGTGGACTTAATTGTTCTATAAAAAGTGAAAGCACCTGGCTCTGTGCTACCTGGTATTTCTTAGTGGTGCCTTCGCTCTGGTTTTTGTTTTGTTTGAATAACCATCATCTGTTTTAATTAGAGAAGCATGCTAGGTTTTTTAACACTTTCCCTCAGATTCTTAGTTTATCGTTCTATAGTTATCCTTTTAAACCACAGCTCAGTGTTTCTATTTTTTTAAATTGTTTTAAATGTTTTTATTTTTGAGAGAGAGAGCAAGAGAGCGAGAGCGAGAGAGTGAGCCAGCATGAGTGGGGGAGGGGCAGATAAAGAGGGAGACACAGAATCTGAAGCAGCTCCAGGCTCTGAGCTGTCAGCACAGAGCCCGACACACAATTCAAACCCATGAACAGTGAGATAATGACCGAGCTGAAGTCGGATGCTTAACCAACTGAGCCACCCAGGTGCCCCTAGATTTTATTTTAAAAAAATAGGCTTTTTAAAATATATTTTCTCTCCAATAGAAGATGTTATTAATACCCCAGAGATAACACCCAAGCTCTTCGTGATCTGTGCTAATAGTTAAGGAAGAGTCGTGCAGGTTTCTGCAAACACAGAACTCTGTCCAGCAGATTTGGGGGCCTTTTGTTGAGCTGGACAAAGGCCTAACCCAGCTTTGTTCCACTGGAGGAAAAAAAAAGTACCTATTTTTACAGTGTAGAATTCCCTGTTATCTAGCCATAACATCATTGTTGTCATCGACAGAAAGCATCTTGGTCTCTCGAAGCATAACAACTGGGAGCAGGTAGCCACAAGTGCTGTTTTGGGGATTTCAAATCTGATAAATACTCCTCTGTAAGTGACACCCCCTCTAGAAACCAACCCTGCTCCCTAAGAATGCACATCATTAGTGGAAGTAGGGAAACCAAGATAGGAAGGGGCGGGGCAGTCAGTGCTGGTGGAGAAGCTGCAGCAGCGAGGCATCTGAGTGCAGCAGTCTTACCTCGGTCTTCCTGTTGGCCAAGAGGAGTGAGGCCTGGAGTCTGGGGCCCTGGCTTCCCTAGTGCCAGCACTTGCCTTTCTCTTCTGGGCTAAGCCAGGGACAACAGCCCTGCCATTTTCCAGGCAGTCTAGTGCCACTGAACGTGCCATTAGGGAATAAATGGAGCCGGTCAAATGTGTCAAATGTTTTTTAAGAAGTGAGGATAAAGAATTTTATATGAGCCTAATGTTGTTTTTGTTATCATTAGGTATGCTATGTTGACTATGGTTTTAGTGAAAATATTGAAAAGAGCAAAGCATACAAATTGAACCCAAAGTTCTGTTCACTCTCATTCCAAGCTACGAAGTGTAAGCTAGCAGGTAAGAGGAACTTTTTTAAAGCTGTCTCCATTTTGAAACGTTATTACCATTGTACCTTTGGGTGGTTAAATCCTAAAATATCCTAAGTATCTCAAGTTCTTATAATGAGTTATTTCTTGAAAGGTATAAATAAATTCACATTTAATGTCTTTATAAGATGTGATCATTATCAATGTTATAATGTTTTTATTGTATTTTATTATTAAAATGTCCATTGGCCATCTTAAAGGTTTTTTGTTGTTGTTCTAACTTCCCTAGCAATGCCAGCTAGAGGCTCTGTGTCATGGGATTTGATCAGTTTGAATCCTGTTATTTGACCTGTTGTGAACTGACTCTGCTTCTTCCCCACTGAGGTGGACTCTGGGTACTTCTTGTTACCAAGTAACGCACCCTCATGTGCCCAGGCCCAAGTTCATCCTTCTCTGGCACAGTCCAGAGTGTGTGAGAGTCACACTGTAGGGGTAACCTGCAAGCATGGAGGACACAGTGGCCGTGTTAATATAAGGAAAGACACAGGCGTGTGTAAGCATCATGCCAGGAGAGCCTAAGCTAAATTCAGAAAATGATCACAATTCCTCGATGAAAATTAGCCCTGTGAGAAATACCTCCTCCTCAGCCAGAAGGGGTCTTTATGTCAGTGGGGCTGGGTATGGCTCTGTCTGTGAGGTAAATCCCAAGTAATTTTACAAGCCCATGGGAGTTAGTTTTGAAAAGAACATATCAGGAGCATAGGACAAGATTCGGGATGCTGAGAGGAGAGATTTGGTGAAAGCTGTGACATTATGTGTCTGGAGAACAGAACAAGAAGAAGAGATTGCTCACAGGGAGCCTGTGAACTCATGCTTATGGATTTCAAGGGAAAAATACAGAAATGGACCTTATGGCACCATTAGGGAAATGATGAGCTAGTTTTAATTAGTTTAATAGAATAACTTAGAGTTGTCATATATATGTTACATAGAATTACAGTTTTCAAAGAATTTAAAGAGTAATTAGACCACAGTGACATTCACCTAATACCTGTATTACGTTAAATACAATTTAATCTTTCTTTGATAAATCACAACATTCTTTACTATACTCAGAACCATCATGGTGTACTTAAGAAGAAATGAAGAAAAAAAATAGTTGTATAAATTTTCAATAAATGCATCTTCATTTTATATGAAATGATTGTATATTTAATTAGAAAATTAAAAAGGTCAAGGGTAAATTTTTAGGAAAAACATTATAAATACATGGCTGGCAGACATGACTGACTGATAGCTTCTTATATGTACTCGTCTTTTTTGTTTTAAATATGTGTTTTATATAAAGTGAAGGCCTTTTCTCTTTAGGTAGAAATTCTGATAGACGATCAACTTTTCTTTTTGTTGTAAGATTGCATGCCTTTGTGTAATCATTCAAAAGGGTAGTCACACTACAATATATATTTTAAAACCTAAGAATGGGCAATCTGAAGAAGAGTGTAAAACAGCTTCCCTAGAAAATTTGTAAGGGTTTGGTAGTAGATTCACAGTTATAGTTAAGTGGCCCAGACAGACCCATTCAGTCTATTTATCTTAAAATGATTCTGATGATTAAGTAGAAATTAAAATATTCAATATTTTTTCAGGGTTGGAAGTTTTAAGTGATGATCCTGATTTAGTGAAAGTGGTGGAATCTTTAACTTGCGGAAAGATCTTTGCCGTGGAAATACTTGAAAAAGCGGATATTCCACTTGTTGTTCTGTACGACACCTCAGGAGAAGATGACGTCAATATCAACGCCACCTGCTTAAAGGCCATTTGTGACAAGTCTCTAGAGGTTCACCTTCAGGTAGCACTGTGACCACTCTCGTCATCTGTCACACACACTGTAGGGAAGAAAGTTAGCAGGAAAGAATGTTATAAATTTTAGGCTAACAATCAATAGGGACAGATTACCTATGTGTTGAGGGAAAAAAGGAGGGGCGTTTGCTGAAAGAGGGGAAAAGAAGGCCAAAACATAAATAGGAATTATTAGGAATTGGGTTTTTCTTTTATTTTCCAGTTTCTACAGTAAAATTATATTTTATAAGAAATTATTTTGCAAAGGTAGTAGAGGTGGATAATACCAAAGAATGGAAAATGAGATCAGTGAAGGCGTTTATTAAATTGTTAGCTTTCACAGTTTTAAAAAGTAAAAAACATAGTTTTCCACAAAGAAGGAAATCTTTAAATAAATTATAGAACAGCTACTCTAAAGAAGAGGATGACAAGTTAAAGATGGTCATTTTATTTTTTAAATTTATATATATATATAGTATATACATGTATATAATTTATTGTCAAGTTAGCCAACATACAGTGTATACAGTGTGCTCTTGGGTAGATTCCCATGATTCTTTGCTTACATACAACACCCAGTGCTCATCCCAACAAGTGCCTTCCTCAGTTCGCATCACCCATTTTAAAGGCTTCATGGCAACATTGGGAAAACATTTGTTTAATAAGTAGAACAACAGTGACTTCTCTTTATATTATATTCTGACTAAAAGTTGACCAAAATTAAGCCTTTGCTATGATTATAATTTTTAAAACTTACTAACATTCATGCAGCTGAAAAACACAGGAAAGTAGGCTGATAATGGGATTGATTTTGAGAGGTTTTTATTTTCATTTATGTTACTACTGCAAAAATATGGTTTATGTAATTATTTTTCTAAATTAATAGGTAGAAAAGAAACCAAAATGAAAGACAATTAGCCTTTCAGGCAATGAAACATGGTAATAAATTAGTGCATGCAGAATGTCTACTTTGTCCCTAGAACAATGATATCAGATATTCCTTTTGGAAAGAGAGGTCTCCAAATGAGTTTTTCACATTTAAGTTTCAAGTTTCATTCTATCATCCTATCTGTTCTCCTGCTTGCTTTAAAGATTTTAAAATCCCAGGACTTTTAATGCGATGATTTAGGCAGATATCCCTTAAGTAGGTAAGAGCTGTGCTCTGTTCTCAAGCATCCTTGGTATGTCCTTTGTTCCAGATTGATGCTATGTACACAAATGTCAGAGTGACTAATATTTGCTCTGATGGCACACTCTACTGCCAGGTGCCTTGTAAAGGTCTGAACAAGCTCAACGACCTTCTGCATAAGATAGAGGACTACTTCCATTGTAAGGTACGGCAGAGTATCATCCACCTCTAAAACTGATTCTCAACTGCAAATGGTGTCGAGTGTAACTTTTGAACAATTTGAGGTAGAAGCTGTAGAATGGTGAGTTAAGAGTCCCAGACTGCAGAACTTAAAAAACTACTGGTTTCTGCATTATAAAATGAGGATAATACCAGCGTATATATCCATAGGATGGTTGTGAGGACTAGCAGCAAGACTGCTTATCAGCACAGCGCCTGACACAGAGTAAGGGCTCAGCAATGGCAGATTTGTTATTTACAAGGTACGGTTGATGGTGCTACAATGCGGCCACTGTGACTGTGTGTGCTGGAGCCGGCTGACTTCTCTGTCTTGGGCAGAGACAAAACCATGGAAGCTAGGAGAATAAAACTTCTAAGGCATCACTCCCCAAGCTCTTTATGGTCCCTGAGAACCTGTTGCCTTGGTAAATGTGGTTCTGTGTTTAAATTCATTAGTAGGCTCCTTACCCTTTGATTCTAAGTATTGTTTTCTAAACCAGAATCTGAGGAGGTTTTGTTTTAAAGTTCTAAGATGGTGATCTTACCTCCCTTAGGGAATTATAGTTGTAATCCAGAATATGCTTGGTTTAGAGTGATTAAATCCTAATGCCACTTCACTCCTGACCCCCTTGCCCCTAGAAGTGAACCCTTCCCCCTCCAGCCTCCAAAGCACACCGAAGTGCGTTTGGCCTCATTTGCAGCATTGTGGTTTTGCTGTTTGGGTATTCGTTTGCCTTATAGAGTGTAGGCTTCTTGAGGGCAGAGACAGAGCTTGCCAGGTACTGGTAAGGACCTAATTCATTTAGGTACTACAGTACCTAATCTAGTGTCCTACACAGAATAAATGTTCTAAAATATTTACTGAGTCAGGTTAAACTTGTGTTCAGACTACAGCCTAGAACCGAGAACTGCAGCTATGCCTCTTTTCTGTATTATAGATGTCTTAGCTGTATCTCAGGGTCATTGCTTAAGTTTGGCTTGCTAATCTATCTTGGAGAAATCTAAGACATCTAGAGAAGCTGACTCCAGTGACTCATTTGTATGCATGTGCTTATTAGCTGCAGTGGTGAAAAGCCCTCTCGAGAGTCCCCAGTGCTCTGGTAAGGCAAATGGAGACACTGCCTTTGGGGACAGTACAAACACTGACCCTCAGTGGAGGAGACCATGACAGGTTCCCAGTTTCAAGCTACAGCAAAGAGGAGGATGAAGCAGCCTACGGCCATGATTTGTTGCCATTTCACTGGCACTGATATCCATATTCGGTTGATAACGTTTGTTTTGGAAGTAAAAAATCTCATCTTCGAATCTAAATGTTAAGAAGTTGGAAAGAAGAGGCCTTCTGGACAGCTAGCCCAACCTCACTTTCATCCAGGCTCTTCTCCTCCTTCCCGGCAGATTCATCCTCCCTCTTCATGTTTAACTGATGGCACCGGTGCCTGGATGAATCATACCGACCTGCACACTAATGTTTGTAGACATTTTAACAGGGCTGATTTACGGGCCATGTGTGAGGAGGGGGAGGAGAAGACGCCATCAATAATGTCCGAGAAATCAGGCAGAAAAGTTCCATCGCCCTCATGCACGCACCACAGCACACTCCTCATGGAAGCCTGACTGCGTACGGGGGCTCCAGTCGGCCTGAGCCACAGTGATGTTTTTGTAGTGATGCAGCGACACGCTCCTTGCTAAGAGTAATAAAAGTGTCACGCATTTCTGTTTTGTAGCACATGACCTCCGAGTACTTCGTTTCATTACCCTTCTGTGGGAAAGTCTGCCTCTTCCATTGCAAAGGAAAATGGTTACGAGTAGAGGTAAAATCAGTCACTTGACTTCTTTTTGTAAGTTTATTGTGAAATATTTCAGACGCACAAACAAGGTTTTTAAAAAATGGAATAAGTACCCACGTATTCATCACCGTGTGAGAAACAGAGCGTGACTGACGTGGCGGAGGCTCCGTACCCACATCCCCTTCTTCTGCTCCCACCCCGGAGGCGGGCAGCTGCCCACTGGGCATAGTTTCTCATTCCTAGTCTTTTCTTATACTTGCACTGTGTTTGTGTTTATACATACGAGCTTTTGCTGTCTATATATTTTAATACAAAGATAGTGGGATACAGAAATGAAAATGTATATAGAATATTGATAGTGAAACTTAATAAAATCTAGCTAAACAGATAAATGCTTAGAAAATGCTTAGAAAGGGGCACCTGGGTGGCTTAGTCGGTTAAGCGTCCGACTTTCGCTTAGGTCATGATCTCGCGGTTCGTGGGTTCGAGCCCCGCGTCGGGCTCTGTGCTGACTGCCAGCTCAGAGCCTGGAGCCTGTTTCAGTCTGTGAGTCCCTCTCTCTCTGACCCTCCCCTGCTCACGCTGTCTCTCTCTCTCTCTTATAAATAAATAAAAATATTAAAAAAAAAAAAAGAAAATGCTTAGAAAATTAGAAAATGGTAAAATGTAATGATTCTTCTGAAACATGTCTTTTCATTCATTATGTGTGAGATTCATCCATGTTGATGTGTGCAGCTCTCATTCATTTGTTTTCACTGCTGTTTGTCTTACCGGTATATGAATGTGCCAACATGATCACTCCAGCCTCCTGATCATGGATATTTAGATTGTTTCTAATTTTTTGTTATAAATGGCACTTCCACGAACCTTCCTGTGCACATCTCCCCGGGTACATAGGAAGGAATGGAGTTTCTGGGTAGAGAGAATGAATGTCTTCAGTTTCACTAGATGTTGCTTAATTATACTCCAGAGTCACCATTCCGCTGAGGGTGTAGCCCTCTGAGAATTCTGGCTTACTGGCCGGGGTTGGGGGAATGTCTCAGATCCTCCTTCCTTCCTGCCCGGGACACTTTGGCCTCAGTGTTTACATGCTCCTCTATTTCCAGTCTCTAATAATTGTCTTACTTTCTTACAAACACAGTTAAAAATTTGAAAAGGGGTTTGTTATATTTTATCATATATTTTTATGTTTTTCAAAGGTAGATTTTGGATTTGTTTGTTGCTGTTTCTTACCTTTTTTCTTTCTTTCTATTTTTGATATCTAGTTTTCCCAGATGCTAAAGTTGCAAACTTGGGTTTGATTTTTTTCTTCCTTTTTTGTCTTTGTTTCAGAGGTTCTTAATCTAGTTGTAAGGACCTCTACTTTAAGCAGCAGGGCCGGGGTTATATGACCAAGAGTTGTATGTTTAGTTATAAACTTCAAAAACAATCTCATTCAAAACAATAGAACGTTTGAATTTTAAATTTCTGTGCTGCTTAGTGGATTATATATAAATGCACAAATATTCAAAATAATTTCAGACTTTTAGAAAGTTGCAAAAATAGTCCAAAGAGTTCCTACATGCCTCTTACCTGCTCCCTCCTGTTGTTAACATCTTGCATAGCCATTATCAGAACCAGCAAATCAACTTTGATAGAATATTATTAACTAATCTGCAGACTCTGTTGATATGTCCCAGATTGTCCTGCAAATTTCCTCTTTCTGGTCCAGGATCCCAAGTTGTAGTTAATTGTCATGCCTTCTGAGTTTCCTGCAACCTGGCAATTGCTCTGGCTTTCTTTGTTATTCACCTTTTGAAGAGTAGCAGCATTTTGTAGACTATCTCACCGCTTGAGTTTCTTCATGTGTAGAATCAGGTTATGCCTTTTTGGCAAAACACCTTTTCATTGTATGCTCAAATACTTGAGATAAATATCTAGTATTATTTTTGTTTTACTATCAAACTGTGCGTTGTCTGCCTTGGTGTTCATTCTCTTAGTGGTACACAGAAAGTTAAGGAAGGAAAAATGATTAATGAAAAGCAGATCCTGTGTTTAAATGATGTGTTTGTTCTTGACATTGTAACTTGTCTAAGCTTAATTTAGTGTCTACACCTTCTGAACCTGTTCCATACGTCCAGCCAACTCTACTCAGTGGCCATCCCTCTTCCTGTTTCCTACAAACACATCCCAAGTGGTCAGCATTCACTCTCTATGGCACCTTCCAGTCAGTTCTCAGCTGCTGCTATTTGACTGCTGCCTATACTCCCAACAGAGCACCAGCACCTCAGCTGCACAGTCCAACTAGCATCTTCCAGGTCTTATGTGACCAGGCCTCTCGGCTGCATCTAACAGCGTCCAAACCTGAAATACCCCCTCCTACTGTAGAGGGGCTGTCATGGTATATAATCCTCCTAATTTTCCTCATGATGTTCTAATGATTGCTTCTCCTATTTTTCACCCAAACCTGCCCCCCCCCCTACAGTGTCACTATCATTGCTCCCCAAGTCCTGTCCCAGCTCATGGTTCTTCTGAGCCTCTGCATCCTTCTAGGCAATGCCATCTCATCAATTCAGTTACCATCTCAGTCCTCATGACTCCCCAGTTTGTTTTCCAGCCCTTGATGAGCTTCAGATTTAGGCAAAAGCCAGCCTAATTGCCCATCTCACATACTCCTCAAGCTCTGCATGTCTGAAACCAAAATTATCTTTTCCCATCCTCCTCTTCCTCTTATATCTGTATTTTGGTGGTACCTCCCTCCATGCAGCCATTGAGGCTGCTGCTTATGAGTTATCTTGAATTCCGGCATCTTCCTCAGCCTCCAGTGAAATTTGCATCTTTGTCATTTCTTGCCTAGATCACTGCAGTACCGTGGTTCCTTTGTCTTTACTCTTGTCTTCCTCTAGTCAAGCCCCATGCCACTAGAGTGAGCAACCTAAAATGTAAATAATAGCAAGCAATAATACATCCAACTTTTAATGAGGCTTACTATTTCCCAGACACAAAAAAAATTTTTTTTAAAGTTTTTAAAGTTTACTTTGAGAGAGAAAGGGAGAAGGAGAAAGAGAGAGAGAGAAAGAGAAAGTACACACATGAGCATGGTGAGGGACAGAGAAAGAAGAGAGAGAGAATTCCAGGCAGGCTCTGCGTGGGGCTCAATCCCATGAATGGTGAGAATATGACCTGAGCCAAAGTCAGTAGTCATACATTTAACCAACTGAGCCACCCAGGCATCCCCAAATGGTTTTTCTAAACATGACTGATCTGACTTAATCTTTACAAAACCCTGTGATCCTGTTCTTACTGATGAGGAAAGTCATTCAGCTAGAAAGTGAGAGTGGAGATTAAAACCAAATCTGTCTGATTCCAAAACTCTCACCCAGTCTTACCACCAAAAAACAAACAAACAAAAACCATCCCACTCTTCTCCTTAAGACTTGGCCTTTGGCTTCTTTTTATCTGCAGGGTAAATACTGTTCTTTAAGATATAATGTCTGGCTCTCCAGGACCTTACCTTGCCTTTCCCTTTCTCTCAGCGTCATTTTCTGCCTTGCCCTGCCTTTCTCTTCACATTCCATCATAACCAAAATGCTTGTAGCTTCCACACATAAGAAATATAAATGTCTTACCCATCCTTTTTCCCCTCTGTTTGAAATGTTTGAATTAGCCCCTAACTAGACTCCTACTAACCTGGTTTATTCCCATTCATCATGTAAGGTCCAGCTGAAATTATGACCTTTGTGAAATTTTGATTTGTGAAAAAGGAAATAAAAATGTCCAATAAGTATGATTATTTCTTAAAAGAGCAAAAATTTACACACTTTGAATGAACCAGCCAAAGGGTTTGTTAGACAAGTCATAATGTATCTATATGATAGACTTATGTAATGTTAAAATGTTATAGAAGACTAATGACATGAAATATTTTTGAGACTTAGTGAAAAGTAGCCAGTTAGGAAATAGTATATACAAATATGTTCTAATTTTTGTAAATCTAATTCTTTATAAATGTCTGGCTTACAGACTAGAAGGATAATTATAATTTGTTGTAGATTATAAGTGATTGTTATAGCCTTCTTTTAAGTATCTAAATTTTCTGTGATAAAGGCATTTTACTAATATAAGAAAAAAGTACATTTTAAAGGAAAGTGTCAATTTTAGGCATTCCCTCCTCCTGAAACCTTGCCCCAACAGCTACTTCCTGGCTGGGCCAGGTACCTCTTCTCTAATTATATTTGTGTCATCATCTCTTGTGAGACCAGGAGCTCTTTGAGATGGAGAAGTGTATGTCTCTGCCCAGTTATGCCTGGCTGTAATTAGCATTCAGTATATACTAACCATGCAAATATGTGTGTTCAGTATATATGTTTGAATAAAATACATTTTAAGATATTGTTGTAATACTGTTTGTGTTTAGCATAATCTTAAGAGATTAAAAAATTAGGCTGTTACATTAATAAAGCATTTACTGGGGCCACAGAAAAACACCTGACTTTTGATATATCTGACTTCCCTGCCAAGAGAAGTCCAGTTCTTGACAGTCACCATATTGAAAGCACCACCTTCCATAAGGTGGCAGTGAGAGCAGTTGTAGGCACGAAGTCCCTGCTCAGGTAACCATCGTGATGGGGCTATCTATGGCCAACACTACCTATATTCAGTGTTGGCAAATACTGCAATGGCTTATTAAGGGAAGTTATGGCATTTAAAGTTGCACCCAGAATCTTATATTGTGATGTTGCCATTTGATCACAGGTAACTATTGCTTTGACTTAGTATGTAATTTTCCCATTTTTGAATTACTGATTTGGATATACTATACCTTTCTAACTTTCTGAGTTTCAATTTTTTAGTTAGGAAAAATGATAAAAATTATCATTGGGCTTCTGACAAAGCTATAAAATGCCAAAATAGGTTATGATTTAAAAAGATATAGCATTTACCTACTGCAAGAAACTTTCTGGGTCTGAATTCTCTGTATTCTTTATTTCTTCATTGCTGCGACACAATGGTTTTTTTCCCCTCACATTTTAATATTTTGGAGAACAGACTGCATCTGTAATCAACAATATATAACGAGATTTCAAATTGTTTTATAAATCAGTAGTGTCCTAGAATTGAAAGCATAGTAAACATTACCTATTTGTGAGTTTTATTATTATGTTTGGTGATTACTGTTGATAAAATGATTTAACAACTAGATGTTGAAATCAATTCTACTCTAAAAGAATACCTATTTATTAAATAGGTATATTTTAAAATAAGAAAACTTCATTAACACTGATAGTCTTTGTTGATTTTTGTACGCAGTTTAGAGTTATACAAAATGTAATTGCACAGAAGTGTTTTGGCCTTTTGAATGTGCTAATAAATTAGCCAACCCTTGTCTCATTGTAGATCACAAACGTTCATAGCAGTCGAGCTCTTGATGTTCAGTTCCTGGATTCTGGCACTGTGACATCTGTGAAAGTGTCCGAACTCAGAGAAATTCCACCCCGGTTTCTACAAGAAATAATTGTGATACCACCTCAGGTACTATGTGTGACAAGCCTGAGAGATTTGCTGGAAGAGATTTGGATGTATTTGTAATCGTGTTGTGAGATGCCCTCTCAGTTTTGATCTTGATAATGAGTGAAGAAGTCCAAGTTTGTAGCAGAATTGGAAATGGTCCACATGTGGTGGTTCACTGTTTTCACAACTTTGTGATCCGATGCACATTAGTCTGTCAGCGTCCATTTCACTGTCTGTACAATGAGGTCACAACACTGGCCCATCATGCGGAAGTATCGTGGGATAAGCATGTGAATTGCCTGGTATCAGCCCTGCTCGTAATAGGGCTAAAGACAATAGAGGTGGTATAAATAGAACCAGCAACATAGCAGACACTCCAGCTCCAGAGCCGATTGTCATTATTAGCTATTGCATTCCTTGCTCTCTATCTTGGCAACATGTCTGACTTACAGGAAAATAACACTGACGTTACTTCTAAGTACCTATTTTAAGACGTGTGTTTGCTTTTCCATCATGTTTTCTTTCTAGGCTATAAAGTGCTGTTTAGCAGATCTTCCACAGTCTATTGGCATGTGGACACCAGATGCCGTGCTTTGGTTAAGAGATTCTGTTTTGAATTGCTCGGACTGTAGCATTAAGGTTAGTAATCTTGATACATTTGGAAAGGGAGCTATCAGCCAGAAGGGCTCTTTTGGTTTTGTGTGAAAGAATTTTGTCTTACCATAAATTGATGCTTACACATTTTTGTAGTTAAGAGATTAGTTACATGTATGATGAGATATTTCATGGTTTGATTTTTATTTAAGAATTTATCTTGTATCTCCAGTATTATTTTTAAGCCCTTTATATTTTTCCAGTATTAATAAGGTAGCAGAGATAGTTCTCTGCTCCTATTTTGCTCCATGTTAAAGAATGAAATTCCCAATAAAGGGACCATATATCTCCTTATAAATGTTTCTTAAAGGTCATTCAAATAAGGTCATTCTTCTGTTTCTTTTTTTTTTTTAAAGTATAATAGATTATAAGCAAATAATTTACTTGTAGTCTTGTTTTATGCCTCTTAAACTGTTTTATTTTACTAGCTTCTATTTCTGTTTTTGTACTATTGCACCTTTACGTCGAAAACATTGCTCTTATTTCCAAATATAAAAACATAAGGTATTTATGTTTTAACTAATGAACAATGTTATTTTCTATAAGCATTAAACAATGAAATGTCCTTGAGAAATATTTTCATGAAAATCTCTAAATTATTCTGGTTCACACGTGTTTTCCTATGTTTCCTACAATTACACATGTAATTACCATTTTATATTCTTCAATTGACATGTGATAAATGAATATTGTTTTCTCAGCTGTATTTTAAGTGCTTAAAGCCAGAGTATTGGGTACTCAATAAAAATACTTTTTAATGGTTTATATTTGAAATGGTACATCTTTATCATAAATATCAAAATAAATTAGCAGTCACTCATTCATTAGCACTTTGAAATGCTAATTAATTTAAATAGATCCATCTTGCTAGGAAAAATATCTTTAAGCAAATTACTGTAGATGGATAGCCTTGTCTCCCTGTCTGAGATCTCTGTTCCTGCCTTTCTTTTGTGGCCCTTTTTGATAAGAGATCAGTGTGGCTGGAGTTGTCTCGTTTTGTCACTCCCAGGGTAAACCAGAGGAGCTGGTAAGAATTACTAGCCCTTGGGGACACACAGCTGTCTAATCCCAGGTGTCAGTGTGTGACAATCCCATATAATGCTCATCCCTCTGGCAGAGAAGTAGAAGGGTAGCCAGAGGTCTCCTGGGCAGAAGGGGCAAAGCTGCAGTTTTGACCTGTTAGTGGAGTTTTTTCCTCTTTCTCCCCAGGTGCCTCCCATGTAACGGGGGAGGGGGCAAAGGGTGAGGGTAGATACTATGACCAAACAAGGCATTTGGTCCAAACATCCCCAAGGGTATGGTGAATATCGACGCTTTCTCCTTCACTTCCCCGTCTGAGGGTGCACCAGCATAAGTAGAATGCATATGGGACATTTTGCCATTTTCATGATTATTTTTTATTGTTGAAGCTGGGATACTGTTCTTTCTACTTTGAGTATTTTTAAATGTCATTAATAAAAAGAGTTTTTAATCATGATCTGCAGGCTCCATCTCAATGATAATGACCTTTAGTGGGTTATAAGGTATCCTCAGTTTTTGGAGGTTAATAAAGTTTTCCTTTCCATAAGCCAGCTGCTGGCGTCTTGGACTAAAGAGCCCACTCACTGCTATGGCTGTGATAGATCATTTATCTTACCTTAAATAAAATGGATTTTAGCAAGTTGGGGTTCCTTGTAAAATACTGTGTTTTAATATTTAAGGTTGATATTACAGTGAACTGGGATTCCTTGAAATGTCTTGTGTGTTTTCCGTAGGTTACAAAAGTGGACGAAACCAGAGGAATTGCACACATTTATTTATTCACCCCCAAGAACTTCCCTGATCCTCACCGCAGTATTAACCGCCAGATCACAAATGCAGACTTGTGGAAGCATCAGAAAGATGTGTTCTTGAGTGCCATCTCCCGTGGGGCTAGCTCTCCCAACAGCAAAGGTGGGGGCACCCCCCTCCCGGGCAGCACTGGAGAAAATCTGAGAAAGAGCCTCACAGACGTCATCAAGAAGTCCGTGGTGAACCACACCAGCTCCTTCTGCATGGAGGAACTGCCGCCTCCCGTCCACTTGTCGAAGCCAGGGGAACACATGGATGTGTACGTGCCTGTGGCCTGTCACCCGGGCTACTTCGTCATCCAGCCGTGGCAAGAGATACATAAGCTGGAAGTTCTGATGGAGGAGATGATTCTGTATTACAGCGTGTCTGAGGAGCGCCACGTCGCCGTGGAGAAAGACCAAGTGTATGCTGCCAAAGTGGAAAACAAGTAGGTCTTCGGACAAAGCGTTTTGTTCAACTACGAAAACAAATGTGTGGAGTGATACCAAGAGTCCGTAGTCCCTGCAGGCAGGGGGACTTTGAACCACACTAATGGAAGTTTTGAATGTGAAACGAGACTAACGAATTGTGCGGTTTTTAAATATTTGACATGCTGTCTCTATCTAAAAATCTAGTGACCATATGTTAGATTCCTGTTAAATAGCTAAAATGAAGGTTTAAATGTTTTTCTGTTTTTCTATTAGACAAAATACTGTTGTTTGTTTAGAAAATAATGGCTTTTTTATTGAATGATTTTTAAATTTTAAAAACAAATACTTATTGTAGAAAATTTAGAAAAATGCAAAAACATATAAGGAAATCAGCCAACCAGACGTAACCCTTGTTAAACTACTCATGTACTTCTCGTTCTTTTCTATGTATATTCATACAATTGGTATGTTATTATTATTAAATATAATCCCACACCTACTTTTTTCACTTAACATAAAATTCTGTGAACATTTTTCCATGTGATAAGATTTCTTCATAAACATTTTTAAGGCTGAATAACAGTCCCATCATACAGAGAAATCACAATTTACTTACCATTCTCTCTTGTTACGGAGCTCTTTTTCTCCCAGATTTTTCAGTTATAGATAATATCAAACATAAATCTCTATTCACATCTCTGATTATTTACTTATGAGAGAGATTTCCAGAAGAAAAATTTCTTGTTTAAGGATTAGAAGGTTCTTGCCGTATGTTTGTCAGTTGCTCCTGGAGGGCTAGCGCCACCTTCTGTAAGGTGCGGCCATGCACAGTGCCCTTCTCCAGCCTTCGGACAGGGACAGCCGGGACTCGTTTGTGCAGCACTTCGGGCTGTTTTTTCACATTTCACATTTGGATCACATCCTCCTTTCCTGACGCCTTCCAGTATGTGCTGGTTCCAACCCAGGGAAGCCCAAGCACTCCTCTCCACACAGTCCACGGTCACAAAAGCCCTGGAAAAGGGAACCATTTAGCCCCTTCCTGTCTCTTTTGCCAGCTTTCTTAGGAGAACTGACCAAGCTTATCTGATGATGACAGACACAAAGAACTGTTCTCCCACAGCGTGCGCGCACACACACACACACACACACACACCAGAACTCAGTTTAAAAGGTCAAACTGCTTATTCTACTATGTTTTTAATAAAATGCTTTTGTTCATTCTTAAGATACCAAGCGTAGGTATTTGTAAAAATTTTATTATTCTCATGAGAGAAAAACACCTAATTTTTAACTCTTAAGAGTGAAAAGGATCATAGCTCTCATTTTCAAAAGCATTCAACTCATATGTCTCAAGCTTTTCATTTTCAAAAAACCTTTTTTAATATGTCATGTTGTTTAAAACCATAAGCATGCATGGGTTTAATTCCACACGGGGACATCATTTGCCTACATGAGAACTCTTTGCAGAATAATTTAATCGCAGTCTACAAAAAACTAATGTTAACTCTTATCTGAGGGGCAGATTGATGGTGATTAGCGGTGGGGAGATCCTCCTTGGGGGCAAGAGTTTTGTGGGGCAGGAGAACCCACACCAGGGGCCTGTAGGGTGGTGCTTCAGACTTGGCCTTCCCCCAACACGGGTCCAACAGTCCTGTGCTGGGGCTGGGACTTTCACCAGGCATTTTTTCTCTAGATAATCAAGGAGGTCTTACATATATTAGAACAGATTATCCAATACTTTCTTAAACTTCATGAACTGAATCAGTGTAAAGTGTTTAGTTTCTATCTTGCCTATATCCCAGGACTATTTACTCAAAACCCTGTTCCCAACTCTGGTGAATTAAGACAGGAATCTCAGATACGTGGTTGATTGCACCTGTCTCCAACTCCACCGTGGCTAAGAATAACCTGGAAACTTATTAAAAATGCAGATTTTCCTACCTCACCCCAGACATCCTGATTCAGAATCTTCGGGAGTGGAACTCGAGAACTCGTGTTTCTAACAAACTCTCCACACGATTCACAAGCAGCCTTGCTGTGGAATTGGTTATCTAGTCCAAACAGAAACCTTTAGTTAAGCTATCAGTGCTGAAAATTAAAAGCTGCAGAAGGGCACAGCATGTGAGTCTGCTGGTAGCTCTCCCCTCGCTGCTCTGTACCTTGTATTTATACCGTAAAAGCACCGACCACCAGCATTTGCCCTGTACAATTTAAAGACAGTGATATAGGTGGAAACCAAATGATTTTATCTCCTTTTGCACCCGCACAGATTTAACAACCTGCACCAAACTGGCATCTCCACATATGGAAATTTCTCTGACATGCTTATATTTATACAGCTTATCTTCATTGTAATGATAATTATCATAATTATTATAATAATAACAATGGTGGCTACCATTTGCCAAGCACCTATTATGTGCCAAGTAATGTACTAGGCACTTTATATATATTATTTCTGCAAGTGAGTTTAAATATTACATATGAGATAATTGAGGCTCAGAGAGTTAAATAAGAGCCCAAGGTGACATAGTTGGAACTTGTCCCAGGGGTGGGGGTTTGGGGGGGCTCCAGCCTAAGTCTGTTGGTCCCCAAAGTTCATCTACTTACTATGATATCTGTTTGTGTCCCTGTTGTATCTGTGACTCATGGATTATCACTTGCTGCACTCTGGGCTTATCTGAAGGTTTCTGGGGTTTCCTCCCCAAACCTTCGCTAGTGTCCAAAATTGGCCTCTTTGTAGCTTTCTTACTAAAGTTGCCCCTATGGCAGCTATGTGGGTTTCCTGTACCCATTCTCCTGGCTGTGCTGGAGAATTCATCCAGCCTAGCTAGCCCCCAGCCAAGCAGTGTGTTGCAGTCAAAGGCCTGCTGTTGCACTGCGCTTGGGGCTTGTAGCTAATAAACCTGTTTCAGAGGATCGCTGGGCCTGCCGTCCCTGGCAGAGCCTGACTCACATCTTGCAGGGGCAGAGGCTGTCTCCACAGACACTTACCTTTTAGATGTTACAGTCTTCCTTCCTTAGTGTGATGATATTCTTCAATCACATAATCAAGACTATAGGATTTTGAAGTTTGTTTGTTTGTTTATTTAGAGAGAATCCAAAGCAAGCTTTGTGCTGTCAGCTCAGAGCCAAAGCCCAACTTCGGGCTGGATCCCATGAACCCATGAGATCATGACCTGAATTGAAATCAAGTGTTGGACACTTAACCAATTGAGCCACCCAGGCACCTCAAGGCTATAGGATTTAATATGGTCCTTCATATCTTAAATTTGAAGTCTAAGCTTTTCTGATTGTAATGATGATGAATGTAGGTCCAAAGGAGAAAAGTATATTCATGTGAACCATGTTCTTCCCCACCCCACCCCCAATTCTCCTATCCTTTCCAGACTATTCTCGGCAATGGGTTGGACTTGCATTTTGTTTTATTTTGTTTTTTAATGTCCTCTCTTGGCATAATTAAAATTGTCACCTTTGCATTCAAAATGTTTTGTAATCTCTTCCCACACTCTCTTACCCGTCTGGTTTTCCCTTCCATTCCTTCACGCATTCTGCCTTCTAGCCTTACTGTGCTGTTTGCTGTGCTCCCAGCTGCCATGCCCTGTAGCATCGCCTGTGCTTTTTCTTCTCATGCATGTCTTCAGCCTGGCCTGGTTCCAATTCCTCCCTCTTCCCCTCTCCTACATACGTACCTTGTCCCAGACCTGTGGCCACCCCTGTCTCCCCGTCAGAGGGGAGGGATCTCCTTGCCTTGTCCTGATCAGCCTCCTTCTGTCTGATTCTGCTTAGTGGTGGTTGCTATTTTGTGTGTTGGTCTCCTGTAGTAGCTCCATGAAGCCTGTAAATGGGTGTTGAGCAAGGAAACCCCACCAAATAAGCTGGTGGCAAAGCAGAGGAGAGTAACCTTGGGAGTAAGAAGAAGCTATCTCTTTTAAAACCTCAATGACAGTACAGTTTTGTACTTCATTAAACATTTTTGCATTGATTTTTCTTTTTATCATAGATCATTACCCTTAAAGCAGATGTTGACTTTGTGTACTTTTTTCTTTCTTTTTAATCCAATGCACATCCAGGTGGCACAGGGTGCTTTTAAAAGGAATCCTGACCAATGGACTGGTGTCTGTGTATGAACTGGACTATGGCAAGCACGAGCTAGTCAACATAAGAAAAGTACAGCCCCTGGTGGACATGTTTAGAAAGCTGCCATTCCAAGCAGTCACAGCTCAACTCGCAGGTAATTTCTGTGAAACTTGACTTGCAGGTAATTTCTGTGAAACTTGAACTCCTGGCACAACATGGTTTATATTGTCCTTTTGTCCTGGACACTTAGGGGAGTACAGAGTCACTGGCCTATTGAGTTAACTTTTTTTCTTTTCTTTTTTTTTTTTTTTTTTTTTTGGCAAACAACTTCCTGACCATAATGGACATAAGTTTTAATGATCTGTCACAGTTATGCCTTTCTATTATATCTGCTGTTTCTGTATTCGTTTCCATCTGTGGTCTCACATGGGTATATTTCTAAAGCTGCAGTCTAAGGACGGGTATGATCTTGCATGCTGCTTTCTTCATTATTAGCATTTTTTTCCTTATCACTTTTTGAGTGTTTGATAGTCTTACTAATGATTTTTTTAAATGTTTATTTTTGAGAGAGAGGGACAGAGCGTGAGCAGAGGAGGGGCAGAAAGAGGGAGACACAGAATCCAAAGCAGGCTCCAGGCTCTGAGCTGTCAGCACAGAGTCCGACGCAGGGCTCGATTTCACAAACCGCAGGACCATGACCCGAGCTGAAGTCGGATCCTCAGCCAACTGAGCCACCCAGGCACCCCTGTAATGATTTTTAATAGCTGCAGAAGATTCTGCTTAATCATTATTTCCTTTTTGTTAAGCATTTAGGTTATTTATACTTTGTTATATACACAAAAACAATGAAATAACCTACATAACCAATAGGAGGAAAACATTGCTCAGTTAATATTTGATAACTTATATAAATTATAATACAAACACATAATGGGTTTCCACAATTATAAAACATCCTAGGCCATAGAAGAGGACCATTTTTATGGCCAAATAAGTCTCCAGTTGTGTTGCAATTAACAGCATGCAAGTATGTGATTTTACCACATTCAAGCAGCCTATTGACTATTATTAAAATCTGAAGATGTAAGTTAGTAGGTGTACAGGGACACTTCTTTAAAATATCATCCAGCTAGATTTTTGTGACAGCAGTACAAATGCTCGTGGCTCCTTGGTGTGCATCCCACCCGTACGTAGCACGCGTCATTAGACGAAGCTGCACCCAGCGGTCCGGCGGCATTAGCAGAGGGTGTGGAGGCGATAAAGGCTGAGGCATGCAGACCGCGAGCCATCTGGGGCTCTCTGTGTCCTGCTATGCTGGGAGATGGGGGGGCCGTGACCGCATGGTGCCACCCATTCAGCACGGTAGCAGAAGTGATTTCATCTCAGAAATGAAAGAAAGTATGTACATAGATTTTTCTTTTAAATTTTGGCCAGCTTTTATTGGAGATACCTATATCTATATATCATGTTATTTTGAAGTATTTTTCAGTTTCTTTCTTTGTGTCTCCTGCTAGATTTCAGAAGAAACACCTATGGTAGTTAGATATGAACCAAAATCAGCATTTTGCAGATGAGCGTGTCTACCACTGACCTGCTTTGGACTCCAACCTCTAAATCATTTCTTCAGATTTAATGATCACATTTTTAAATTTTCACTTTTGGATGTTCAGGTCTTGCTAACAACACATATCGTTAAGCATGATGGTCAGAGTGTCCAGAGAGGGAGTGTCTGTGGGGAACAAGTGCATGGCACCATCGTCCCCATCTCCGGCACCTTGGCTAACAGTCACTGGTACTTACTATGGGCAAAGGTCTCTACGAGCCACTTCATTTCATTGACTTCTCCCACACACTAGGAGAGTTAGGCACTGTTACTATCACCATTCAAGGTCAGGAAACAGCAACTTGGGGGCTACTCTAGACTTCTCTTGGTCTCAGAGAACTTAGCCCACTCACCAAATGGATAGCAGGTCTGTTAAATGATGTGTGAAACTGCCAGACCTTTGTCACTACAGGGCATCGTTTATAGTTTCTCAAATCTAGTATATGTGCACTTAATTCATGTTAGTTTACTAATACTAGTATTAATACTAATATTAAACTTGTATTAATATTAACACTAATACTAATACTAATATTAAGCTAGTATTTGAAAAACATACATTCTTCTCTCAATTTTGTTTTATTTATTTATTTTTTAAAATGTTTTATTTATTTTTGAGAGAGAGATAGAGACAGCATGAGCAGGGGAAGGTCAGAGAGAGAGGGAGACACAGAATCCAAAGACAGGCTCCAGGCTCTGAGCTAGCTGTCAGCACAGAGCCCGACATGAGGCTCGAACCCATGAACCATGAGATTATGACCTGAGGTGAAGTCAGATGCTTAACTGACTGAGCCACCTAGTTGCCCCTCAATTTTGTTTTAAAACCTAATTTAGAATTCTCTAACTTGAGCACTCAAGCTTAAAAGTCATAGGAACTTAGAAATGCATGGGATTTACAATTTATTTGGTCCAACCAGCTTACTTTCTGATAAACTGAGGCCTGACCAGTTGATTTGCCCAAATACTATACCACATGACAGAAGAAGAGCTGGGAATGGTAATTAGGTGTCTAGACCTTCAATCCAGTGTTTTTGCCATATTATATATATAATATAATAATAACTAATTATTATATAACTAATTATAGTTATGATAGTGTAACAACTAATTTTGAAAACTTAGTATACTCTACGCATATTAATTCTCTTTCTCCTCTCCTCCTCTTCCACTATATCTGGTTCATCGGGGGGAAAAAAATCTGTAAATAAAAGATGTATGATTGATATAATTGGTATTTTATTTTAAGTGTAGTTGACACATAATGTTACAGATATTATTGATTTTTTATCCCCCTTGGGGATCCCATTATCATTTCAAATCTACATATACTTTATATAGGGAAATGGGCAGTAGTTATTATAACTTCACTTTATTTTTCTTTTTAGATTTAAAAAATATTTAAGTAATGTCTATACCCCAAGTGGGGTTAAACTCATGACCCTGAAGTCACACACTCTTCTGACTAAGCTAGCCAGGCACCCCTATAACTTCATTTTATAACACAGGTGAAGGTTTACAGACGTAACCCCGTTCAAAATAGGAAAACTACGATAAGCTGGACTGTTTTAAGATTTTGGGGCAACTCTTTAGTTTTTTACTTAGGCAAGTCTAACCTGGTATGTTTCAGCTACTTTGGAATTGACTAAACAGTTTTCCATTATTATAGATCAAAGAAAGTCTCGTCAGACCCTCACTGATCCTTGTACTCCTTGTCTTTCTCCTAGGGGTGAAGTGCAACCAGTGGTCTGAGGAGGCTTCGATGGTATTTCGAAATCATGTGGAGAAGAAACCTCTAGTGGCGCTGGTGCAGACAGTTATAGAAAATGCCAACCCTTGGGACCGGAAAGTAGTGGTCTATTTAGTGGACACATCATTGCCAGACACAGATATCTGGATTCATGATTTTATGTCAGAGTATCTGGTAGAGCTTTCGAAAGTTAATTAATCACTGCTTCTGAGACCTTGACAACTAATTCAGATTTTTTAGCAATAACAAAATGTAGTAGGCTTAAAAAAAAAAAAAAAAGAAATCTTATCTCTGCTACAGGGCTCTGACTGCTGTGGGGATTGAAAAGAATATGCTTCTGTTTGATGAAAGATATTTAACAAGTTTTGTTTTAACAGAGTTGACTTTTCAAAGAAAATTGCACTTGAATTATTACTATAATATTAGAATAAAAATGTTTATCAATATAAAGACTGACTACCTTCTAATTTCTAGGCTTTATGATTATAAGATGAAGGATTTCTCTTTCTATTCATGTCTTCTTTATGGTGCTGGGTTTCTTTACAGTTAGATTGTGAAAATTTCAAGACTTAACCCTGGTGTAGTGGTCTGTCCCAAAGCCAATGTAGTTACCAAACAGTGTGAGGACAACCTTGAGTCTTTAGCACATTAACATTGCTGGTGGTGCTATAGAGGAGCAGCCTGGGCAAACCTCAAAGCATATCTCTCACCCCAAATCTTGAGTGGCATATCATTACCCAGGGTGTCCACACCTTCCACAGTCTCCCTACCCAACCTCATTATCCATGGCTCCCTAAACAGCCACATTGGACCTATCTGGCACCATGTACACACACCCAGGACTATTGATATTCTACAGCAAGCCTTGCTCCCCTCCTAACCATGCTTATTCTGTTCCTTCAGACTGCCACTCGTTCCCTCTCCCCATTTTTGTTTGCCAGTATCCTCCATGACATCCGCGGCTGACCATGAAGTCTTCCTGGTACCCCTCCACCCTGTTGCATTTTGAGTATGCCTCTCTTTGTATCAAGACCTCACTGAGCTTTGTAGCATATAACAAGTTGTCTGTGCACCAGTCACCCAGCTAGATTGTGAGCTCCTTGAAGGAGGGAGGGGTCTTACTCATCTCTCTAATGACATACTAGTAAATGTTTGACAATTGGTTCTGGTGGGTGTGGGCAGGGAGTGAGCCTTGATTCACAGTACCTCATGATCCCCACGTTGTAAATGCTCCCACCGTTGTTGAGTTCCAGCTAACAATGTGACATCACTGAATGTAGAGTTGGGAAAAGACCTACCCCAGCAGCTCTTGTGAGCCCATTCACTGGCCTCCAGAACATGCCACTGTCTGTGCCCTCCACAACAGAGAGAATGATCTCTTGAACACATCAGGCACCCATTATGTCCTTGCTAATTGATGGGCAGGATGGATTGACAGAGGGATAGGCTGGCAGCCTTATCAGTGGCCCGGAGATGAGGGTGGAAGGCCCTGGACTAAGAGGGGAGCAATGAGAATCAAGAAAAAAAGTAAAGGCCTTTTGAAGTTTTTAATTAGAATTATTACAACTGACATTTTAGATCCAGAAGATAGGAAAAAGAAAGTGTCACTAAGTGAAGCCAAGTCTTAATTTATGAGAGGCTAAGATGATGACCCTTACTCTATTTGGGAAACTGAAAGGTTTTTTTTTAAACATACTGAGTTTAGGGGTGTGGGGTGACTTGGTTGAGCACCCCACCTCAGCTCAGGTCATGGTCTTTGCAGTTCGTGAATTCAAGCCCCGCAGCTTGAACAGCTCAGAGCCTGGAGCCTGCTTTAGATCTTATGTCTCTCATTCTCTCTGCCCCTCCTCTGCTCTCACTCTCTCTCTCTCTTTCAAAAATAAATAATTAAACATTGAAAAAAATTTAAACATGCTGAGTTTAAGGGACTAGATCACTGTGTATGGATATGCATAAACTATTAGAAGTGTAGAGTCTTCACAGGGAAGAAGGCCAGGCCAGAAATAAAAATTCTTAAAGTCATTTGCTTTTTTTTTTTTTTGAGAAAATACAGAAAAGTGAGAACGGAAAGAAGGTAAAGATCAGATGTTTGAGGTTTTTCACTTAAAATATGTTGAAATTATTTTTCTAGCTTTTTAAAATTTATATTTAATATTTAAAGTGATTCAAAATTCAGGAATACTTACGCCAGTGAGTTAAATAGTCATTTATGATAAAAATCAAAATATCCTGACAAACATTTAACTGAAACAAAGTAGTATGAATATATTTTATAATGGTTTCTTTCCCCAACAACAACAAAAAAACAACAAAACTCCTCAAATTGCCTACAGATTAAGAAGTGGTTTCTATTTCACTGACTTTAGAAATGCTTCCATTTTAATGCTGTTTTAAAATACAGCAATTGAAAAAAGAATGTAACAGACACCACCTACTCCTCTTCAGGTTCCCCTCAAGAATTTGACAATCAAAATACCTAACTAAAATAAATAAACCATAACACTTATGTCATATGAGGGACAGTATGACCATAGTCTAACTCCTCACACAATGGACTCCAGCCAATCAGGAGTGGACAACACAGCACCAAGAGTTATCAAGCCAGTAAGGGGTAGGATCTAAGAAGGAGCAAGCGGGAAGGGATGGAAGAGGGTGGGTGGCACAACCTTATAAAACAAAAACCCTCGCCTATAGTCGGGGGCATTCACTTTTGAATGTCCCCTCTCTGCAAAGAGAGCTTTCATACTCCTATTACTTTCTAATCTTATACTCTAATAAACTTTTGCCTGCTGCTCATTTAAAAAAATTAAAATAAAAAATAAAATACAGCAATTGTGTTGTTGATGTAAGTGAATAATCGGGTGCTAGGGCAATTTGACAAATAATGGAACTTGGCCCCTGCCTCATAACATAGTCAAAGTCAATTCCAGGTGGATTCAAAGCCTAAATGTGAGAGGCTAAGGAGGGAAGATAACACAGGAAAGTACGTTGATAATCTAGGAGTCGAAAGATGTCCTAAAGAAGACAAAGTACTAACAGTAAAGGCCAATAGGCTAGACTATGTTAAAATGAAGAACACCTGTTTGTCAAAAGGCATTATTACGATGGTCTAAAGGCAAAGCACACAATGGAGGAATGTTTGTATATAGAATATTTTCAGTAAGCAAAAGACTATCCAGAAACAAAATGGGAGTAAATTTGAACATTTTACAAAGAGAAAACCCAACTGGCCGAGAAACACGAAAAGGTGCTCAATCCATTAGGACACAAGGAAATGGAAATCAAATTTCAGGGAGATCCCACTACCTCTACCAGAACTGTGAAAATGTTTCAAATTTTATTAATTTCAATTACTGAAGATATTTGCACTTGTGCTGGAGGAGAGTGTTAAAGAATGTTCAAAGCATAGCTATTGGCAATAGCTAAAACAGAGAGGCAAATTTTAATTAATAGTAAAATGGAACTTTTTTGAATTTTCAAATAAGTTTTTATTCTTAAAAATTTTTTATTAATTTTTTAAAATTTACGTTCAAGTTAGCATGTAGTGAAACAATGATTTCAAAAGTAGATTCCTGGGGCNTACTGAGTAATATTCGTGTGTGTGTGTGTGTGTGTGTGTGTGTATCACCTCTTCTTTATCCATTCTGGATTTTTTTTTAAACTACTATATTCATGAAATAGAAACCTCTAAGGTAATGAAAGTAAACAAAATACAGCCACATGAAACCACACGGATTAATCTCACAATGTGGAGTTGAGCAAATGAAGACAATCTATGGAGGAAAGCAGGCAAGGAAGTGATTACCATAAGAGTCAAGGGAGCAATCATTTTAGGAGGGAGCTGCAACCCAGGACCCAGAGGGTTGGTTTCTGGGCTGCTGCTGGCAATGTTGTTTCCTGCAACAAGTGTTCAGTGTGATAAAAATTCCTGAACCTGCACACTTATGACATATATACTTTTCTTAAATATATTTGATTCCACAACAAATGGGTTTAAAATAAAAATAATCTGAAATATCAAATCATTTTTAAATGCATGGCACATATCCTTTGAAAAGAGCATTCTCTTACAGCTGTGAGAGTTTTGTAATGTAGAAATACATTTTCGTGGAAAACCAGATTCACAAAAACAAAAACGAATGTTTCTCATTAGGAATCCATACACCAGGAGTAAAGTTATATCACGGTCTACCCCACCGGAAACTCTCCCATAACACTTGGACACCGTACCTTCTGTCCACACAGATTCTTTTTTATGAGCCATTTAAAAAATTAAAACAAAATTTCTCTTTGGGCTTAATGGTTTGTTCTGGAAAACATATTAGCCTTTTGTTGTTGTTGTATTTTAAATTGGTATTTTGGACGCTCCATGTCAAGTATAGAGAATGCATTCGACTCTTTTGGAACTACTTGCTCACAAAATGATCGTTACTAAAGCTGTAGCTCGTTCCAGACCTAGCTGGGCTGCTGGTGAGATGGGCCAGGTGGTTGCTGTAGTCTAAAGAGGTAAAGGTGCAACAGCTGCTTGTCACGCTTTGCTCCATCCAAAGACCCGCCGATTCTTACATCTCAGACGCCACAGGAATGAAAATCCGCCCACTTCTTTCCAGATAACTCCGCTGCAGCTTAAACTCCTCATGGTACAGCTGGGGAAACGAGAGACCCAGACTCGCCGCTATTCGCACCCCCCTGTCCAAGGATCGCAGCTGCCGGGCGGCCCGGCCCCTTGCCCCGCGCTNCGCCGCCTCGGGTTGCCTCCCGGGCTGGGGAGCCGGGGGTCTCGGGGTCCGGAGCCCCGCTCTCGCGTTCGCGCCGCTAGGCTCCCCGGGCCCCAGCCGGGGCGCCCTCCTCTCTGGCCCTCGGCGCCGCGTCTGTAAACGACAGAAGGACCCATGCGCGCTGGGAGAGGGGCGCCGGGGCCCGGGTCCTGGCGGCGCGGCCGCCCCCGCCACCCATCAGCCTCTCGACTCCCGCGCGGCGGAGGTCTGCGCCCGCGGGTACTATGCCGGGGACAGGTGCCCGCCTGAGCCCGGCACCGAGGCGTGGCCGTCCTCCGGCTGCCGAAAGTTCGGGGGTGGGAGTGGGACGTACGTGCCTGGTGGACCGGGAACCGGGGTTCGGACTGCGCCTGTTTGAGGCAGGAAAAGTTTCCCAAACTGCAGGAGATGACGCGGTTTAAAGCACCATGATACATACACGCATTTCGGGCCAAGGTAGAGCGGGCAAGCGCCTGGAGGCAGAAGCCCCTCGCTGTCGCCAAGTCACAGGGTGGTCTTGGCGAGCCCTTTCCCTTCCCTGGGCCTCAGTTTCCCTATTTGTAAGGGCGGGG
The DNA here is from genome assembly GCF_008692635.1 of Crocuta crocuta. Classification (NCBI taxonomy): domain Eukaryota; kingdom Metazoa; phylum Chordata; class Mammalia; order Carnivora; family Hyaenidae; genus Crocuta; species Crocuta crocuta. Next base: position 2,664,518 of record NW_027528859.1, on the reverse strand, counting down.
TTTGGTTCGGGAGATGGAGCTCGGAATCTTGGCGGTGAGAGCAGCAGGGCGCGCTCTTGACCGCCGGCGCTCCCCCACACCTGTTCCTCGGCTCTGGCCTGGGACGCCGGGGGGCACAGCCGCGCACATCCAGAGGCATTGTGGAAAGAAACCAGACACTGTGGCAGTCCCTCTGACTCAGGCCTATGCTGGGACCTATTAGGGCCCTCGGAATAGCCTGGGCCCTATACCTCCAGGAAGAGGGGCCCGCGGTACTTAAGGGCACCTCTGCCGGGGAGCAGCCATCACCCTCGCAAAGCAGCATGTGACTCAAACAGCTTTAGACCCAACGAACTGGGCAGGACCAGAAGCTCCAGTCCAGCTTCTCCCTGGCCTCAGTTTCCCCATCTATACAGTGCTTATGATGCGGCCTTGGAGGCATGAAAGCATCACACCCTCCGAACCCCCCAGCCCCTTCCTGATATACTTTAGGGACCCTGCACTTGGTCTCCACCTTCACCCTGTCAGACTCTTAGAGATGACCTAGCCCAAGCTCTTCTGTATCCAAATCGCAGAAGCAGACCGTAACTCAGTTCTGGACCCTCAAAGGGAGCATCCCCCCAATCTTCATCTTTCTCCCAGTGATGGTATTTATTTTGACAAGGGCTGCAACTCTTTTGACAAGAGCCGCAGGATCCCC
>NW_027528859.1:2630278-2663821 GCF_008692635.1 Crocuta crocuta | reverse complement strand
AGCCTCAGGATCCCCCCCCCCTGCCAAGGGGCTGGGGATCACACCAGGAGGCGTGCAGGCTCCACTAATTTTTCTCATCTTTCCTGCCCCTTCTTGCTGCTCAGGCAGGTCTTGGCGATCTGTGAGCACCCCAATACCCCCTCTTTGATCTGCTGCTGTCCTGGACTTTCCCTTGCTCAGACAATAGCGCCCCCATTCTGAAATTTCATTTTTATTCTATTCTATTTATTCTATCATATTTATTCTATTATTTCTATTATATATTTTCTCTAAACCTACCTCAAAGCCTCACTGATAAAGAAGTAAGGGAAAATGAAGACAAATAGAGTCTCATCAACTTGAGCCATGAAACAAACAGGCAGAGTGAAAGCGAGGAATGTTGTCACTTGGTGTATTTAGTCCCTTTAATGAGCCAAACTTGCAAACACATTTCCCACCGTCTTGGCCTTCGAGTTGCTCCCAGCCTAAGTGGAAAGGCAGTGTCCTCTAAAAATAGCCTCCGCCCCACCTTATCAGAGCTTCGCACCTTCTCCCTCATCCAGGGTATGGCTGCTTCCTGCCGCTCAGCAGAAATGCAAAAACGGGGAGTAGGTAGTGGCAGCTCTGAGTAACAGGAGATGGATTGACCTGGAGGTTAGGACACGTGGCTCCAACCCCAGCTCTGAGGCCCATTTAGAGTGACCTTGGGCTATGAGGGGGTGGGCAAGATGGTCCCCAGTAGACCTGGAGTCAAGAGAGCTCAGAGGTTTCCTTGGAAGACTTGCTAGCATGAGAAAAGAGGAGTGCCAGGGATGAAACTCAGGGGACTCACCCCGTGAAGAGGAGGGAAGGCGCAGGAGAAAGTGGTTTCCCAGGAGAGTGGTCACCAGTGCCAGTTGCTGCAGAGAGACAGAGGGGCTGGGGACTGGGAAGAGGCCACCAGGATTGGCAGATGGTCATGGGTGACTTTGGCCAGGACATCGCAGAGGGTTCAAAAATGGGAATCTGCCACTGCTTTACTGACCCAGTGACCCAGTCTGTCTGTCTGAGCCTCAGTTTCCTCCTCTGTGCAATGGGGATAATAATAGCACCCATTTCGGATGGGTTGCTGTGGGGGTTAAGTGGAGAGGATGCTGAGAAAGCTCTCAGCCCAGTGCTTGGTACCTGCAGTGATATTTCTAGTGTTAGCGAGTGGAAGAGACAGAGGTTAATGGTAGCTCAAGGCGTGGGGCCAGGGCCTGCCATTCCTGAAAGCCTGGCTGAGAAAGGAGGGGAAAGGGAAGGTACTGGAAGCTGGAGACAGGCACGGGCACGAGCCAGGTGCTTCTGGAATGAGGCTTGTGAGAAGAGGTGAGGAAGGACACAGAAGAAGGGAAGAGGGTGAAAAGAGAATCTGAGGGCTGTACTTATGGGAGGACCAGGTCCTGCCTTAACTACCTGCTGCGCGTCAAGGGCTCTAGACTCACATCCCTCTAGAATCAGGCTGAGCAAAGAAATGAAGTAAAGTAAAATGAAGCCAGTCCTGGCTCAGACCCCTGCGTCTCCTTGGCAGACTTCAACTGCGAAGGAGGGTGGTGATGGGCCATGAAGGGTAGTTTGACTCTGCCCAGGAGCCTTGTGACCTTGGCTTGCTTATTTCTGAAATGACATCATCTATCGATGACTCCTGCTGAGTCCAGGAGTCATAATGGCCTTTTCCAGTCAATGTTTTGATTTTTCAGTCTTAGTAATGGACCAGCCAGGCTGCCAACATTTCTAAAGAGGCCAGTTCACTTTTCACTTAAAGCCAGAACACCAAATAGATCAATTATTTGACTACTCAGAGCCATTATCAATTTAAAGCCACAGTCCTGTTTCTATGGGAAAACATGAACCAGAGAGCATAATTCTGGGGGCATTTCCTCTCTCCTGTTTTGTTTTATAAAATCCTCCTTTGGTTAATAGTGAAAGGACCAGACTCTCTCTGCTCTTAATGATAACGAGAGAATGAGCTCATTGGAGTCAACCTAGGACACGTCTGGGAGATTTTCTTCGATGTTAGGAGGTGCCTTGCCTAATCCGAAAAACTAAACAAACTCAAGCATTTCTTCTGTGTCTCTTTTCCTACATCCTTTTTGTTTTTCTCTCCGAGGAAAACAGATCTGTGAAAGGCTGAAGTTGCTGTGCCGGGGGAGGAAAACGGGGGAGGCCAGCCAAGTCCATGCACCCACGTGTTCCCGCCTCAGGCCATCTTCTCAGGGTCCCCAGCCTGAGTCACCGCTCACCCTGGGACATCTGGGGTAGTGACCGTAGGGCCATTCCTGGAGATGATACTGATGGGTGATGAGTTGTGGCCACAGGGGTATTCGCCCTCCATGCCCCCGGGAATTGAGGGAAGCAGCCATGCCTCTTGGCATCACTCAGCCTCCTTAATGGACTCCTCTCTTCCCATCCCTTCAATGGCGGTGCCACTCTCAACCCTACTCTCTTTCCACCCCACACCCTCCTACGATCCCATTTACTCCCATGGTCCAGAGACCCCCTACAAACTCACAACTCCCGCATTCATGTGTCACACCGGGACTGCTCTCCTCAGCTCCAGGCATCTGTCACTCCTGCCTTCCTGAAGAGTCCTTCTGTTCTTTTCTGTCTCCATGAATGGTGTTGGCAAGTACTCCAATCATGACCCCAATTGAGTATTTGCCATCTCTCCCCCGGGCTATTGTCAGAGTCTCGTTAAAGTCTTTCCACATCAAGCCTTTTCTTCCATACTGCTGTCAATAGGTCTTTAGGAACCATAGCTCCAACTGTGTTATCCCTCTCCCTTCAGAGACTCCTCATTCCCTACCAGGTTCCTTAGCAATGAACCCAGGACCATCAAAGATCTGGCCCCAAGCTACTCCTCCAAAACCATCTCTTGGTACTCTCGCAAATACCCGTCCCTTCTGGTCATGCCTTCGTGGCTGCCTGTCTTTGGCCCTGCTGTTCCTTCTGCCTGGAATGCTGTTCTCTCCCTTCCTAACCTGGAAAACTTGTAATCCTCCTTTAAAGCAAAGCTCGTCGTTGCCTTACCTGTGCCCCCTCAGCCCCTAAATGGACCTCAGAGCACCAGCCATAGTGTGTTCTAACTGTAATCATCTGCTCACATCCTCATCTCTGACCAGACTGACAGCTTCTTGAAGATGGTTTATGGCTGCTTTGTTTCTGCTTCCCCAGCATTCTAGAACTTGGTATAGTGTAGGGGCACTTGGGTGGCTCAGTTGGTTAAGCGTCTGACTTCGGCTCAGGTCATGATCTCACGGTTCGTGGGTTCGAGCCCCGCGTCGGGCTCTGTGCTGACAGCTAGCTCAGAGCCTGGAGCCTGTTTCAGATTCTGTATCTCCCTCTCTCTCTCTGACCCTCCCCTGCTCACACTGTCTCTCTTCCTCTCAGAAACAAATTAAAAAAAAAAAATTAAAAAAATTAAAAAACAAAAAAGAACTTGGCATAGTGTAAGTATGTGACGATAAATGTGACGATAAATGACTGACCGTTGAATGGGTGAATGGGGAAACGGGCATACACATGAAAGCCCAGTGATGGCCATGACAATCACAAGCCATCAACCAGCACCTACAGCGTGTTTTCCCACAGAACCATCAACTCCAGGAGGACAGAAACCACACCCGTTCTGCTCCCCCACTGACTCCGCAGCCCCTGTCAACCCCATCGCCGTAAATACAATGCATCCATGATCTCATTTGACACTCCAGAATCCTGTAAGGGAGGAAGGGCAGATATTATTAACCCCCTTCTGTTGATAGGACAGGGAGCCCAAATAGGAATTGTTCCAGGCCATCCAGTTGGGGTACGTATTCCAGAAAAATGCAAGTGCTTTCCTTGGGCTCTCTCCTAGGGCCTCTCTAGCATGTGAATCATTTGGGATCTTATAAAAATGCAGACTCTGGCTCAGTAGGTCTGGGAAGGGTTCTGAGATACTGAATTTCTACTCCTTGTTTCTAATAAGCTCTAATCATTTTATTGAGCAATAGACTTAATTCCTACTAAGCTCTAATGAACACCTAGTAATGTGAGGCTGGTCCTCTATACAGAGACCCCCACACTTTGAGCACCAAGATGAGTGCTAGTCACCTCAAAGTTTTCCCTTAGCCATTGCATTGAGATGTTGTTTTTATTAAAATCTACAAATGAATTCATTTAAGCCCTGACTCCATATCTGGGGCTCTTTCTGGGCTTTTGTTTTTGTTTGCTTTTAATGGAGCACGTGCAGGACACCCCGATGGAGCCTAATGGGGCAGGTGATAGAGGCTCAGCACGTGGTGAGAGGGGGGAACAGGACGGGCACGTGGCTTGGCCTCTAGTGATGGGGCACATGGCTGCAGCACAGCCCGTGAGGATAGGGCCCCAGGCACGGCCTGTTGCCGGAAGGGTCAGGCTGAGCAGCAGTGGGTTATTTCCATCTTCTGCTACTTCCTCTCCTTCTCTGCATTCTAGAGAAATGTAGGCCCAGGCAGGGCTTTCAGTCCCAACTGCCCAGCACCTGGCCAGCCTAGAACCTCTCCTCAGACTCCTGTGTCCCCTTGCCTTTTGAGGGCACACCGCTTACAGGTGTGGTATCTGTGAGCACAGGGCGAGTGCTCCCAGAGCTGCGGTGGGGACCCAGATGCCTCCCTCAAAACCACTCAGAAGAGGGGTGCCTGGCTGGCTCAGCCAGTTGAGTCCAGCTTCAGCTCAGGTCATGATCTCATGGTTCATGAGTCTGAGCCCCGTGTGGGGCTCTATGCTGACAGCTCAGAGCCTGGAGCCTGCTTTGGATTCTGTGTCTCCCTCTCTCTCTGACCCTCCCCCATTCGCACTCTGTCTCTCTTTCTCAAAAATAAATAAATATTAAAAAGAATTTTTTTTAAACCACTCAGAAGATAAGGGTAAGGGGGAGGCCTGAAGAGGGACTCCTTCATTGCAAACCCAGAAGTTTTAAAAAGTCAGATTGGATAACAACACCATATGCATTTGTTTATGGTTTTCTACTGCATTCCATTTACACCATTAAAAGGGTTGAGATGGCTTAAAATAAACCTGCACAGACAATGTAACTGGTAAGAACAGAAGTTTGAAAAAGACAGGGCAGCAGGCTTGAAAATCGGGATCGTGAAACGCTGAGAACCTGACGGGAGCCGAGGGCCTTGCTCCAGCAGAGTGAACACACCTGTGCCCGCAGTTTGCCTGTCACCTCGGCGGGCGACTGGGTTCCCTTAAAGGCTGCCTGGAAGCCCAGGTTAAGAATGCCCAGCGCAGAGTAAGGAGAGGAATTCAGCCAGCGTCTTGGCTGAGTTGGCACGTGATTTTGAACACCCAAGTCAGCTCTGGGATGAATCACAACAGCCCAGGGGAAAGGGAGATGAGATGAACTGGGGGACCGTTGCATCTTATGAAAAGAACACCAGCCTTTCAGGAGAGAGAGGAGTCTTCTGAGCCCTTATTCTCAGAGTGTATGTCCCAATGGAACCCTTGGTTGAAAACAGTTCAGCATAGTGCTTCTGAGCATCAACTCCAGGGGCGCCTGGGGGGCTGAGTCTGTTAAGCGTCTGACTCCTGATTTCAGCTCACGTCATGATTTCACAGTTCATGAGTTCAAGCCCCGCATCAGGCTCTGTGCCGACAGTGTGGAGCCTGCTTGGGATCCTCTCTCTCTCTCTCTCTCTCTATCTCTGCCTCTCTCTCTCTCTGTGTTTCTCAAAGTAAATACATAAACTTAAAAAAAAAAAAAAAGAACATGGACTCTGGAGACCATCTCCCTGGGTTCAAATCAAAGGTCTGCCAGTTACTGGCTGTGTAAAGTCAGGTAATTTTAAATGCTCTGTGCCTCAGTTTCTCTTTTCATAAATGGGGTTGTTGTGGGGACTAGATTAGTTATTATATGCGAATGTTTAAGACAGTAGCTGGGATAGTGTTAGCATGACACAAGTGTGAGCTACTATGGGAAGGCAGCGTGGAGTAGTGGTGATGAATATAGTCAGATTAAAAATGTCTGGGTTCACATCCGGGCTCTACTACTTACTAGCTCTGTGACGTTGGTCATTATATTAAGTTACATAGTGTTCCCCCACAATCATGTCCCACTGGAACCTCAGAATGTGACCTTATGTGGAAATAGGGTCCTTGCAGATGTATTTAGTTAAGACAAGGTCTTACTGGGTTAGGGTGGGCACTAAATCCATTGACTGGTGTCTTTGTACAAAGAGGAATGGACATAGGCAGGGACGGAGGGCCTGTGACGGCAGAGTCAGTGATGTGGGTACTCGCCCAGGAGCGCCCAGGAGTATTGGCATCACTGGAAGCTAGGAGGGAGGCGTGGGACAACAGATTCTCTTTCCAAGCCTCCAAAAGAAGCCAGCCCTGCTGACATTTGATTCCCAATTTTTGACATCCTGAGCTGCAACAGAGTAAATTTATGCTGTCTTAAGCCATCCAGTCTGTTAATTTGTTATGGCAGCCCTGGGCAATTAATGCAGTCAGATTACTGCAGTTTCATTTCTTCATCTGTAAAACGGGGATAAAAAAGTACCTACTTCACAGTTATTAAGATTGCACGACATGATCTATATAAAGAGCTTATCACCGCTCCCGTTACTCAGTATGTACAGAATAGCGCTTGCTATTATAAGGTACAGTGACGTGCCGGGCAGTAATAGCCCCAGGGGTGGGTTAACGGCATTCTGCTGTATGTCTGTATTAGAACGTGTGTACCCGAGGCCCCATGGCTGAATTTTCATGTGGCTCCCAGTGTTTTGCTAATATAGATAATAATCAGGTGATTTGTACATGTATCTTTGTACATTTCCAGGAGTAAACAAGGAGGATAAATTCCTAGAAGTGGAATTGCTGAGTCAAAGGGCATGTGCAGTGGGTAGATAGGGCTCAGCTTGCCTTGACAGAAGGAAGACCAATGTGTGCTTCTATTCTGTGTGTCAGGGCCCGTCTCCCCCACGTCTTGTGAACGCTGGGTAGTCTCAGGCATTTGCACCTTTGTCAGTGTGATAGATGAGAACTGATGACTCACTTCTCAATTTGCCTTTACATGATTGTGCGTGAGCTTTTTAGCCATTCGTATTTTTATGTGAATTGCCTGTTCCTTTCCTCATTCTACATTTTCACTGGGCTGGTTTTGTGGTTGTTTCTGGTTTGGTTTGGTTTAGTTTTTTGGTAAGACTCCGTTAAATAAATGATCCATTTGTTCAATGTGCAGCACATAATTCCCCCATTTGCTGTTTGCCTTTTGGCATTGTTCATGGTTATTTTCATATTGGTTTTTCAGAAAACACAAAAACGAGCTTCGTAAGCTGTACCTTACATTAACACCTGCTGTGAGGCAAGGTGACACGCTGTGTTTGTAACATGGAGAATGAAGAGAGGAGTCCACAGGCTTTTCTACAAGCCAATTTTATTCTACCAGTACTTTTGCTTTATGGCTGTCCAAGCCAGGAATAATGTGAGCTCATTTATTTAACAAACCTGCCATCAGCACCTGAGAGGTGCAGCCTTCCTGTTGGATCATGGAGGGAGGTTGGAGCTTGTCTTCAAGTAGCTTCCAGGCTTGAGGACGGACAGATGCAGTAAGATGATACTTCTGGTGGCCTCTCCCATTTTTAAGAAGGTTATTTGTCTTGCTAGACCCTTTTCAACCGGGAGAACAATGACAGGGAAGAGGCTGGGCTCGGTGACAACTCACAGTGGGTCCAGCCAGGGGCGTTGCAGAGAGGTGGGGAGAAGGAGCCACCGAGAGGACTGTGACATGGTCTGCAGGCCGGCTGTGGTTGGGAGATGGTTTCAGAGCCCTTTCCTGGAACCCCGTTGCTTACAGTGGTCCGTGTGGTGACTCAGACACCGTGATGACCTCAAGAGACACAAAATGAAAATACACCCTGGTGCGTGCACACACATGCATGTGGCCTTTCTAATTCAAACCAGTGGCCAATTTTGACTGACATGTAGACCTCTGCAGCTCACTGTGTCTTGGGACGTGGATCGTAGCAACTGCAGAAAGAGGCGAAGTTGAACACTGTTTTTAGTTTCCCTGCATTTCCAGCAGGTGCTTTCCCGTATGACTAAGAAGATGAGATCAGCTGGGGAAAATAAAAGCATAGAGGCCAAAAAACAAGTCTTTTAAAGATAGCTGGTCTCTGAGTCCCCATCCTCCCCACTCAGAGGCCCCAAGCATCTTTCATAATAGAATCAGGCCTTCAATCTCATCTTTCAACTCCCCCACCAACCAGCATCCATCAGGACATCAGCCCTCTGGAAGGCCTCATCTGGGACTGTGTCATCCCTGCTCACGTGCCTGTTGTGGCCCTCCCCACCAGCTCCAGAATCAGCCCAGAGCATCTTTGTGCATTTTTTTATTTTTTATTGTTAGAGTGTTCCTTATGCAGATTGTAAATCCATGTCCTGGTCTTGTCGGTAATCTATGTCTTCTCCCTGCTGGGGACCCACAGACCCCATCTGTTCCTCCTTCCCTGTCAGCGCCCTGCAGGGTTGAAGACTGTGACCATGTCTCCCCTGGTCCTTCAACTGTTCGTCACATGGCTCCCTGCTCCCCTTCTCTGGACTTAGCACCGCTCATGAGAGAAGGTCCAGTTCACAAAAGAGGCCACCCACATGGCCAATAAACGCGTGAAATGTTCTCTGCATCATTAGCGATCAGGGAAGTGCACAATGAGATACCACTACCCACCTGCCATCGTGGCTAAAATGAAACGTACTGACCATAGCAAGAGTTGACAAGCTTGCAGAGCAACTGGGACCTCATACATGACTGGCAGAAATGTAACATTGTGCAGTTACTTTAGGAAAGTGTTTGACAATGTCTGCTGAACTAAATGTGCTCTTACTCCATGAGCCAGCAATTCTACTCTAGGTATGTACCCAAGAGAAATAAGTGATTATTTCTACCAAAAGACATTTGTAGCCCTATTTATAGTTCCCAAATACTAGAAATAATTTAAATGTTCATTAGCAGTAAAGAAATACATTATATAATTCATTTAATGGAATACTATATACATCAGTGAAAAAGAATGAACTCACAACACAGATAAATCTCACAGATACAATGTTGAATGAAAGAAGCCAGACACTGGCACCTGGGTGGCTCAGCCTGTTAAGCGTTGGGCTCTTGGTTTCAGCTCAGGTCATGATCTCATGGTTCGTGAGTTCGAGCCCCACAATGGGGCAGAGCCCGCTTGGGATTTTCTCTCTCCCTCTCTCTCTGCCCCTCCCCTGCTCGCTCTCTCTCTGTCTCTCAAAAACTAAATAACCACTTATAAAAAGAAGTAGAAGAAGAAGAAGAAGAAGAGGAGGAGGAGGAGGAGGAAGAAGAAAGGAGAAAAGATGACAGACACAAGAACATACACACTTTGTGTTTTCATTTATATGATGTTCGAAAACAGTTGAAGCTAAACTGTGGTTTTAAAGGTCGCAGTAGTAGTTACCTTTGAGGGAGATGGACGGGAGCGGGTATAAGAGCTGGTGTGCCAGAAATGTCCTGTGTCTTCATCTGAGTGGTGTTTACACAGGTGTAGACGTGGAAATATTCAGGGAGCGGTACTCTCAAAACTTACACACTTGACTATATATAAAACCAATGCCTTAAGAACAAAAGAAAGAAGTCACCCCCCGAAGAGAAAGAGTGGGGTTCCAGAGCTGAGCTCCAGCAGGAAGCTGAGCAAGACCACCATCGCCTCGCTTTGGTCATTGTCCNTGCCCCCTGGAGTTGGGGGGGGGGGGGCAGGGGGCAATGCCCCACACTGTTGACTTACCCTGGGTCACCAGTCACTTGAGAGCCTCTAAATCCTTCTAGTGGCTGCTCAGCTACCTCCACCCATCTAGTGCTCATGGGGTTGACTTGTTGGGCCTCAGGCATTGTGGGACTGGGGAAGAGGGAAGGAAACTAGGAATCTGAACTCGATTATCCTTTATCTCATTTCCTCTGTACAGCACCCCTTGTGAGGTGAATGCTGTGCCTTCGCTTTTTTTTTTTTTTTTAATGTTTTATTTATTTCTGAGAGAGAGAGAGACAGCAGGAGCAGGGGAGGGTCAGAGAGAGAAGGAGACACAGAATCTGAAACAGGCCCCAGGCTCTGAGCTAGCTGTCAGCACAGAGCCTGACAAGGGGCTCGAACCCACAAACTGTGAGATCATGACCTAAGTGAAGTCGGACGCTTAAGTGACTGAGCCACCCAGGCGCCTCTGTGCCTTCACTTTAAAAACAAATCCATGAATCTCAGAGCCAGGCAGGGGTTTTAGCCCAGCTCTCTGTGAGCCGTAGCCCAAGCTTTGCCTTTCACCAGGCTGACCAGAGAGGAGGCCTCAGCTGTAACGTGGGGCTCATGCCCTGGCTCATGTACCCTGCTGGTGGACGAAGAGACCATGTGTGTGACACCACCCCAGGGGTTTCTGTGAGTGTTATCCTCCCAACTTAATGATAAGCTTCTTGAGGCCAGGAAATAACTTGATGTCTGCCTGAGGCACAAAGGGGCACCGTGTCCTGCACATACTAGGTTCTCAGTAAATGCCCAATGAATTGGGTTGTAGAAACTGAGCTCTAGAGACGTAGCAACTTGCCCAAGGCCACACTGCAAGTCCTCAACCAATAGGACTTGTAACCAGACCCCCTGACTCCCACCCCAATGCTCCTTCTGCCATGCTCCTTCCCCAATGCTCCTACTTCCCAGTACCTTCAGGGACTGGAGATTCCCATGGGTTGTAAGATACTAGGAAAGAAGGAAAGGACCAGCCCAGGGGAGACAAGGCCAAGTCTGGTCCTGGGACCTTCAGCGTGTGTGTCCTGGGAAGCAGGCTGGGGACAGGTTGTGGGCTATGCAGTTGCAACCATACTCTCAGAAGGACCCTGGCGTGGGTGAATACCCTGCAGTTACTCTCTTGAAATTCTTAAGTTTATCTTTGGATTCGTATGTTTAAGTGAAGTCTCATGGCCAACAGAGCACACACCGGGGCTTGGAGCCTTGGCTCACACGAGGTCCCACCTCCTGCTGCCTCCCTGCTTCCTGGGGACAGGTTCTTAGACTCCAGCTGCCTCACTTCCTGGTGCCCCCAGATGCCACCAGGTCCCCCACACCCCCAGCCCAGCTGCCGCTGAGGATCTCTGGAGCATTCAGCTGGCAGTTCTGGAGGACAAGCCTCTTTTCCACCCCTGGTCCAGGCACTTAGTGTCCCAGCACGAAAGCCGGATGCCCTTGGATGGCCCATTGCTGTGCATTGGAGCAGTGGCCCACCGTGGGAAGGGGAGATGCCTGGCTTGGCTGTCTGGCCCCTCATCAGGGCAGGGTGTATGTGTCCTGCTTTGGGCAGGGGAAGGGAATTGGCAGCTAGTGGACTTAGCGTGCCCGCTTTGTGTCACAGCACACAGGCACCTGTGTAATTGAGACATTAAATAATAAGTAAGAAAACTCTATGGCAGACTAAGAGCAAGACCATGAGAAAAAAGCAAAGCTTTAGATCTTGGTACTTTGGCACTTTTTTCCCGATTTTGAATAGAGGACCCTACAGCCTTATTTCACTCTGGACCCAGACCCAGCAAATTCAGTAGCCAGTCCTGCCTGGGAGGATCTCTCAGCACGGCCGGGTGAGGGGTTGGGTGTCATGCAAGCCTTCCCTGGGGAAGCAAGATGGCAGGGGATGGGGACCTCAGAGGCCGCTCTCTGGCTGGGTCTCATCCCAGGTGACAACACGCCCCAAGGCACACTCACTTCTTGCCCTGCAGGGGACACGGAACTGCAGGCACGGAAGTGGCTGAGGTTTTATAAGCTGCCAAGGTCTCTGCATATTGCGTGGTTATTGGTATGATTATTGATCACATTCTAGGACCCTGTTTTAAACCTAACTATTGAGGAAATTAAGCCCCCCAAAGCTTCCATCACCTGCGTGTCAGCCCCTTCCACACCCTACCTGGCAGTCCCCACCCCCCACCAACTGAAGGTCTGTTGGCTCTCTCTCCTGGTGGGTCACTGGCCTGGGATGGAATTTGGTTGTCCCCGGGCCTGGATCCCTGAGTGACCTGCACTGATGGCACCCTCTCACTCTGAGCCCGGCTGGGGCTGCATACTGAGATGCAGAGCTGGTCAGAGGGTGCTTCTCCCCCACCCCAGCACCCCCAGGCCCAGCCAGTGGGGGGCGGGGTGCTGAGGGGGTGGGAACACAGTGTTCCTGCTAGGCAGGGCAGTACTGTTGTGCTGGGAGAGGCCAGCCACTCGAGTAAGAAGCGGTGGGGGGTGGGGGGAGGGGTGGGTGCTTCGCTCTCTGGAGAGACTGTGCCTCTAGGACTTAGCAGGATTTCCAAGGGCATGGAGGCCAGGAGAGAGTGCTCCAGGCTGAGTGGACATCCCGGAGGACTGAGATGTCAGAGGTGCCTGGGGCGAGTGGTCTGGCACAGCCAGAAAGGGAAGGCGTGGGCTGGATCAGAAGCTGAGGAGGCCCAGAGGCTACAAGCTCTCCAATGGCCTCGAACCCCAGCCCAGGGAGTTTGCTATCTGTCATCATAATGGGGGCCATTGAAGGTGGCATTCAGCTCAGTAGCAGCATCAGATCTGCTTTTCATAAAGATCATTTAGAGGCTGAGTTGAGTGTGGACAGGAAGGTAGGGGAACTGAGGCAGGGAGACAGGTTTGGGGGGCTGTTGTGACAGCCTAGATTTTAAAAAGGCAAGCCTCCAGGGGCACCTGGGTGGTTCAGTCGGTTAAGCATCCGACTTGGGCTCAAGTCATGATCTCACAGTTCGTGGGTTCGAGCCCCACATCGGGCTCTGTGCTGACAGCTCAGACCCTGGAACCTGCTTCAGATTCTGTATCTCCCTCTCTCTCTGACCCTCCCCTGTTCACACAGTCTCTATCTATCTCTCAGAAATTAAAAAATAAAAAAAAAAAAAACATTAAAAATGTTTCAAATAAATAAAAAGGCAAGCCCTGTAGAAAGGGAGAGAGGGGACAGATAGGATGTGAGAGAGGCAGGTTTCTAGTCACAAAGGACGGCTAGAGTATGATTCCAATTAGATGAAGTACCTGGAACAGTCACAGCCTTTGGGACAGAAATAGGGTGGCGGCTGCCAGGGGGTGGGGTGGGCAGGAGGGCAGAATGAGGAGTGTGTGCTTAATGGGGACAGTTTCAGTTTGGGAGCACGTTCTGGAGCTGCATGGTGGTGACGACTATACAATGTGGCAATGCTTAACCGTTTCCTTAAAAAAGGTTAAAATGGTAAATTTTATGTTATGTACCTTTTATCACAATTTCAAAAAAATGTTTAAAAAATAAGTGAGAGAGCAAGAGGGAGAGGCCTGATGTGAGAGGGAAGGCATGGGGACTTCCCGGAGTGAGGGGAGAGGGAAGGGAGCATGCAGGCTGCCCACCCCACCAAGCTGGCCTGGGTGACTGACAGGCTGCACAGGTGCAAGTGTGGTCACCCAAGTGGGGAGCGGGTGGTGGTGGGGAGGCAGGGACCACGATCAGGGCTGGGCATCTCGGGCCTGGGGGAGTCCAGAAGCGCCTAGTAGGAGCCTGAGCTGGAGAGACTGGCTGAGAGTCATCAGCTTATCGCTGGTAACCAAACCCACATGGGAGAAGATGAGAAGCCCCAGAGGAAGCGTGAGACGTGAGAAGAAGGCAGAACCCAGGGGCCGGGTGGGCCAAGGAGCAGGCCTCCTCAGGGAGACTGAGAAGCGGGGGCAGAAGGGAAGGAGGGAAACCGAGAGAGTAGAGAATCTGAGCTCTTGCTCTTGTGGACCACAAGAAGAAGGGCTCATTCAGGGTGCCTGAGGGCAGTGCGAGAGAGAGGGCAGTCCCCCCAAGGACTGTGGGTCCCATGGGAATCCAGCATGAGCTACAGCAATCTAGGCCTGAGAGAGCAGGGCACTTTTGGGGACACGGTGTTCTCCATCTCTCAGTCCTGTGAATTCACCCTCCTCTGAGGACTCTCATTCCACCAGAAGCCTTCTCCCTCATGGCCTCCGCTTCCATGCGCTCATGGTGGTCTCCTTTTCTCACCCCCAGCTCCCCCTGGTACCTGCCTCACTTTCTTCTTATGTCCCAGTTCAGTGCTGCTGTGGATTGGATTGTATCCTCCCAAAACTTGTACCTGTGAATAGGACATTATTTGGAAATAGGGTCTTTGCCAATGATAAGGTCATGAAGGCAGGCCTGAATCCAATACGACTGGTGTTCTTATACCAAGGGGACACGTGGACACAGCCACGTACAGAATGGGGAGACTGCGCTCAAGGCTGGGAATGCCTCAGGCACCCAGAGCTAGTGGAGAGACATGGAACGGATGCTCCCACAGAGCCTTCAGAAAGAGCCATCCCTGCCAATGCCTAGATTTTTAATTTCTAGCCTTTAGAATTGGGAGACAAAAATTTCTCTTGTTTAAGCCAATCAGTTTGTGGTACTTTGTTAAGACAATCCCAGGAATTAATACAAATGCCAGGAAATAAAACCTCATTCACCCAACTCATCTTTTTCTTTTTTGTCCCAACCCACCTCATGGGTCATTGACTAGCTAATCAGTTGGTTGCCCTTGAGACAGGCACCCATTTTGTCCAATCAGCTGAGAGGAGGTGTCACGTGATATAAAGCATGGCTGCCCCCAGTGCCTTATCAAGTAGGGTAGCAGAATCAGCTCTCTCAAGAGGAACAGGGGACCTCTCAGGCACTAGTATCCCTGAAGCCAAGGGGAGAGAGAGGTGCAGGCTTCAGTGATGAGGGATCATGGCCTAAAATCTCTTTGATCAAAGTGTTTTCCAAAAGAGACGGGCATGAAAAGATGGGGTATGAAGAATCAACTTTGTAAATCAGCCTTTCTTCACCCATCATCAAGGTGTTCACTGTGGCTGAAATAAGAAGATGGTATAACTGGAAAATATTCATTTGAACTTGTGGCTCAGCCCCCGCTGACCTCAGGGAAGTGCAGTCCATGAATCAAGATGCTGCTCCAGCACCTCCTTCCAGAGTTTTCCCCACGGGGGCGGATGCTGGAAAAGCCATTAGCAGAAGTGACTGGACCCACTTCCATGAAAGATTTAAAAGTGCATTTGGTACTCCAAGAACTTCCCCAGCCTCAGAGCTTTCATTTCTGACGCTTTTTGATGGATGGCCTCGGCCCTTGACCCACTAATTTTTACTATCCAACCTGCCGAGTTTTATTTCCTGGCATAGCTTGTAAATTCTATTTTTTCACGTGGAGCAGTTGTTTAAGGCTTCTGCCCTTGAGAAGTGGGGTTGCCAGATGTGCCGCTAGTCTAATATATACAGTAGATTTGGAAGACTTTTAAGTCTTTCGATGTATTTCAAATTTATTGAGCTGCCTTTTTATCTTTCTCACCAGCTCTTACTCAGGACTCAATTTATAAAGCAGGTAACAGAGGCGCTTCAGATGGCCATGCAGGGTGCTTTATCACCCCCTTCCTGCTGGCCCCCCCTTCTTGGGTTCCCAGCCCTCTCAGACCTGGTCCCATCTTTCTGTTTTAAAGATGGGAAAACAAAGGATCCAAGAAAAGAAGGGACTTGCCCAAAGGCCGAAGGGCACTAGACCCAAACCCAGATGGGCTCATTCTCTACTAGCACATTTACCAGGCACAGGGCTAGGCAGCCAGGACATGAAGACAAATAAGAGATATGTCACTATCTTAGGGGAATTACAGTCTGATGATGGTGCATGGGGGAGCAGGAGGGCAATGGGAAGGTGACCCCAGCAGCAGCAGCAGGGGCGGGAGCAGCCTCATAATAATGACTAGTATGTCGAGCCTGCATTGACCACACACCAGCCCCAGACTTTGCACCTTATCTGCTTGCCGCCACCTAATCCTCACAACACCCTGTGGAGGGAGCGAATACTATTACCCTCTCACTGTACAGAGTGATTGTCAACCTTTTATTTTAGCAGCTGAGTCCTTTCTTTAAGGGAAATCTGATACGGAACCCCAAATAAATCCGGCAAAACCAGGCTGAGCCCCCTCACTAAGCCTTTCCTCCTTAACCCCCAGCAGAGGCCCTGGAGGAGCCTGAGATCTCCCTGAACACAGTTTAAAGACCGCCCATCTGATCCAACTTTTGGATGTCTCCAAGGGGGATAGGTTACCAGCAGAATTTCCCAGTCCACTTATGCTCATTTTACAGATGAGCAAACAGAGGCCCAGAGGAAGGAAGGAACTCAGCAAGGGTCACCTGGGGAGTTAGCGCCACAAATAGCACTCCCACCAGAGTCCTAGGAATCTCAGCTCTGTGTCCATCAGTAACACCTCTTTTATTGGGAAATGGAGGCCTTTTATTAACAGCTAGGAACACCGTCTCTTCCAAGCCATATTTTAAAGCCGAGCTTACAGTGGGCTCTGTGAACGTGGTTTTCACCTCCCTCCTCCCCTGCCCTTCCCCACCTCCGGCCCCCCACATCCCTGACCACAGGAGGAAAACATTGCTTTGGAGAAGCCATTCTAGGAGCCAATGGGTAGTGTGGTTTGAAGCTGACAGCTTTCTAGTTTGCCTCAAGAGTCCTCCGTTCCTCTCAGCTTGTTTAATGTCATGCCTCACCCCTCCATAATATTCACAGGACACTTGACATGAGAAAGGGTCTTTAAATCCTCTGAAATAGGATTTTTGTATTCAACAGCACCTTGGAGGGTGTGCGTGGAACAGTAGCTCCCCTTCCCTGTGTGCGCTAAGAGGGAGGCTCTTTCAAGAGAGTTAATGATTACACCCGGCGGAGTGGCATTCCTGGAGGTGGCCTGCCACCCAACCCGTCCCTCCTTCAACGGGCCCCATGGCCTCCACTCCCTTCTCTCTTCTTGCTCCTTCATGGCTCCTTTTCCGACCCTCTCTTGTCCTGACTTGTCCCTTCTCTAGGCTCCATCCATGACTTTTTTCCTAACGATGTTAGTGCATATCATCTAGGACATGGGTAAGCTGGCAAACTGAGAAGCTCCCAGGGTCCCAAACCTGTCCTTACTCATCCTGTCCCCAAGTCCCTTCTTGTGTGAGTCTGAGTGGCCCGGAGGTGAGGCTAAGACGGTTACCCAAACTTTGATTCATGGGATCCCAATCCTGGGATCAGTTTCTCAGACACATGGTTTCACGGTCAAAGACCAGGAAAATTCTCCTTATCATCTATTTCTCCTGGGGACCCCCAGTGTGTGGAAGCATACCAACATTTCTGAAAAGTTCTGCAGTCTCAAGTCCTGTGGAACTTTGTATGACCCAAAACCTGTGTGAGAGCCAAAGAATGTGTTTTGCAGCTAATTCAGGGGTGTCTCTGTGAGTTAGTTCTGGAAGCCTCTGAACCCTTCACTAGGGTCCCTCTTGGCCATAGATCCTCTCCTGCTCCACTCCAGAAAAGCCAAATTAGGTTATTCTCTGAGAACATTCATGAAGGTTTTGGGTTTGTTTTTTTTTTTTTTTCCATCTATACCAGAGCATTGTCAGCTGCTTGTGCTTTCTTTGGAAGTAAATAGAAATGAAACAACGGGGACCCATTTATGGTCTGAACATTGTATTCTTGGGGTCTGGGCAAAGGAAGACGTCAGGCTAATCCAATTCATTCTTAGAAGAAAGGATGGCATTGGGGTTTGGGATATTTGGAAAGCAAGTCCTTTCTTATCAGGCCAGCTGTCATATTTCTCCTACAAATATGCTCCCATGTGTACAAACTTACATTAATAACACATATCTCTCCTTTCTGAAATGGAGGCTTTATCTGTCCGCTTAGCGAACTTTGGTTTTCATTTAAGTACACTAGTTGTTTTTAGTTAACCACTCTTCCAGCCTTTGGTTGGTTAGTTGGTTGTCTTTTCCTAGCTTTCATTTCTCTCTACATGAGAAAATCCCATCAGTCATTTCATGGATGACCATGCTGTGTGTGTGTATGGGTGCGCGTGCACATGCACGTAGGAGTCTCAAAACACAAACTGCTGTGACAAAGGAGATACTGACTGTATTTGTTTGCTGGGGCTACTGTAACAAAATGCCACAAGCTGAGCGGCCTAAACAACACAAATTTTTTGTGTCAAGGATCTGGAGGCTAAAAATCCAAGATCCAGGTGTCAGCATGGTTGGTTCCCTCCAAGGCTGTGAGGGGCCACTGCAGGCCTCTCCCTCAGCTTCTGGTGGTTCGCTGGCAGTCTTGGTTTGTTGGAAGCGTCGCCCTGATCTCCATCTTTATCCTCACACGGTGTTCTTCCTGTGTGCGCATTCGTCCAAATTTCCACTTTTCTTAAGGACACCAGTCATGGTGGATTGGGAGCTCACCCTTCCCTAGTATGGCCTCATGTGAACTTAACTAATTATATCTGCAATGACTCTATTTCCAAGTCACGTCACATTCTTATGTGCAGGGTGCTGCTGGCTTACGGATGTACTGGGGGCTAACTTCAACATATGATGGGGGGGGCACACAGTTCAACCCATAACACCGATCCTGTACACAATAATATATTCCATTCTGCAGAGTCTAAGGAAGCCCCTAGCTGCTGCCTCACTTTTTAGCCCATCAGCTTCAGAAAAGAGGGTTAATGGCTCAGCTTACATAGGACAGATAAGAATAGACTCAAACACAGAGATGCTAGCACCTTCTGCAGCAAGCTGACATTTTCCAAGAGGAGAAGAGCCCAGGGTCTCCTCAAGGATGTCTGATGGGATAAAGAAAGCCAGGTAGAAGAGGAAAGAGGTTATTTTCAGTAAACAAACAAACAAGCAAACAAAACAACCATCCTATTGAATGTGTGGCCCTGGGTTGGGCCTTGGGGAGGAGCGATGCAGCAAACTAAAACCCTGCCCCTGGGGAAGCCACAGAAGATGGATGTGAGCTGAGTGCGGAGGTGCACACCAGTGCTAGAGCCGTGATGAGCTTTGCTCAGTGAGGGGACACTGAGGCTCCACAGAGGAGGTGATGTGGGAGCGAGCCTTGTCCTGTTAGCAATTTTTGCCAAGAGGGAGGACAGAAGGCTTAAGGCAGATCCGGAATCAAACGGTAGTTCTGGCACTTCCTAGTAGTGTGATTAGTGTGTCACTCAACCTCTCTGAGCTGTGTGTCGTCATCTGTAAAATGGGGAGAAAAACAAATACCGACCTCAGAGGTTAAGTTAGAAGATTCTTGGGGCTCCTGGGTGGCTCAGTTGGTCGAGCATCTGACTCTTGATTTCAGCTCAGGTCATGATTCCAGGGTCTTGGGATCGAGCCCCACACCAGGCTCAATGCTTCAGATTCGCTCTCTCTCCCCGCCCTCCCCCCGTCCTTCTCCACCACTCGCTCTCTCTCTAAAATAAAAAAATTTTTTAAATAAGAAAAAAGAAAACCCTTGCAAAGTGCTTAATGTAGGGCTTGGATATGGTAATAAAGTTAGCCATTATTGCTGGTGGCTTTTTGTGAGGATCAACTGAGATGTTACAGATGCAGGACCCGCATGCAGCAGGTGCTCAGATGATACCCCTTCCCTTACACAATCAGCTTTGGCAGAACTTCCAGCATTCATGTTTTCCATCAGGGCATGGAGTGGAAAAGGGTGGAGGGTTGTACAGAAGTGTATTTGAACTACTTGAAGAATAAGAGAGTTTTCAGGCATCTGTAAGCCCTTTACAGTCACCTGTTTATTCGGAATTAATGGCCATGCCAATACAGTCAGTTACAATTTATTCATTCACATGCCATCAGCATTTTTACCTTGCACAGTTTTATTGGAGAATTAATCCCACTTAGTGCAGTATCCCACTCTACTAGTTATCGTCCTGATGATTCATAGTACATGCCCAGCCACTGTGTAAATGACAAGTACGGATTTGCTCTGAGAGAGAAAATCCAAGAAGGGTCTTTCTAAGATTTTTCTCTCTCCAGTAGGTCATAGATCGCAGAAACTCAGAAGACAAGTACACATTCTCTTACAATGTCATACAGAAGAGAACTAGAGAAATACCGCGACCTGGATGAAGATGCAATCCTCGGAGCCCTCACAGAGGAAGAGCTCAGGACCCTGGAAAATGAGCTGGATGAACTGGACCCTGATGTGAGTAGGCACTAAAGGGGACAATCGCCACAGGTACAGGGGCAGCAGCCATTACCACTGGGGGGAGGGACAGGTGCAGACTTCTTATAGCTACCACTTCCTTTCCTTTGATGGCAATGACACTGTAATAACACTGCCCTTGCAGGTGTGTATGTGTGTGTGTGTGTGTGTGTGGTGTTTGTCAGGGTTTTCTAGAACAACAGCATCAGTAGGAGGTATGTTCATATAGGAAGAGAGTTATTACAAGGAATTAACTCACACAATTAATGGAGGCTGACAAGTCCCAAGATCTGCAGGCACCAAGCTAGAAGTCCAGGAGGGCTGCCTGGCAATGTGGTTCCAGCCTGGGTCCAAAGGCCTGGAGAACCAGCAGAGCTGACGATGTAGTTTTAGTCTGAAGGCCAGTGGGCTCATGACCCATGAGGAAGGGCCGATGTTTGAGTCTGAGTCTGCAGGTGGGAGAAAACTCAATTACCCAGCTCTACACAGTCAGACAGGAGGAAATTCCCTCCTGTTCCTGGGAGGGTCAGGGTTTTTTTTGTTGTTGTTGTTCCGTTTAGAACTTCAACTGATTGGATGGGGCCCACCCACATTAGGGAATAACTATTCCATGTACAACCTCCTAGAAGAGGAGCTAAAGTCCTTGAGTGATCCCATCCTCGACATCCCACAAGATAAGTACTATGGTGTAAAATTAACAACACTTAAAATATGACAATATAAAATCAATACCTCTTATGTTACACTGTAAGAGATTAAGAGAGGGGAAAAACAACAAAGCTATTTCCTTAACACACACGTTCAAAACAGAATAAGGAGGCAACACTCGTGACAATTTTAGTTCTTGTTTCTCTAACTGGTCACAAGGTTGTAGCTGGTATTTATAACTACCTTCTTCCACTCCCCCTTCTGTATTGCCTCTGCCTTTAGCAAGCACCTAGTTGGTCATGATTCTCTGCCTGGTCGGATGACTCAAACCTTCATTCCTTTTTTTTTTTTTTTTTTCCTAGGAGAGAGAGAAAGAGAGAGACAGCGTGAGCAGGGGAGGGTCAGAGAGAGAAGGAGTCACAGACTCTGAAACAGGCTCCAGGCTCTGAGCCGGCAGTCAGCACAGAGCCTGACATGGGGCTCGAACCCACGAACCGCGAGATCATGACCTAAGCGAAAGTTGGATGCTTAACCGACTAAGCCACCCAGGCGCCCCTCAAACCTTCATTCCTGAAGGGTCTGGACCATTAGTAGCCTTGCTTGGATCGGGTTGTTATAGTTTTCCATTGAATTTAATCACAGGACGCAGTAACAGTTAAGAAGGCCTTGAGCAATCTCTGTATTACTGGCAAATGCTTCCTTACCCCCATTGAGGGGCTACAGTCCAGATCTCCCTGGTAACCAGTGTCAGTCACCCCAGCCAGTACAGAAACCCCTTTTCCGCTTATTGGTTCAGTGGCTTGAGGAGCCCAGAGTGGCCAGGGCAGGGGGGGCAGTCTTAACTTCCAGTCCAATGGGATCATTATTGTGTCTCCTGGTGAAAGATTTCCTCCCTTTGGAACTAAGGCCTCTAGGCCAGAAGAGCACAAGGTCCCAGGAACAGGAAGCAAAACTTTTGCCCTTGGGTCACCAGGGGTAATAGTGAGGGGTTCCGCTGCCATTTCTACCCTTGATTTCTGAACCCGTGAATCCCAGCTGGGGAGAAACAGCACCGTATATTGGACACTGATTCAGACCAGATAGAGCCTTCTGGAGAACCTTGCCCCAACCCTACAAGGTACCGCCACCTGGTTGGCACTGTAATGAAGTCTGCCAAAGCCAGTTCCACCATTCTGTCGAGCTAGCTGCCTTAGGGTAGGGAGGAACATGTGTCGTAGAATGAATTCATGGAGAAATCAATCATTGCATCTCATGCTTGCACATTTAATGCTCAGAATTTGCCTCTGTGGTCAGGGTGACAGTAGCAAGCAGCAGGAGGCTTCCCAATCAAGTCTGTGGTTTGGCCGGCCACCGTGAAGCCATGAGCAGGGCGGACAAAGGGATTCCCAGGTGGCCTACTAGACAGGGGCCTGCGTCCTCTCTACACCAGGATACCCAGGTCAATGCTCAGCCCAGAGAAAGTAGATAGTGAATATCACTGAATTAACTGAATTTTTCATTTCATATATTTTTATATATTTTTAATTAAAAGTTTCAGGGGTGCCTGGGTGGCTCAGTCCATTAAATCTCTGACTCTTTGTCTCGGCTCAGGTCATGATCTCATGGTTTGTGAGATTGAGCCCTGCATTGGGCTCTGTACTGACAGCGCAATGTTTGCTTGGGGTTCTCTCTCTCTTTGCCTCTCCCCTGCTTGTGTTTTCTCTTTCTTTCTCCCCCTCCTCCCCCTCAATAAGTAAACATTAAATAAAAATGGAACATTTCAGCGCTTGCTTCAGCAGCACTAACATTGGAACAACCCAGAGAAAATTAGCATGACCCCTGAGCAAGGATGACACACACATTCGTAAAACATTCCATATTAAAAAAAATGAAACGTTTCACACCTTTTTTTTTAAACCTGTCATTGTTCAACTGTGGTTTAACAGTGATCCATAACGAAAAGAACACTACTATACCATTTCACTAACCCTCAAGCAGTCACAGCTAGGGTAGGGACAGTGTAGGTTAGCAGGAGAAACGTAGGAGGCTAGATGTTCCAGTTGCAGCCCTGACCCTGGCTCTTTCTCTCCATGTGACCTTGGGCTAGTTGCTGTCCTTCCCAAGGCCTCAGTGTCCCCAGCCGTGAAATGATGGAGTTGGTTGTTCCCTTCAGGGCTAAGCTGCCCTGAGCTTATAACCTGGTCTTATCTCCAGATTCAGTTAAATGCCATCTTTCTAGAAACCCCAGATTCCTATTCTAGGGGTCCTGGGTCCCAGGCACCGTAGAATGACAGATCGCTCTTGCTATTCATGACTTCCCCTTGCATAGCCGTGGAGATGGCTCCTCTGGTGAGGCTGCCCAAGGGGGTTGGGAGGCAATGCTGGTGCGAGAGGCTTGGGTCTCCTCCTCTCTCCCCTGTACCCCTGGTCCCCCGCTCCCCAGAAGCCCAGGCTTTGGGAAAAAGAAGTGCTAGAGGCAAGGAATAAGCAAGCTTCCAGCTCTATCGCTGTGAGGTTACTCTGTTGTGATTCGATCTGAGACCGCTGTCACGTAGAATTATATGAATGAACACTTTAAAAAGTGAGAACGAAAGGAGGGCATAGCTACGTTTGTCAGCTCAGTAAACATGGCTTAGCTACCTGTCAGGGGCCAGGCCCTGTGCTGGCCACCTCCAGGGGAGCCTGGCAGGGACCCAGTCCACTCAGGCTGGTGGAGTGCAGGCGTGATAAACAGCGTGTAAACAGCGTTCCTGTCACAGACAGGGAGCTCAGGGAGATGACTGGTTCTTACTGGTGGGAGGCCTGACAGAGCAGGTGACTGGGGCCCTGGGATTTTTCTGAGTCAAGAATTAAAACAAAAAATTTTAGGCCAAATGGAAGCCACGAGCAAAGTTCTTGTTCACGGAAGGTAATTGGGGACAGCAGTTAGAATCTCAGTGCAGTTTGTGTAGGGGGTTAGATGAACGTGGAAGGAGGTTTAGGCTGGATAATAGTGCAGGGAGAGGGGCGTGGATCACATGGCCAGCTGAAGAGTTTAGACTTTCCTCTGTAGGCCTGAGGAATCTTTGAGGGGCAGTGACTTGGTGAGCTTGCTGATTTCAGGAGCTCTGAGGACAGATGGACCACAGCAGGTGCCAGCAAGATGGGTAGAAGATGGAAGTCCTGGCTGGTGGCGAGAGAGTCCCTTTCTAAAGATAAGGAAGGGCCCTGCCCTTCTCCACAGCCTTTTCACTGTATGTAGAATCTTTCTGTTCCTGGGGCAGAGAAGTGCAGGCTCCCAGGGGCCTTGCGAGGCCTGCTGCCTCTGGATTTCTCTGGCTGTTGGAGTTGCTCCAGGCCACCGGGTTAGATGAGGCTGTGTCTGCAAGTCAGGGAGGTGATATGAAGGGTGAGAGCCAAGCATCAGACCCGAGCAGGGGAGGGGGTAGATAGAAGAGCCCTCTCAGAACTGGGGATGTGGGCCCTTAGGTCTTCTTGAGCCCCAGCTGGGAGCTCTGTTTCATCTCTAACCTGGCAAAGGGCTCTCCCGGTCACCCCACTCAAATTTCAAGGTCTCTGGCCTCAGCAGCAAATTCCCAAGGCCCCTGTGCCTCTCACACAGCCGGCTCCCCCCCAGCCTCCCTCCCAGAAGGTCAATGGGAAGGTAGGTGCCCACTGGAGGGATGGAGAACCCAGGGCCCAGAAAGCTAACTTCCCAAGCTCATGGGACCAGGGCGTGGAGACTCAGATTCCAGATAGACTCTGGGCCCTCGCACAACGTCAGCTCTGGCAGGAGGAAAGTGAATGCGCGTTTGGATTCGGAGGAGGGTGGAGCAATCAGAGACCTGTGATTCTCATGCCGTTGTGGTTTCAAAATAGACATTTTCAAAGACCCCTTTCTCTCTAAGTTCAAGGGCAAGGAAAGAGAAGTCAGAGAGAGGATAGGAGATAACAGAGGCCAGTGGGGTTTTTTGTCCCAGCCACACAATCAGCCCCTTCATGGAGATGTCTCTGTTACCTGATTTGCAAGTCAGTGTGGGACTTTTGAAGAGATCTGCTGGGCCTCCCTGCTTTCTGGGAGCGCAAACATTCCAGCTCGGTTTCACCCGCCCTTGGCCCAAGTTCTGAGATCAGCACGAGGAGAGGCCAAAGGTATGCAGACCAGGAGAGGCCTCGGAGCCAGCCACCTGGGAGGGGCCCAGCGACCAGGATTCCAGGCCCCCAGCTTTCAGAGCAGGAGCTGACCACGAGAGGGGAAGGAGGCTGCTCTGGGTCACACGTCCAACAGAACCAGGTCAGGCCCGCAGGTCCCCTGCCCTGTTACACTCTCCATGGCTTCTGTCTTCACTTCTGTCTAACACGTGCTTGTGTGGCACTTTCCATGCACAGACACCGTTCTGGGCCCTTTGAAAATATTAATTCATTCAACCATCATCATAATCCTGCAAAGCAGGCATTTTACAGATTAGAAAACTGAGAGGTGAAGTAAATTGTCCGAGGTCCCACATCGAGGCAGTGGGTGAGCCGTGACTTGGATCTCAGAGCCGCTCTGGAGCTTCCTGGGCATCTCAGGAAGATCGTTGGAGCCACAGATGTGCTCTGGTTTTGTAACTGGGGAGAGCGCTGTATGCCAGGTCATCCCGCTTTCTTCCTGGATGCAGCTTGGAATGAGGTCCATGTTCAGTCCTGGCTCTGCTCCCAACTCAGGCATGCGCTTTCCCTCTCCAGGGCTCAGTTTTCCTATCTGTGAAAGGGATGCAGGCAGTCTAGGTGCCTTCAGATATCCACTTCGTCTCTAACCAGCTATGATTTTAGGAGCAGTTCCTGGCAGTCTTCATACCTGAATTCAGCTGACACTTCAGAGGGTTAGGTTTTCAGTGATGCAATTGTTAAGCCCCAGTGTCACGTGACGGAGTAGAGTACTCGGAGTTGGAAAGCAGCTTTGTTTGCAGCAGAGGGCTCCAAGCTTGTGCGCATGACAAAAAGACAGGAAAAAAAAAAAAAAGTCCCTGAAACTTTCTATCTCTCACTGTGCGGCCTGGAAAAACTCGAGCTTATCATGAGATTGGTGCACTCGGGCTCCCGTGGGAGAGGAGTGCTCCTTGTGCTAAAAGTGTCCCCTGTTGACTGATTCCCCAAGAGGATCTATCTGCCCTTTCTCTCTCTCTGGAGTTAAGTGGATGCTCCTCTGAGGCCAAGCCAACTCCTTGGTTCAGATTGCCTTTGCACCAGGGCAGTGGGGGAAAACGGGCCACACACAGAAACATTCAAGAATGACAGGTCACACTGCAACTTGTGCCAGGGCCAGTGTGTGGGCTATTATGGGATCAATAGGCGGCTAACATTCCTGGTGGTGCCACGGACAGAGTTTTCATGGATGATCTCATTCATTCCTCTGAAAGGAGGCATCATTTTAAAGATGGGGAAACTGAGGCCCAGAGAGATGAAATAACCCACCCAGGATGCAACACAGGCAGTGCTGAGATTCCAGCCTACAGTCCTGAGCCATTAGCCCATGCTGTTAACCACCACCTCCTATGAGCACATGTGGGATGGGGCCGGCCAGCAGGTAGGTGGGGGGACTTACCAGCAGGTTGTTTTTTCCAATCCGAATTCCTTTGAAGTTGTGTTAGTTTCTCCATCGATACTAATCCTTAAAAAAAAAAAAAGAAAAGAAAAATGCCATCCAGGTAAAGAATTTACTTGTAAATATTGCTTGATAATGAAGCTTTGGGGAAAAGGAAGACTTTTGCGTGTCTCAGTAAAAGAATTAAAATATTAGCAAGAGGGAAGTTGGTAGAGATAATCCCAACCTTATAAAGAAATCGAGCTCTAGGCGTTGGTTTTGAAGTCAGCCATCGGGAGTCAATGGCACATTATAGCCACAGAAACAACAGTGGAAAGCTACAGTCTCCCTGCAGGGTCCGAAATAATGACAGTAATGATAATGGTAATAATAGCTATTTTGTCTGTTGAGGCGAGACCTTCTTACATATGTGCCTGTGCTAAGTGTTTTATGGGCATCATCTCGTAAAATCACTACGAGGATCCTATGAGCTTAGTCTTTCAAGGTTGGGACCAAAACCATCCTAAGAAGAGAAATAGATGCCCAGAATCACACAACAGGTAGGCGATAGGCTAAGTTCAGGCAGACCCGGTTTTCTCAGTCCATAATATGCATCAAGAGTTCTGAGAACAAGGGGCCATGAACTATAGGAAGAAATGATGGAAGAGAAAACTAAGAACTGTAGAATCTCAGAGCTGGAAGGACACTTAGAAACCCTCTAGCCCTCCCTCCCCTCTAGCCCCTTGTGTATACGTACGTGATGCAGGGAAAGAAACCCACGTTTATGGCAGGTGTCTCGTGGACACGTGTCATTCATTCACTTGGTTCATTCATTCACTTGCATTTCATTGACTCCTCATACCAACCCTATGAGGTAAATAGTAGTATTGACATTTTATTTATTTTTTTTTAAATGTTTTTTTATTTATTTCTAGGAGAGAGAGAGAGAGAGAGACAGCTTAAGCAGGGGAGGGCCAGAGAGAGAGGGAGTCACAGACCGAAATAGGCTCCAGGCTCTGAGCTGGCAGTCAGCACAGAGCCCGATGCGGGGCTCGAACCCACGAACCGCGAGATCATGACCTAAGCGAAAGTCGGACGCTTAACCGACTAAGCCACCCAGGCGCCCCAGTATTGACATTTTAATGATGAGAAAAACAACAAAACCCCTGAAGCCCAGAGAGGGCAAAGGTCTTATTCAAGGTCACACAGCAAGTCAGCCACAGACCTTGGGACTTCCTGTCACTCCACTCTGCTTCCCATCAGACTCCATAAAATCATAAAATCTTCCCTACTCATCCCCCAAATGGCGCCCAGGAAGCCAGAGGACGCTCTTGGCCACGCAGGCAGCCGCCAAGTTTGGTACACAGGGCTGTGGTTCTCCCTTGTAACACAAACCAGCAGAATTGCAAGCCCAGGACAGAAGTAAACAGTTGAAATGGAAAGAAATAAATCTCTGCTCTAAAAATAGGCACACATCCTTAGAAACACTGACGGCCATGCACAGAACCAAGGATGGGCCTGGCAGGGGAGGGTGAGTGAGGCCAGGTGTCAGTGTGTCCCCTCCCTAACCTCTGTCTTCTGGCCCCGTGACTCCCTCCCCATGCCCCCTCCTTTCTCCTCGGTCCCTCTCCTCCTGCTTCTTTGCTTGACGACTTCTTGGTCTTGGAGCACTTCACTCCTCAGTTCAAAAACTTCGCAATTCTCCCCACCTCCCTGCCCTCCCACCAAGCCCCCAGCAATGAGGACACTAAGCAATTTCCTTTTGACATTTTTAATAGGAAACATTCAAAATCCATAGGAAAGCACAGATGTTCCCTATGTTCCCATCATCTACATTTAACAAAAGTAAAAATTTTACCTTATTTTTTTCAGATCACCCTTAAAAAGAAAAAAATCACAGTAGATAAAGTTTAAACCCTGCCCTCTCACCCCCTAGTCTCTTCCGCATCTCTCCCACTCTGTGAACACTGTCTGCTTGAGAGGCAGCAAACCAAACACCCACAACATCACGTAGGTAATATACATGAAGGGTAGAAGATATGCCAGTTTCTTGGGGCACATGGCCATCCTGGTTCATCTTATTTTTTTTTAATTAATTTATTTATTTTCGAAATAGAAAGAGAGACAGGGGGGCTGAGACAGAGAGAGAGACAGAGAGAGAGAATCCCAAGCAGGCTCTGTGCTGTCAGCCCCAACACAAGGCTCAATCTCAAGAGCCATGAGACCATGACACCTAAGCCAAAATCACGAGTCACATGCTTAACCTACTGAGCCACCCAGGCGCCCCTACTTTTCCACTCTTGAAAGAGATGCAGACAGAAGAAAGTTTTCACCTGCCACTTAACCTTCCAGGAAGAAAAGTAACAACAGTCGATGATGAATGGTGAGTGATTCTTGACCTCTGTGCCAGCAACAGTAGAGGGTAGCGGGGACGGAAGCAAACAGGAGAGTTTGGGTTTGACTAAAAGGCACCTGCTGTTCAGTTCCACCAGTTGTTGCCAATGTGGAAGGGACGGCCCAATGTTGCCAGATCATTTAATTTTTCAAGAGACGGTGGAAATCTGAATTTTTATGTGCAAGTTGCCGCTTTTTAAAATGTTGATGCCACATTTAAGTTCACAGACCAAACTGACCCAGGTTTTGGCATTTGTTTGGACTGTAGGCCTCCTAGTTTGTAATTCTGGCTCTGTTTCATATGACAGGCTTTTGTTTTAGTTGATACACACACACACACACACACACACACACACATACACACACGAAAAAAAAACCCAAATATATCTAAATATGGTTAGTTATATGAAAAGTACATAGCCCACTGCCTGGCACATAGTAGCTGCTTGATGAATGTTTGTTGAACCTGAATATATGATTTGCCCACTAGAATCTAGGCATCCTGAATTTGGAGCCAGATTGTACCACCAGATATAGGGCAGCCAGGTACAGTTGCGTAAGTTGTGCATTGCAGGCAACATTGTTCCCATAAACCATAGAGCAAGTAATGTCCTTGGACTTGTGTGGTGCACAACCTGCACAATCAGATGCAGATATCCTGAGTGTCTTCATAACGCAGTACCTGTTCAGTTGACTGGAAATGAACAATTATGTCCTATGATGATAAAACTCATTGGCAATAAGTTCTATTTATATGGAGTTCACACTTTTATTCTGCAGTTCCTGCACTAAAAGGGGTTTTGAATTTCATTTTCGAGAAGGAGAAGCCAAAGTCAGAGAGCACCAGTGTACTGCTTGTGGCCTCACAGCCCTGGGATGGGAACCTAGGTTGTCAGGTAGGATGCAGTTTGGCTACAAATATAAGAGACTCAAAAAAATACTGCTTGAGTAGTGATTTATTCATCCCTCAAGTACAAGTCCAGAAGTGGGCAGTTTAGGGCTGGTATGGAGCTCAGCTCCCCAAACTTCCCAGAGTCCCAGATTCCATCCAGCTCATCTCTGGCCATCCCTGGAGTGTACTCTTCATCCTCATGGTCCAGGGTGGTGGCTGTGCTAGCAGCATACAAGGCATCTGAATAGCAGGAAGGAGGAGAAAGAGGAAAAGAGAAAAGCCATTACGTAAGTGCTTTAAGGAAGGTTGCTGGAAATCACCCCTGGGCCCTTCTCATGGACCAGGGCTTCGTTCTGTGGCTCAGCCTACTTGCAAGGGGACCCGGGAAAAGTAGTCTTTAATCTGAGTGGCTTTGGGCTCAGCTATGAGTAGAGTGTTTTTATTACCACAGAAGGAGAGACATGATATCGGGGACTGTTTGGATTCAGAGTCTGTCACTATGAGCTTGCCAGTTTGATGTCCTGATGTCCTGCTCTGCCTGTAGCTCTGAGGCAGAGAGAGTAAAGTTGGCAAGAAATTAACAAATCCAGGCCCTTAAAGAAAACATCACAAAAAGGACAGTTTGGCATTTCCCAAAACCCCCGTCAGTGAGCGAACCCCCTCCTGGACACCCCTACCCTGGCACCTTTCATGTGTCCCCCCTCCCCCAAACCTGCTTGGGGCAACAGTTGGGTGGCCTGACAAAGAGCTTGGGGCAGCAGGTGGGATGTTGACCTGAAGGGTGTACAGGTGATGCCGTCGTTCCTGAGCTGGAGGAGCAGTATTGTGGGACCCTGGACTATTCAGGACACATTTTCTTAGCGCACAGCGCTTGGTGTTGGGGATGCAGAGAGGACAAAGGTACATCCCAGCTGACCCCTGCGGGCCACTCTCCTCAGGGAGAGATACAGCACAGAGGTGCTCTAAGACAGAATGAGGTGAGCATTATATAAGCACCGGCGGAAAGCCTAGGGGAGTTTGGACAGAATTACTGGATCAATGTGGGGAGCACGGCAAAGGCCAGCAGGGTGCCCGGGGGAAGGGCTTTAAAAGATGACTTCAGGGGAGGAGGCAGGAGGGAATGCCAGGTGGAGGGCACAGCCTGAGCACTGGCATGGCGATGTGAGAGCAGGGCGCGGCTGTGGAATGCAGAGCAGCCTGGAGAGGCGGGAACAGGGAGTGCTTGAGGACAGGGGTGCGCTGGGGTCCAGGGAGAAGTTCTCTGTCCCTGCCTGATGACACTTGGTGGTGATTCTGGAGGTTAGTGGAGACACTGAGCAGAGAGTACTGGGGAGTGACACAGACGTTGATGCTGGGGAGGGCTGTCTGGACGGCGGGGGTAGGGGTGGGGGAACGAGAGGGAGAGGTGCAAGGCAAGGAAGCCAGCCAGGAGGCCGCTCTGATGTCCTACCTGGAGGCAGGACAGCTTGATGGAGGGTGGACCACATGGGATACAGACATTTCAGAAGCCTGCAGCTTCAGACTCACCCGGACTCCTTCCCCGAGCAGGCCCCCTCATCCCGCCACGCCCTGCGATGTGCTTTGTGTCCCCTGTAAGACCCTCTCCTCTGTCCTCCTCACTGGCTTTTTCCTCCCCGGTCCACTGGGACTCACTGAGCTCGGGAACTACCTTCTCCAAGAAGCTGAATACAATTGTTCACACTTGGACATGTGTCTCCCCTGTAGCTTGAGCCCCATGGAGCAGGATCGCTCATCCATGGTCTCAGGACCCCCAGGGCCCAGCACAGAAAGCAACGTGGAAGATTTTTCTTGTATGTGAGGCAGAAAATGAGGATCAGAACGTGGAGAAGGGAAGGTTTGGCCCACCTTGTGCCATGAACACCAGAGCGAGATGAAGTGTACAGTTAGGACTGATAGGCCCCACCACAAATGGACTTGGCCACAAATGTGCCTTTGAAGGTCAGCACTAATGCCCTAAGAAGTTAACTGGGGGAAGTAGCAACTATTGGGTTTCACCGGTCCTGTAGCAAGGTCAAGGCAGTGGAGCCAAAGGCCTGGATCTTTCTGGAGAGCAAGAGAAGAGGGGAAGATACCCAGAGTGTTTTCGGATGGGAATACGTTTGAAGACGTAGGGGCATTTAAAGATTTGGACCTGCTTGTCCCCTCTGTGCCTGGGGTATGAGTGGTGTGGCACCCTTCTACCCTCTCAGGTGAAGTCCCCCCACAGACGAGAAAGCTCCGTTGAAGCCCACTGAATGATTTCTAGTGGGATCTAGAAGCTGCTGGTCAGGAATGCAGAGGCAGAGTGCTCCCTGAGGGGCTAGAGGGCCTCCTTTTATACGAGGGGAAATCTGCCTGGCAGATAACTGGAAAATAAAAGTCCTCAAGTCCAGTTAAAAAGATATTTTGTGGGGTGCCTGGGTGGCTCAGTCGGTTAAGCATCCAGCTTTGGCTCAGGTCATGATCTTATGGTTAGTGGGTTCGAGCCCCATCTCGGGCTCTGTGCTGACAGCTAGCTCAGAGCCTGGAGTCTGCTTTGGATTCTGTGTCTCCCTCTCTCTCTGACCTTCCCCTGCTCACACTGTCTCTATCTCTCTCTCAAACATAAATAAAACATTAAGAAAAATTTTTAAAAAAAGGATATTTTGTGGCCAGATACTTTGTAAAAGGTAACTGGGTGACCGACCTATAACATGTCAGTCTTGCTGATGCGGTGGAAGGGAGGGAGGGGCGCCATCTAGGACAAGGTCAGCCTCTTTAAAATGGGGTGGGGGAGAGACGTCAGCCTCCTGGGTTTCACTCTTCCCCCAGGACTGTAACTCCATGCTTCTGGGCCTCAGTTTCTCCCTCTGTAAACCGAGACTAGTTTGATAAGGAGGTGAGCTCTGGCTTTCTAACACTTGGAGAGATCGCCTGGTTCTCACATGGCAGCACATCTGGTTTCCAGGATCCGTTCCTAGAGGAAGGCTGTCAGGTGGGGCGGAATGCTTTCTGCGGCCTGGAAGTCAAGAGTCCGGGCTCTCGGTCTGGCCTATGACCTCACGCTGGGCCCTTCCCCTCCCTGACTCTCAGCTGGCTGCCCCCAGGATGCAGTAGAGATTGAACCACATGACCCGTCCTCTTCTGAGAAGTCGTGTGTGGTTCAGTCACAGATCAGGAGTCCGGGTTCCTGGAGCTCAGACCGTGGGGCACCTTTAACATTCCCTTGTCTTTAGACACAGCTGATTTATCCAAGAAATGGGATAAAATTGCTTTTTTTTTTTGTCGCCGTGAAGAATCAGATTAGGGGATATTTTGCGTATGATTAGTCACCAGTCTAGAAATAGTCCTACTGATCCTTGGGCATGCTAATTATATACAGTGCCATCTGTATATGAACTCAGGCTTCCTGGTTTTTTCTGTGCCTCAGTTTCCTCAGATGGAAATGAAAGAATTGGCCCGGAGTCTCTCCTAGAGCTTTGCAGCACTGAGCTGCCAGAAATCCATGATTCTCTCAATACATGGTGTGGGTGTGTGTGGGTGTGTGGGTGTGGGTGTGTGGGTGTGTGTGTGGTGTGTGTGCCTGTGTTGCCTGCATGTTGTACATGTGTGCACATCTGAACAAGCCTACAGTGGTCCTGGCCGGGATGGCTTCTGACGTAGCTCTAACTATATATAGCAATGCTAATTGTGCAGACATTTGATATGTGGCCTTACGGGCACCTGTTGGCAAGGTGTTAGAGCTCCTAGCGGCACATTTAAGGATCCATCATAGTTTCCATTGTCCTGTGGACAACTGGACCTGGGGTGTGGGTGTGAAAGTTAGATTAAGATGTTAATCTGTCAAGCCGCACATCTGAGTTTTAATTTTACAACATTTAGAGGGAAGTCACCATTTAAAAACCCAAGAGGAGGGAAACACAGAGAGAGAGTGCCTAATTTTTCCCCTATTATTTTTCCAAAAACATATTTAACTTTTCATGTGTTTTTTTAAAAAAATTTAAACCACTAAATTAAAAACCCATTCACATATATATATATTCATATTTAAGCCACTAAATTAAAAACTCTAAATTTAAACAACTAAATTAAAAACTC
>NW_027528859.1:2622496-2630173 GCF_008692635.1 Crocuta crocuta | reverse complement strand
TATATATATATATATATATATAAATATTCACTCTCATATATATATAAACCTCCTTCTTCCTCTAGCCCAGAGCCTGACATGAGAAAAACACTTGAGTAAATATTTGTCAAATAAATGAATGAATATCCTGACCTTCTCTACACTGCATTCTAGTCTGATGGGAACCTTAGATCAGACGTGGCAAAATGGCAGCCCATGGACTTGGTCTGGACTGCAGACATGTTTTATTTGACCTGAACGTTGTTTTTAAAATACTTGGATTTTGTGTCAATATTTAAAAATCAAGAGCTTCCACATAAAGATGAGCAGATCTAATAGTGTCACCCATAGTCTTGCCTGGCAATAGCTCTCTGGAGTTGAGTAGTGTAGAGGCACTCTAGTGTGCCACAGACCCCATCACCCCACAGGCAACTACTAGATATAATTTCAGCCTAAGATCAGAGAGCCGCCCTCCTCACAGGAGTACATTTCCAACTCTAAGTAG
Source organism: Crocuta crocuta (assembly GCF_008692635.1). Lineage (NCBI taxonomy): Eukaryota > Metazoa > Chordata > Mammalia > Carnivora > Hyaenidae > Crocuta > Crocuta crocuta. The sequence goes on along the minus strand of NW_027528859.1, from coordinate 2,629,689 downwards.
GGACGTGAAGACATGATTTAAGTCCTACCTAGCATGATTGTCTCCCAAAGTAAGTCTCACCCCTATCCAACCTGTCTTTCGAGTGGAGATATATGTACAACATGTGCATGTAAATATTCATTCCCCTAATGCAGAATTAATTGATGACTGTCCTGGAGGAGCCACATGGAAGCTTCCTTTCGAACTGACTACAAAGAAGGACTTGCCCAGCAGATTAGCCCTGCGCACATTTTAAGATGAGGAGAACGAGACAAATTACTGCAGGTGGTATGGAAGTACACAGCCTTAACAGGCAACACAGAGGCTAGTGATAGACTGTTCTCCCCTCTTCGGTGAAGTAGACCTCCTTTAAGGATCTTGATAGACTCAAAAAGCCAAAGCAAAGCAGAGTTTTCCATACATGCAGGAACTGAGACTTTTCTCTCAATTCACCTCCTCCATTTACCTCTCTCCTCCCCAGTTGCTCCAAACTAGAGATCTCTTTGTGGGGTCCTGGCCCTGCCTGTTAGCAATCTAGGTACATAATACTCCACAGGTGTTTGTTGAATGAATAAGCAATACAGGGATGAAAGATACATCTCTACATATACCTGTTCACCAAATACTCTCCTGGTCAGAGCCACCAAGAAAATGGTTGTGGGGTGTTCTTCCCCTGTTGGACAGCTTGGGTCTGAGGCCCAGTTTTAGGTTCTAAGATTCCTGAGAGATCCAAAGAGTATTTTCTTACCCATTTAACTTCTTGATGACTAATTTTCCTAGTGGGGTTTATCACATCATCAAACAGGACACCATTTTAAATTTGGCCAGCTCCAGCCTGGCCAGGATCATTATCCCTGCTGGCCACTGGCACACAAACAGCCTTCTGTCCTTGGTGGTCCCTGACCATTTAGTTTCCCTAGATAACGTAGGCCATTTGTAAATAACAGCTTTATTTGAGATATAATTCACGTGCTATAAAATTCACCCATTTGAAGTGTACAATTCAGTGTTTTTTAGTGTATTCACAGGGTTATGCAACCATCACCACAATCAATTTTAGAACATTTTCATGACCTAATAAACCCATGGCCATTAGCTACCACTCCCTATTTCTGTCCAGCCTCCTCAGCTTGAGGCAACTACAAATCTACTTTCTGTCTCTATGGATTTGACTATTCTGGACGCTTCATATAAATGGATTCAGATACTGTGGTCCATGGTGACTGGCTTCTGCCACATTAACATCATGTTTTCAAGGTTTCGTCTATGCGGTGGCGTGTGTCAGTACTATGTTTCTTTTTTGTCACCAAATCGTACTGTCGCGTGGATGTACCACATTCTCCCTATCCATTCATCATTTGATGGACATTTGAGTTGTTCCCACTGTTTGGCTAGTCTGAATAATATATGAGTTGCTATCTAAGTTTCTGTGTGGACATCTGCTTTCATTTCTCTTGGGTATCTACCTAGAGTGGGATTGTTACACTGTATGATAACTATCTGTAAGCTTTTGAGAAACTGCCAAGACTGTTTTCCAAATTGGCTGCACCACTTTGCATTCCCATCAGCAGTGTATCGGGGTGTCACTTTTACTTCATTCTCACCAACACTTGTGATTATCTGTCTTTTTTTTTAATAAAAATTTATAATTTTTTATAAAATAAAAATTTTATAATTTTTTTAATGTTTTATTTATTTTTGAGAGAGAGAGACAGACAGCATGAACAGGAGAGGGTCAGAGAGAGAGGGAGACACAGAATCCGAAGCAGGCTCCAGGCTCTGAGCTAGCTGTCAGCACAGAGCCCAACACGGGGCTCGAACCCACTAACTGTGAGATCATGACCTGAGCCAAACAAAGTCAGAGGCTTAACTGACTGAGCCACCAAGGCACCCCTGTCTTCTTTATTATAATCATTCTGGTGGGAGTGAAGTAGTGTCTCATTCTGGTTTTGATTTGTATTTCCCTGATGGCTGATAGGGCTGAGTGCCTTTTTATATGTGTATTGGCCATTTTTGCGTCTCTCTTGGAGAAATGTCTACTCAGGTCATTTGCCCATTTTTAAATTAGGTTATTTGTCCTATATTTTGAGTTATAAGAGATCTTTACATATTCTGCATACTAGACCCTCATCAGATAGATGACTTGCAAAACTTTTCTCCCAATGGGTTGTCTTTTCATGTTCTTGATAGTCTCCTTTAAAACATAAGCATTCTTAATTTTGATGAAGCCAGTTTATTGACTTTTTTCTTTTGTTGTTTATTGTTTTAGTAACATATCCAAGAAACCATTGCCTAATCCAGGGTCACAGAGATTTATGCCTGTTTTCTTACAAAAAATTTATGGTCTTAGCTCTTACATTTAGATCTTTGATCCACTTGAACTTAAGTTTTGTATATCATGTGAGGTCACATGACATTTTTGAAAACAAGTTAAAATTACAAGAAACCAGGAGTTTAAAAATATGCATCTGTGTTTGGTTTTAATTGAATACCATGTTATGTTTTATTAAATGTACCATTTAATGGGGGGAAAATATTAACTCCTAAAGAGGCTGAAATTTCAATACTTACTTTAAAAATCCAATAAGCTAAGAATTGTCAGAAAAGGCCATTGATGTTTTTGTTTCTTTTTTAAAAAAATTTATTTATTTATTTTGAGAGAGAGAGAGATTGTGTACACATACACGCACAAACAGGGTAGGGGCAGAAGAGAGAGGGAGAGAGAGAATCCTAAGCAGGCTCCATCCTCAGTCAGAGCAGAGCCCAATGCGAGGCTCTATCTCATGAACTCTGAGATCATGTCCTAAGCTGAAATCAAGAGTTGGACGCTTAACCGACTGAGCCACCCAGGCACCCTGATGTTTTTATTTCTTAAAAAATCAACTGCTTTCAGTAAAGATTTAAATAAATGAGGCTTTAACATGCTATGTAAGGAATATTTTTAAAGTACATTGAAAACATCTCTATTCCCCCATTGTAATGATATGGGCTTCAGTTTACCAGCGGTCCTCAGGGCACCTGGGTGGCTCATTCGGTTCACTGTCCAACTCTTGTTTTGGCTCAGGTCATGGTCTCACAGTTGGTAGGATCGAGCCCCACATCGGGCTCTGTGCTGATAGTGTGGAGCCCGCTTGGAATTATCTCTCTCCCTCTTTCTCTGTCCCTCATCGGCTCATGCTCTCTTTCTCTCCCTCAGAAATAAGTAAATAAACTAAAAACAACAACAACAATGAAAAAATAGTGGTCCTCAGTTAGGGGTGATCTTGCTACCCAGGGGACATCTGGCACTGTTTGGAGATGTTTGCGGCTGTCCCAATGTGGAAGTGAGATGCTACTGGCATCCATGGGGTAGAGGACGCAGATGCTGGTAATCAGTTGACATTGCATAGGACGGATCTCACGACAGGGAAAGGTCCAGCCACAAATGCTGATTATGCCAAGGTTAGGAGGCCCTACTTTAACTAAATCAGTGGCCCATATCAGATACATTCCAAAAGAGGCGAACTCTTTTTTCCCCTCATTTACAGCCTGCTGGGTTTCTCCTCGCACTGAGCCCTTAGCAGCCAGCACGTGCCCCAGCACCTGACTGCCATCACCCTTTACAGTGACAAAAATCTATCAGGTCTTCCTTGGTGGGGATCGTTGGAAAAACACTTGCTTTCAGTGCTTACTTCATTTTATATTTGTATGTTTTCATTTTCTGAGTTTTGAGATATGTTCAGATAATACATCTCCATTCCAACATACATATTTGAGTAGCCGACCTCCTGTAAAATGCATTTCATCTGATTATTAGTACTTTGTGAGTGCTTGGCAGCGAGCTAAGCACTCTCCATGCATCATCTAATTGAACTCCCTCAACAGTCCCGAGGGAGCAGTTATCATTATTCACATCTTACAGCCGTGGAAACGGAGGCCCCCTGAGGTCAGGCGACCTGCCCACGATCATAGAGCTGGAGTCAGCACTACCTCGGGCCGGGGCGTAAGCCCGACGGGGGCCAACTTGGAGGTGCAGGCATGTCACCACGGCTTTGGTGTGCTCACCGTGGATAATCACAGATGGAGGTTTGCAGGACACTTAGGTTGTCCTCTCTCTCACTTGAGTCACTGTGAGTGGCCCAACGCGGGAGAGAGGAGGTGGACACACAGCCCGCCCGGGACGCGCCACACAGGCGTGCCTCCCCTGTAGGCCTCATCTGTCCCACGTGTCACGGTGGACAGTACCTGAGGACCTGTACCTGCTTGAGGGAGATCGGGGTGCCGGGGCATCTCTTGTGTTCCTGGTGCTCACCCCCAGATCAGTCGTGGCTTAATTCTCTACATACTGGCCGTCTCGTCACATGCTCTAACTCTCAGACGTCCTTGCTGACTCACAGCCCGAGTCCATTTGCAGCCAGTGCTCCGACTGGAGCACGCTGGCAACAGTGAGAAAACATCTTGTGAGACACCGCGCCACAGTGAAGCGGCAGTTCCGCCCTCCTGAGCTTCAGCTCTCCGTGTGCCAGGCACACGGCTATCTTCGTAAACCTGGCATCAGCCCCCTCTCACAGGGGGCTTGCAGAAGGGTCTGGCATGTGTGGGGGTGGCTGAAGCGATGCATTTTGATGGTACAGAGATCGGAGTTGGAATGGCTCTCCAGGTTAGCCAGTTTGTGGGTGCGGCAAGAAGTGAGGAATTCCTTGGGCAAATCTTTCCTTGCTCTGGGCCTCAGTTTCCCCTTGAAGGGATGATGTGTGCACTAGACCATCTTTGAGCATCCTGGCAACCCTGAACTTCTTTGAATCTCTAAGGTCCTAGGGGCTGAGGTGAGGGGAAGCCTATGTAACTCAAATCTACCCTAATGCTAGCCCACACCTAGAAGCCTAACCATGTTTGAAGAAGGAACACAATGACTGGTTGATGCTATCTTTCCTCAGAGACCTATCTCCAAGGGCGACATTCAAAATATTTAACAGCCAGAGAGGCAGGAGCACAGCCTGTCAGGAGGGTGGAAAGCAGCCGGGAGGGCCGTCCAGGGATGCAGCCCGAAAGCATGCCTCACCCACCCCTGCTGAGCCTCTCTCCCATCCTGCTTGGTTATTGAGTCTGTCGCTTCTTGCCTGATTCTGCATCCAGGGCCCTAACTCGAGCCCCTCAGGCTTCTTCTTTCCCGGCCACTGCATACGCAGTAGCTGTAACGTTCCTCCTGCATCCGAATGCCAACTGAATCATACTCAGGCTCACAGATGCTCCTGGAGAGCCCCTCTGTGCTCAGCCCCCTGTCGGCTGCCTCCTCGTCCCCTCACCTTCAGAGACATTGAAGGTTTAGAGACTCTGGGCAATTAAGAGACCTGAGTCCTAGCCTAGCTATGCCCCTCATCTGCTGGGTGACCTTGGGCAGGTCCCTGCCCCTCCTGGGTGTCAGATTCCTCACGTGCAAATGAGCGACCTGGATTGATTTGCTGGGCTCTGAGGTCCCATTGTTCAATGACGGAATTTCAGGAGAAATGCAAGTCTTCAGCAGCTGACCACTCTCTTTCTCTTTCTCTCTCTCTCTCTCTGTGTGTCCCCCGCCCCCACAACCTCCACTGTAGAATGCACTGCTGCCTGCAGGCCTGAGGCAGAAGGATCAGACCACCAAGGCGCCCACGGGCCCCTTTAAAAGGGAAGAGCTCTTGGATCACTTGGAAAAGCAAGCAAAGGAGTTTAAAGACCGAGAAGATCTGGTTCCCTACACAGGGGAAAAGCGAGGTACTGAATAATGTTGCTCTTATGAATATATCACTCCCCATGCATCGTTGAGTGCCAGTTACCTGCCAGGCCCTGTGCTGAGCCACATGTGACTGGGCCTCCTTGCCTGCATGCCTGCCTGGACCAAATTCACGTGATATAGATGTAGTGAAGTTTTGGGTAAACTGAGGAAAGAGTGACATCTACCAGACCAGCAAAGCTTTCCCCTAGATCCCCTTTAACCCCGGTATCTCATTATTTCTCATATAACCCTAGGCACCTTTGAAAATGAAAGAGGAAACCATTAATCACGATATTAGGGCATAAGGCCCGCCCAAGGCCCGTCCTATGCAAACTGGGAACAAGATAGCCTATCTGTGCCCTAACTATCCGTGCTCTTTCCACACTGTTCCTTTATCTGGCAGCTGCATCCCCTCCTTTAGCTGTCCCTTTAAGACTCTCTGCCCCAGCCTAAGGCAAGACATCTAGAAGACTCTGGGAAACAGAGAGGCACTCCCTGACTGTCCAACTCTTCTAGACTTTGCTCTCTAAACTGTTCTGTTGTCCTCGTAGATTGTGTCCACTCTTGCTCACCCCACTGCTGCCCCACAGGCCCCCATCTACTCTTCACGCATTTTGAGCTCTTTTGCACCTCAGGACCTTTGCATGTACTCCTTTTGCCTGGAGCATTGCTCCTGCTGTCTGGCTCCATGCTGTCTTCATAGCTGGCTCTTCCTCTAAGAGGCTTAATGCTTAGAAACAGCCTGGAGCTAGATGTAGTCTGGTTGCAATCCTGACACTACCACTTACTAGCTGTGTGAGCTTGAGTACATTTTTTAATCTGCCATGCCTCCATTTCCTCCTCTGTGAAATGGGGATGTGGAAAATAATATTACCAGCCTGACAAGGTTGTTATGAGTTAAGATTTATATAAAGCACTTAGACAGCACTTGGCCCATAGCGAATGCTATGTAAGTACCAGCTAGTATTACCGCTTTGGTCTCAACTGTACTGCCTCCTCTTTCAGGGAAGCCTTTCCTGCCCATCCTGTTTAGGACATGTAGTCCCTTCATCTCCTCCTTTGGCTACTCTCCATCTCAGGAACCTGTGTGTGTGTCCTTCATAGCAATGTCCATTTTATGATTTTCCCTTCCTGTCGCTTGCTTCTCCCACTGGCTGTAAGCCCCCTAAGGGCAGGCACTCAGGCTCAGGCTGGTTTTGCTCACCTGGGACCCCCAGCACCCAGCACAGGGCCTGGTATCCAGTAGGGCTCTGCAGAGGGTTGTTAAATGAATGAGTTCAAGTCAAATAAATGACAATAAGTCTTGTGGGCTACTTCCTTAGAATATCAGCCCCACAAGTATGAGGACCACATCTGTTTTGTCCATCATTATGTCTACACCTAATTAACAGTAGCATGTGGTAGGCACCTAAGAAGCATCTGTTGAATGAAAGTATTAATTCTAATTAGTTAATTGTCTGATGGTTCATTTTCAGTCTCTTCC
>NW_027528859.1:2587496-2617496 GCF_008692635.1 Crocuta crocuta | reverse complement strand
TGATGTTACTTCTTCCTTTCCAGTCTGGATGCCATTTTTTTCCTTGTCCATGTGCTCTGACTAGAACCTTCAGTGCGATGTTAGACAGTAGCAGTGAAGGCAGGCACCCCGGTCTTGCAACTGATTTTCAGGGCTCATTTCCTCCCTCTGTCAGGTCCCAGCTCATGGGCCATCATCTCAGTGAAGCCTGACCACCCTACCCCAAAAAAGCAGCGTCCTCCTCACCTGCACCCCAGCCTGGAGTTTCCTAGTCTTTTGCTCTGCTTTATTTTCTTCCACAGTGCCTAATACCGTGCGATATCTTTGCCTGTTTATTTATCACCTGTTTCCATCCACTAAATTACAAATTGTTCAGTGCTGCCTCCCTGGCCCCTAGAAAGGTTCCTGGCACTTGGAAGCATTCAATAAATATCTAGTGCATGGATGAATGAATGAATAGATGAATAGATAAACACAATTTTCATCCCCGGAATTAAATTCCTCATGCTCTTTCATAGACTTGCTTTTTCACACATTATGTCTTAGACATATCCTTCTTAGTAAGTGAATGTCTCCGTTATCCTTTCCAATAACTGCAAGAACCCCATCATATGGATACCTCATCATTTCTTCAACAGTCCCTGTTGGTGGTCAGTGAAGTGACACACATCCTTATGAGTGCCTCTTTGTTCCCTTGTCCGGTCATGAGTCTGACATTAAAAATAATGTCACATGAGGCCAGGATACCTTTTTGCTCCCTATTCTTTTAATAATCTGAATGCATTTTGTTTACATATGTTTCTAAATTGCCTTCTCATATCAGAACGCTTGGTTGGTAAACCCCAGAACCTGACAGTCTATAAATGTTTCTTTTGTATCCCTTCCCAATTTACAGGTCGTTTTAAGTAATGACCAATGTTTTCAATAGCCAGCAGTCTGGTTCGACCAAGTTTTAAAGTTATTCTTTTCAAATGTGAGAGGTGCTCTGTTGGAGATCCTTGATTCCTGTTCTTGGGGAAGTTTGGCGCCAGGTTCCCAAAGGGAGGGACCTCAAGTGAGTCTCAGCACAGAGGGGTCCACAGGGTTCCCGGCCAGTCCACCTGGGACCGTCACCAGAGGCTGCCCCCACATAGCCGCCTGCCCTGTAACAGACACCTGTGTGTTTGCAGGAAAGGTCTGGGTCCCCAAGCAGAAGCCAATGGATCCCGTGCTAGAAAGTGTGACGCTGGAGCCAGAGCTGGAGGAAGCATTGGCCAATGCCTCAGATGCGGAACTCTGTGACATCGCAGGTAAGAGCCTTTCTGGAAGCTTCCCCCACGTCTTCCAGAAGGGTGTGACCTGCCCCTGCAGGGAGTCTTAGATGGTTTATTTCAACACGAACACACTCCCTGCTTCTGAAAAGGACTAGAGGAGACCACAGATACTAAGACAGAAACCCTTTATCAAAAACCAACATGAGGAAAATAGAAGTAACCCCCCCCAAACCTATCACTCTGCCGAGCATGAGAACCCATCCCAGAGAGGTGTGGAGGCATCCTGGGGAGGGCCAGCGTTGGTCCTTTACCAGCCCCTGCAGCAAATCCTGCCCAAGCCACCTGGGAAGAGAAAACAGAGGGGGACAGACAGAGGGGACAGACCTCTCAAGTTTGGGAGGCTCACGAAGGGCTGGAGCAAAGTCATTTGACTTTACAGCTTTGCCCGGCTCAGACAACCAGACTTCGGGAAGCCCGTCCCCTCATCACATATTTGTACAACACCGTCCATCTCCATGTGTGTTTCTATATGATCTTCACAAACAAGCCTTCAAGCTCCAGACGGTGGCTGATGTTCAGAGCCCTTCACCACACTTGTCTTCATATTATGGTCTAGTGCCTGCCCTGAGTGCCGGCCCCACAGAGAGTCGGGCTCAGCAAACACCCTGCACGCCCACCGCAGTAGTTCCCCCCTCCCCGGGCCTGGGGGGCAGGGGGTAGGCTTTTCATTCTGCAGACTCGGGAGCTGCTAACTGCCGCCCAGGTAACGACAGGAGGGTGGGTGGGGTGAGAAGAGACTCAAGGCAAGTGGAAATGGGAAAGAAAAGATAAAGTCAACTGTGACTTTTTGACTGTGACAGTGAGATTGGGGGAGGAGTCAAGGAAGGTTCCAGACCTCTGGCTGCGGGGACTAAAGTGGATGCTGGTGCCCTTAAATAAAGGTGGCTGGGTTTGTCTGCTCAGGCTGCTACGCAAAGTACCACAGGTTGGGTGGCTTAAACAGCAAATGTATTTTCTCAGTTCTGGAGGCTAGCAGCCCAAGGTGTTGGCAGGTTTGGTTTCTTCTGAGCCCTCTCACCTTGGCTTGCAGGTGACCCCAGCTCATACTGAGTTCTGGGACCTTGGGAGTTTGAGGTCACTTAGGTGGGGACAGTTAGATTGAAAGTCTTCAGTCATGCCAGAGGAAGTCCGGTTATAGTCTTTGTGGTAGCGTTAGCGTGCAGATGAGGGCATCGTTAGCATTGTCCAGCTCCAGGCAGAAAGAACTGAGAGGGGGCCTGGGGCTCAGAAGGCAAGTAGCCCTGACTACCTCAGAAGCCTTTGACAGATGAGGAGTGGAAATGGGGCAAAGCTAGTCATGGTGGGGGATAGGGAGCCACAAATGACCTGGGAACCAAAGGCCGAGTCAAGTCAGGCAGAACCTAACATAAGAACTAGGGAGACAGACTGGCTGGGAGACCCAGCGCTGTGTGAGGCCAGAGGTCAAGTGAGGCCACAGTGCTACAGGACTCGGCAGGCTGCAGCTGTCTTCTGCCTCCTTACACCCTCCGGCTCCTCGTGGGTGTCGCGCATGAGTCCCGGAGGCATTTGTGCTGGGGAACAGCAAGGGCGTGGCTCTCTTCTGTAGGGGAACCACGAGGGGAGGGGCAGTGAGAAGATTCCATGTGCATGAGGGGTGGCCCCAGTGGGCCTGGTGGCCAGAACCAGGTTGCAGTGGCCCAAGGAGTGAATGATGGGAAGAGCCACGTGTAGAATCTGAGTCCAAACAACCCTTTTCTCAGGAGGCAGAACACTGGGGAAAGGACACAGGGCAGTGGTTTGAAGGGCATCAGGGCTGAGAGGGAAAGTACGCCATCGAGTACAGGAGCAGTGAGTATTTCACCCCGATGGAAACGGAACGCTTAACTTGGGGAACTTAACTGGTTTGCTTTTCTGTTCAAGATTTGTTTTGTCAAAGGCCACAAAAATCAGATTCTATTCCTCATTCTGCTCATACATTTCCACCAAGCCACTTCCCTGATCAGGGGTCCCCCTGACTCAGCTAACCTGTGCGGCAAGGAGGTGCGGCATCTCCACACTGACTCACCCTGGAGCTGTTTTTACCCCAGCCCTTCCCCTCCGATCACCCTCCGTGATGTCACTGCCCTCATTAGGCAGCTCAGAGGGATTATCAAATGACTCCGCTGTCAGAGCCGCCAGTTCCTGTGCCAAAATAGAACTGCAATATTGCGCTAAGTTTCTGTGTTGATTTCTTGAAACGATTTCTCTTTTATTTTTGTTGGCGTGGCTAATGATTATTATCTGTTCATGATACCATACCCTTCCGTTGTCCGGAGAGGAAATGGGGAGCTGTAAGTCAACACCAGTGTCAACTGGCTAACGTTGGGCGCCTGTCCCTGAACATCAGTCCCTGTGAAAGGCGGCTGGGTCTCTGGGGACGGAAGGACTGAATATTGGTGGACCCCTGCCTGCGCCCCAGGTGCTGTGGGCATTGTTTCCAATACCTTGCTGCACTTATTGACCACTGCAATCCTAAGAAGTGAGTTTTACTGTTGTTCCTCTGGTAAATGGAGAAAGGAGGCACAGGGACATGAAATGCCTTGCCCGTGGACTTGAACCCAGGCTGCGTCATCCTGCTGGCAGCACCATCCAGCACCCCCTGGGTGAAACCCTCTTCTGTAGGGGAGGTGGACACAGAGCATGGGCAAGAGGAGGTACACGGCCAAGTCCCATGAAGCCGACTTAGGGGGGGCACATTAGAAAAGCCTGTGTATGTCACTTGAAGGCACAGACCCCTCAGGGTCAGTGGGGCTGAGGGAAGTACTGAGAGAGGCCAGGTGAAAGCAGGGGTTTAGGCAGAGAGGTGGTTGTGTTCGGAGGACGGGGGAGACAAGAGACAGGCCCCAGGCAGGTCCAAGGACCAAGGTGGAGCTGGGAGCTGTGTCTGCGGTGCTGCTGCTCCTAGTACTGGATCAGTGGCCAAGGAATCAAGAGGTCCAGAGGGCGCGAGGCATTCTGGCCTGAGGTACCAGAAGACGGCTGGGGGGCTTCTGGGAGAGCCGCTTTGCCAGGGGTCTATGCGAAGACGCCACGGAGGTAGAGGCAGGACCTTGTTGAGCATCCGGTGCAGCAATCCTGCCGGGGACTGATGCTGGGGGTTCGGATCCTTTCTCAAGGACGGGATTGCTGGAGCCACGAGCGCGGGTGACTCAGCAGAGAAAGACAGGCAGGGAGACAAGGGCCCAGGGTCTCTGGGGCGTCTCTAGTCTTGGAGACGGCGGGGCTTTCCATTAGCTTAGTTTTCCTCACTCACATACTCAGCAGCCATTTATCCAGGGTCTTCCCACCATGTGCCAGGCTCCGGACGAACCCTGGTGAAAGAAGCGTAAGCAAACAGCTGCTTCTTGCCCTCGAGGAGCTGACATTAAATACTTAGACCCCAAAGAAGTGCCAGGTGAGAGTGAGTGTTGTACAGAAAGAGGACAGGTGCAAGGAGGGGACTTGTTTGGTGGGGCCAGGGGATGAGGGTAGAGGCTGACGCAGAGCCAGGAGCAGGAAGGGCAGGTGTGAGCTCTGGGGAGTGGGGGCGATATGTCCCAGGCTGGGACGCAGCAGGAGAGAGAGAGAGAACCAACCTACCACTTGTCTGAGCTGGGGAAGCGGTAGCCCCCACTCCCCCCAACCCCCCAACCCGGTGGCTTGTTTGGTGCACATGCAGCAGGCAGAATGTTCGGCCACGTTCGGATCATGTAGGAGGACACCCAGCAGATGGGCCATGCTGACTCAGGTGTGGCACCAGTAAGGCAGAGCCTGTGAACTCTCATGTGTCCGTCTGTTTTTCTGCCTGTGCTCCGTTTGTGCATTCATTCATTTACACACTGAGTCGATGTGCATGATCAAGCTGCCGTGTGCTAGCATGCATCAGATCTAGGACCCAAGATGTGATGAGAAGGACAGACCAGAAACGTATACGTTCAACCAGAGACATGTTACCGCTGCGTACTGAGCAGCTGACAGTGCTACGTTCTTGGCATGTGGCGTTGGTTGTAGCTCAGAGGCCACTGGGAGTCAGCTGGAAGTACTTGGCATTATCAGTGCCTCCCCTCCCCAGTCAGGGATGTGATCCTGGCTCACCTTTAGGGACCCTTCAGGTGGGGCAGGACCCAAAAAGGAATTGGAGTAAGAGACTCACCCTTCAGAAGGGCCAGTCCTCAGCTTCACCCTCCATGGGCAGCTGGCACCCCCAGCTCAGAGATAGTCTTGGCCCACCCACGCCGGCTCCTGGGGCGGTCTCATGTCCTTAGGTACTGAGTTTCCTCACATTTTGTGAGGGTCAGGATGTGGCTTATCCAGGAGCAGTTTGACCGCACCCAAGGCCTGGGCCAGGCTTCTCCCACCTGTTTCTAGGTGGCAGGAAAACACCTTCCTGCTCTCAGCCCAGAGCCAGACAAGCAGTTGGCAGCTGGAGAGGCCCAGGATGTGTGCCGCGGTCTCTTTGCATCCTAAGTGGAATTACAAACCGAGTGAACCCTGCCAAGACAGAAGAGGAAAGAGAACTCGATGTTCTTTTTCAGAGTTCAAAAATAGTCCTTTTTGAGTTTTGAGGAAGATCTGGTCTTTTTTTTTTTAAAAAAAGAATCAAGTTCCCCAGTGCTAAATTCAGCCTTGCCAATATCTACAAAGAATGAAGCGGCAGGCAATGTTGATGTGCTGTTTTCTTTCATCATTCATGTCTGGTGACATGAGTGCGCAAAATCAAGAGGGAAAGTCATGATTTGGTGCACAGGGCAAGCGGAAGGGATCAGAGGCACCAAGCCTTCTGCTCAGCAATGGAGATTGTGCTTCACCCCTCCCCCCACCTTGCTGTCTCTCCTCTGTCTCTCCCCCCCATCCCTATGTCCCTCCCTCCTTTTCTTGCTCCCTGCCTCCTTCTTTCCTTCCTCCCTTCTTCCTTCCTTTCTTCCCTTCCCTGCTTCTTAGAAACCTAATTTCCTCCAACTGCCAAATGGTTTTGTTTCTTGTGAGGACTGCTATTGACATATATATTACCTCCTGGAATATATGTTACCTGTCCTTAGAATTCTGACACGGAGGTGAAATTTTAGAACTTTGGAACTGCTGATGACCTGGTCTGTGGAGGAGTGGGTGGGACTACTCAGTGAGAAGCCAGGAGGGTCCTCACCAAATAGGTTTTGAGAAACGGTTTCCCTCTGGAGCCTACTGAAAAAGTGTGGGGTCAGAAGTACCCGCCCTAGATGCTTGCTGTAAAAATCAAACAGAATAGAAAAATGAGATGTTGTGTGGCTGTTAAGCCTGTTAAGAGATTAGCATTCAGACATAGTCCCCTTTACAGGTGAGAAAACTGAGTCCCAAAAAGTGGAAGTGTCCTGGACGAGGTTATCTGGCAAATGAGTGCCAAGGCCCAGCCTGGAGCCCAGGTCTCTTTCCTCCATCCCCTGGCACTTCCTTGTAACCTTCCTGCCCCCTTGCTGGACCATTACAGGAAGCTGGCATCGAGTACAAAATGCATTTTCCATTTTCCACCTCTCTATACCTCTCAGCAAGACCAGCCAGCCATGTAAGGTTACATCTTTCCTATGATTCTCAGCAAACTTCCCAAACTGTTTTCCCAAACTGGGGTCCCAGCAGCAGCCCAAAGGCATCACAAGCCTCCCCCGCATCCCATGGGAGCTGGAAAAGCCAGCTCCAGGTGGTCTGACTCCCTGCCACTGACTCAGGCCTTGGCCCCCACTGCCTACATACAAGCAGCCTAAATTCAAGCCCAGAGAGCTCTAAAAAATGGAGATGCCTCTCTCCCTACTCAGTGACAAGCAAGAGAATCTAATTTTAGCAGAGAAGACTCTTAGAATGTGAGAAACAGAAGGGCTTTGAGATCCTCTCATCCTGTGGTTCTCAGCCCCCACTGAGCATCACATTATGCAAGGAGATTAAAAATATATCTGCAGAGATTCGGATTGGCTGGTCCAGGAGGAGCACCAATATTGCCTTGAAGCTCCCGGACGATTCGTAAGTGCAGCCGGGATTGAGAACCAGTGTTCCTGCCTCATCCCTCATTGTACAGAGGAGGCTGAAGCCCAGAGAGGGGTGGGGACCTTGCCCAAAGTCACACAGAATCAGAGGCATAGTCAGGATCAGAACTTGGGTCTCCTGACCCTTCACCAACGGCTCTCATGCTGTCTCTCTCACTAGAAAGAAAATATGCCTAATGAAATAGCCAAGGAAATTAAAAAAAAAAAAAAAAAAAATCAGCAAACATTTACCCACTACTGTATTCTGGAGGAGGCAGAGGGAGATAATATTCTTCCCTGACCTCTGGAAGCACAGGGTACAGTAAAGGAAGCATGCATGCACCCAGCTGTCCCTAATGCTGTGTAGACTACACTGTGATAAGGACACCAGGTGCCATGGGAGAACTAGAGAGCGCAAGCGAGGAATCCAGGAAGCCTCCCTGAGGAAAAAGTGTTATTCCAAGTCTTAAAGGAGGGGAAGGTAGAGTTGTGAGGTCAAATACAGGATGCTCTGCTGGATTTGAATATCAGATAGACAATGAAATCAGTTTAAAATAAGTAGATTCCAAATACTGAATGGGACATACTTACACTAAAATATTATTCATTGCTTATCTCAAATTCCACTTTAACTGGGTGTCCTGGATTTTTATTTGCTAAATCAAGCAACCCTACGGGGGGCATTTCAGCCATGCACATGGAAAGAGAATTACCAGTAGAGGGGACAGCGTTGGCAGAAGTAGAGAACCTTCTGAGCCATGACCATTTGTGTCACCAAAGCAGAAAGAGTGTGGGCGAAGGACAGGGCCATTGAAGCAGTCAGCCCAGGGAGGGCCAGTGAAGCCAGGCTCTGGGGTCACAGCCTACCATCCTCCCCACACTCCCCAGGTGGCTGCAAAGCCTCATGGTCCCCGTGTCCTTCCCTCTGTCTGTAGTCCATCCTCTGCACGGAGCCAGAGTAACACTCCAGAACTTGAGCCAGGCTGTCTCAGTGCCCGCCAAGGCCTCCCTCCAGCGGCTTCCTGGTCACACCTAGGGAAAGACATCCAAACTCCTTACTTCGTCCCAGAAGACCCCACAGGGCCCGACCTTGCCTGTTTGAATTAAATCTACTCCATAGGGTTATTGTCAGGATTCAGGGGGCTGGTCTCAGGCAGTTTTCAAGCTCGGGCTGTCCACTGCAACCACTGAGGGAGCCTGGAAAAAGGCAGATGCCTGGCCTCACCCCTAGAGATTTTGGTTTAATTGGTCTGGGGTAATCCTGGGCTTCGGAAGTTTCCAAAGATTCCCCAGTGACTCCAATGTGCAAGAAAGTGAGAATCACTGGGGTACAATGTATTCTCTGGCCCGGAGCAGACACTTAATGAGCGGGAGCGGGGGAGGTTGTGGTCCAACACTTGTCCAACTCAGCTCTGTCCGCCTTCCGCTTCCCCTTCCCTCCCAGTCCCTGAGCTGGAGGGCTTTTCCACCAGCCTCTCCGCCTGCCCAGAATGTTCTGCCTCCCTTCCCTTAACTTGGCCAACCCTACACATCCCTCCTATCCTAAGTCCCTCTGTTCTTGTCTCCCTAGAACACACTGGACTTTCCCTTTACAATATGTATACTCTGTGCTTATGTTTTGAATCGTGTGGGTACCTGCTCAGCACCTGTGTCCCCTGACAGACTCTGTTGTTCCCAGCTCATCCCCTGCTCTTCACGCATCTCCCCAACTCCCTTCCTCCCTCTACCACCACCCCACCCACAGCCGGGCACGAAAAGCAGCCACTCGATAAATGTTGAACAAACAAATGGATGAAAGCCTGACTGAGCACAGGAGTGATGTGGTCAGATCTGCATTTCTAGAAAGGTCTTTCTGGCTGCTCTGTGCTGAATGCCAGTGGGGGGAGGGTAGGAAGAGGCTGGGGCCAGGACAGCAGTGATTACACAGCCATGATAATACAGCCAGGAAATGGTGGGGCCTCAACCAGGGCAGAGGTGATGGAGTGAGAGGTGGGACAGATGAGAGACAATACTTAGACGGGAGGGGTCTTGGGGTGGGGGAGTGCCATATCAGGGAGGTTCTACCCTGAGGGCACAGGCGGGATGACAAGATGGAAGGTGATCCAAGGGAAGGGGCTGCTGCCGGGAAAGATGAGTTCTGTTTCTGCCAAGTTAGGCTGGATGTGCCAGTGGGACATCGGGGGCTGGGTTAGAGGAGTCTCGGCCAGGTGTAGAGATGCGAGAGTCACGGAAACAGAGACGAGAATAAAAATCAAATAAAATGTAAAGTCATACACATGTTTCTTGCCATTTCCGTGAGCAAAACTTCCTGGGGCGTGGAAGGTCCGTGCCCAGGAGGCTCTTCTGTCCGAGAGAGGCGACTCACACACGGGCCCTTCCCCTGTCCCCGCAGCAATCCTGGGCATGCACACGCTCATGAGCAACCAGCAGTACTACCAGGCCCTCGGCAGCAGCTCCATTGTGAACAAGGAGGGACTCAACAGTGAGTACATGGCCCTGACCACCGGCCTTGGCACCCCGCGCTGCCCCTAGCAAGTACACCTTGGACATGAAGGTGCCCCCATGCTTCTTGCTTCTGAGGCCCACTCGTGCTCTCTGGCTCGTTGCAGAAGTTTTAAATTTTTATGTGAGCCGAATCTATCCACCTTTTCCCTTGCCGGGATTTGTGTCTTGATTACCTAGGAGTTCTCCATCCCAGTATTATAAGAACACCGTCCTGTATGTTCTCCTGAAAGTTTTAGAGGTTTGCTTCTTGTATCCAACTTCTTAGTCCACCTGCACTTCGTGTACCTGTGTGATGTGAGATGCGCTCAAACTGCCATTTTTTTAATGGCTATCCCGCTGTACCCACACTGTTCTTGGCCAAGTTCACCCCTTCACCTTCGGCTTGGGATTCTGCCATGATCGTGAATGTCTACATATCCACGCCGGTCTGTGTCCGGGTGCCTCTTTTGTTCCCCGAGTCCCCTGGACCTTTCCTGTGCCAGTATTGCATCATCTTATTGTCCCCACTGCACTGTTCCAAGCTGGCACTTTGGCCCCCAAAAGAAATGAGGGTCCCAGAAGAATAACGGCCCTTCCTCTGGAAGGCTTACATATTTCATTGACACGCAGGCTTCATTCTATCCTCACAAGAGCCCACTGAGGTAGTGACTGTCCATACTTCACAGATGAGGACACGGAGGCTCTGAGGGTTTAAGTAATTCACCCAGTTCTTGCAGGACGGCAGAGGTGGAGTCTAAGTAGGGCCGACACCGCCGGGCTCCCTGCATGGCTTCTCCCCAGTGCACTGCCCCTCCTGGTGGCCCCTGGGAATGCTCAGCCTTCTCTTGTCCCTGAACTCTGCCGCTGCTTCCTTCTGAAGTGTCCCAGTGTGGAGGGAAAGGGTCCCCGTGCCTCTGTGAGCCACCTCTCTTGTGTCTGTCACTCTAGGTGTGATCAAACCCACACAATACAAGCCTGTGCCCGATGAAGAGCCAAACTCAACAGATGTAGAGGAGACGCTGGAGCGGATAAGGAACAATGACCCGAAACTTGAGGAGGTCAACCTCAACAACATCCGGGTAGAGTCCTTTTTATTTCACTTCACCTGGCGGGGGTGGGAGGAGCCATGTCTGTGTCACCACAATGCATGTGGCCCAGGCTTGGCTGTGTGGGGGCAACAGGGTCCTATTTGGGTTCTGAGTGCTCCTGGATCAGGAAAGAGGCAAAGCCCTTGAAAGGCCTCGGCAGTGTAAACAAGTGCGTCCTACAGCCCTGGTTTCTTTTGAGGACCGACATCAGGCCCAGGTGTTCACCTCGGGCCAACACAGCTTCGATTCTGGAAACCTGCCATGTTACTCAAAACACTGAGAGCTTCTCCGAGCTAAAATATTAATTCAGACCCACCTGACTGCAGGAGATCTCAAGGCCAGAAAAGGCCTGCACCCAGCAGGCGCGTGGGGTCACACAGCCCTGGGAGGGGCCCACCCCTGCACCATCACCACTGTATGGCACACACAAGTCAGCCTCCTTCTGCAGCCCTGGCAGGGAGCTGTCCGCCCAGATGTGTCCGGATGTTTCCTGTGCGACCACCAAGGGCAGAGGAGGGTCAGATGGATAAGCAGTCCTATCCTGGACAGGCTACAGGAGGAATTCAGAGGCAGGCCTAGCTGCCTGCCCACCTGTTCAGCCCGGGGGCCAGCAGAATTAGTTCTGGGGGAATGTGGGGTAAGGCAAGAAGTGGGCCCCCCCACTCCCCGGCTCCTCTTTCCTTTCTTCTCCACTTTCTCTTAAGTGCCTGCCAGCCCCAAAGGCACAATCTGATCGGAAACCCGCACCCGCTGTGTTCTCCTCCACCTGGCCTCCCCAGGCTATGCTCCCACGGGGAGCTAACGTGACGCTCTGAAATGAGAGATCCGTGAAAACGCAGCCAGCTTTTCTCTCGGGTGCCACCATTGTCTGCCATGTGCCCAGTGGGAGACACTGGTACAATTCAGAACCGCACACCCTGCCAGTGAACGCTGGCTTGGGGCAGTGTGGTGGCTGTGGCTCTGCGCCTTCACCGTGGGGGCTCAGGCTCGTTCCTCCCCAGGCCTCATTTGCCACTCTGCATGTGAGAAAGTTGGACCAGATGAGTGGTTTTCACCTGAGAAGATTAAAAAGTATGCACCAATGCCCACCCTCACTGAGATTTTGATTTTATTCATCTGGTTCAGACCCAAGCAACTGCATTTTATAAAAGTTTCCTGGAGCCCCTGGTGTGCAGTAGGACTGAGGCCCTCTGGGACAGATGTCTCTTACAGACCATCTAGTTCAATGCCCAGAGCCCCCCACCACCTTTGTTTTCCGGAGACAGGCCCAGAGCAGGGAAGAGACTTCCCCCAGAGGCACAGAATGAGGCAGAAACATTGCCAGTCCCCCTGACAGAGGCCGAGGCCCTGCCCACTCCCACAACCCCCAGACCTGGACTCTCGGCACAACACTCCTCTACATCCTCTGCCTTGATTTTCCCTTCTCTGGTCTCTGCCTGCACACATGGTTGTGAACATTTCAGGGAGGATTTTCTCAATCCGCCAACCAGAAAGTTCTCCCCAGATCTCAACCATCTGGGGCAAAGCCAGAACCCTTTGCCCATTCAGCTATTGGGTCAGAGACTTGTTAACAATCAGGCTGCATGGCTGAGAGGGCTATGAGCCCATCCGTCTGCCCGACCTGACCCGGTGGGGGCTGCTCATCGCTGTCTGCCTCTCTCTCTGCAGAACATCCCCATACCCACCCTCAAGGCCTATGCAGAAGCCCTGAAAGAGAACTCCTACGTGAAGAAGTTCAGCATTGTGGGCACACGGAGCAATGACCCTGTGGCGTATGTATGTACCTTTCTGTTGTGCTGCATTGAGCGGGTGGGAGGGGCCTACAGAAACAGAAGGGTTGATGCTTATGGCCCCAGGGCTGGTCCCACCCCACTGAGGAAGAACCCAGAGAAGTGTGGGGAAAGGCACTGGGCTAGGAGCCAGGAGCGGATGTGGACACAATGGCCGTTATCCAGGCAACATCTGTCCATTATCCTAGTTAATATCCACAACCACCCCTGATCCCAGGGGTGCTGTCTCCCCACTTTGCAGATGAAGAAACTGTGGCGCAGGGAGTCCAGGCATTTTGCTCTGTCCAAAGTTGCACAGCAAGTGAGAGGTGGAGGTGAGATTTAAATGCAAGTCATGTTGACTCTAAAGCAGATCTATCTCCACTGAGCACATCACATTTGGACAAGGGCCTGCCTCTCTCTGGGCTTTAGTTTCCCTATATCTAAAATCATTTTGTTAAGTGTTTATTTATTTTTGAGAGACAGAGTGCGAGTAGGGAGGGGCAGAGAGAGGGAAACACAGAATCCGAAGCAGGCCTAGGCTCTGAGCTGTCAGCACAGAGCCCAGTGCAGGTCTCCAACTCACAAACCTCAAGATCATGACCTGAGCCAAAGTCAGATGCTTAACCATCTGAACCACCCAGGCACCCTTAAAATCATTTTCTTAATCCGTGGGTCCTGATGATCAATTTTATTTGTTTTTTACCCAAGTCTTAAAGATACTGCTGATCAAATTAAATTGCACTTATTATAAAGTAGCCATCAATTCTTTTTTGTTTAAATATTTAAACCTATTTATTGAGAGTCCATCTGTGTCCAGCACTGAATTAGGTTCTGAAAATACACCTGTGACCAAGACAGTCAGAGTTTCACTTCCATGAACATAGGGTCCATTTGGCCATGCAGACAATGAAAGGATGACAGTACAATGTGATTATTACACTAATAGCAAGTTAAAAGTGCAAGAATTAGCTTACCAGGAGTGGTAATTAATCATTTAGTAGCAATCAGTTTGTTAATATCCACAAAATAACTTGTTAGAATTTTGATTAAGATTCCATTGAATTTGTAGATCAAGTGAGAAAGAACTGATTTCTTAACAATATTGAGTCTTCTTATTCATGAACATGGAATATCTATTTATTTAGTTTTTTTATTTCAAAGATCAGAGCTTTATAGTTTTCCTCATATAGCTCTCCTACATATTTTGTTAGCTTCATACCTATGTATTTCACTTTTGAGGGTACTAATGTCAATGATACTGTGTTTTTAATTTCCTATTCCATTTGTTCCTTACTGGAATATAGAAAAGTGATTGATTTTTGAATAGCAGCCGTATATACTGCAGCCTTGCTATAATCACTTATTAGTTCCAGGAGAGGTTTTTTTTTTTGTCAGTTCTTTTAGATTTTCTACATAGACAGTGATATCTGTTGCAAACAAAGACAATTTTATTTCTTCCTTCCCAATATATATATACATTTTATTTCCTTTTCCTGACTTACTACATAGCTAGAACTCTATTCTGATGTTGAAAAGGAGTGGTGAGAGGGTTCATCCTTGCCTAGTACCTAATCTTAGTATTAACATTACCAGTTTCTCACCATTAAACATGATATTAACTGTAGGTTTTTTGTAGGTATTCTTTACCAAGTTGAGGAAGTTTCTATCTATTTCTAATTTACTTAGAATTTTTATTATGAATGGGTGTTGGATTTTGTCAAATGCTTTTTCTGCATCTATTGATATGATCATATGATTTTTCATTTTTAGCCTGTTGATGTGATGGGCTACATTAATTGATTTTCAAGTGTTGAACCAGCCTATTGCAAAGCTGAGACAAATTGCACTTGCCATGATGTATAATCTTTTTATACATTTTTGGATTTGATTTGCTATGTTTTTGAGGAGTTTTGCATCTATGTGCATGAGAGATAGTGGTCTGTAGTTTTCCTGTAATGTCTTTTGTCTGGATTTGGTATTAGGATAATGTTGGCCCCAGAGAATGAGTTAGAAATGTCCCCTCTGCTTCCATTCTCTGAAAGAGACTGTGGAAAATTGGTATCATTTCTTCCTTAAATATTTGGTAGAATTCCTGCTGCTTTCTGGTTTGGAAGGTTATTTATTAATTACTTATTCCATTTCTTTAATAGGTAATGGCCTATTCAAATTGTCTATTTCTTCGTATGTGAGCTTTGGCAAATTGTTTCTTTCAGGGAATTGGTCTGTTTCATCCAGAGTGTCAAACTTGTTGACATAAGAGATGTTCATAGTATCCCTTTATTATCATCTCAATTTCCATGGGATCTGTAGTAATGGGCCTCTTTCATTTCTGATATTAGTAATTTGTGTTCTTTCTCTCTCTCTTTTTTTCTTAGCCTGGCTCAAGGCTTATCAATTTTAGTGATTTTTTCAAAGAATCAGCATTTTTCTCTATTGATTTTAAGTTCTCAGTTTCATTGATTTCTGCTCCAATTCATATTTATTTTCTTCTACTCACTTAGGATTAATTTGCTCTTCTTTTTTTAATTTTATAAAATAGAAATTTAGATTATTGAATTTAGATTTTTTTTAACATATGCATTCAATACTAGACAATTCCCTCTAAGTACTGCTTTCACTACATCCCCCAAATTTTGGTAAGTTATGTTTTCATTTTCATTTAGTTCAAAACTTTTTAATTTTTCTTAAATTTTGCCCCATGTGTTATTTAGAAATGTATTGCTTAATTGCCACATCTTTGGGGCTTTTCAAAGTTACTGATTTCTAGTTCAATTCCATTGAGCTCTGAGAACAGACATTGTACTGATTTCTGTTCTTTTAAATTTGTTAAAGTGTGTTTCATGGCCCAGAGTGTGTTCTATCTTGGTGAATGTTCCATGCAAATTTGAGAAGAAGGTACATTCTGCTGTTGTGGGATGAAGTAGCCTCTATAGATGTCACTTCTATCCAGTTGATTGATGGTGTTGTTGAGTTTGATTATATCCTCACTGATTTTTGGCCCTCTGGATCTTTCCATTTCTGATAGAAGGCTATTTATTGAAATCTCCAACTCTACCAGTGATTCATCTGTTTCTCCTCGCAGTTCTATCAGCTTTTGCCTCACATAGCTTGACACTCTCTTGTTAGCACATATACAGTAAGGATTCTTATGTCTTCTTGGAGAATTGACCCCGTTGTCATTCTGTACTGCCTTTCTTTATCCCTAATAACATTCCTTGCTTTGAAGTCTATTTAGTAGCAATCAATTATTTTTAAATTAATTAGTTAAATTTTAATTGAAGTATAATTAATATTATAAAAGTTTCAGGTGTTCAATATAATTATTCAACAATTCTATTTATTTCTCGGTGCTCATTAAGATAAGTGGCACCTGGGTGGCTGAGTCAGTTAAGCCTCCAAATCTTGATTTTGGCTCAGGTCATGATCTCACATTTGTGCTGCACTGACAGCACAGAGCCTGCTTGGGATTCTCCCTCTCCCCTCCTCTCTCAAAATAAATAAATAAACTTAAAAAAAGAAAAGAAAACATAAGTGTACTCTTAATCCTTTACCTGTTTCACCCATCCCTCCCCCGGCCCCCCCCCCCAGGAGCTTCTCTATATTTAAGAGTCTGTTTTTTTGTTTGTCTCTTTTTCCTTTGTTTCTTAAATTCCACACATGAGTGAAAAGCTCTGTAAGTGCCCCCGCTCTCCGCCCCAGTTCTTTCCCCTGCACCTTCATTCCTTTGCCATGATCCAGAAAAGAAGAGCTGATACCTGGCATGACAGGGCCTCCGGGACCTGCTCAGCCACCAGCATGTCCCCTTGGATTCGCCTGGCGCACTTGCCTACCAGTTGTTAAATATTTTGATGATCAGGCCTTTTCTGAAGAGCAAGAGAGATGCTGTGGAAAAAACACAGCCCGAGACCCTCTCCTCAGGAGGGTCCAACCTCCTCGGGGCCATAAAGAAAGCTAACAGGCCATCCCGGGGGCACATGGAAGTGGGGGAAGGAGGGAAGGATGATTTCAACAAGGAAGGCTTTCTGGGAGCTGAGCTTGTATAGGGTTTCTGCAAGCACGGATGATGGGAAGGGCATTCCTGGCTCAGAGAGTCATTTCAGACAAGCAAGGCCCACTGATCATACACCCTGGGCTGTCAGCTGCTGGTGTCTCCTTTCCTCCATGACACATCGTTTCCACCAACTGCTAATTACCTCATTTCCTTCAGAGGCTCTGATTGTCATCTACACCCTCTGGCTGAATACCTCTGAAACGTGCTGGGGGCCACCTGAGCTCCTCTCCTCCCATTTGCTCTGGTCACTTGCCCAGTGGGGTGGTTTCCCAGGCTTCCTTCTCTGCTCTCTGCTGCTCAGATAAAGAGGACAATGACTCCATGCGATCCCAACAGGGAAATATAAGCAACTAATAGGGCGTATATAGGGAGATTGGGACTCCACCAGTCACTCGGTGAACAGTGACTGAGAAGCTACTGTGTGCTGAGCATATGGCACCGTGGGATAAATAAAGTTCATTTTCATCCCACCAAGAATATATAGTCTAATGGAACCTCAGACAGGCTAAGACAAGAACCTTTCTCAGGGCCGCCCACTTAGCCCTTTGGGAAGCAGGATTCAAATTCAGGTCTCTCTGACTCCAAAGCCCACACTCTTTCCATGACACCATGTTGCTTTCAATATTAAAATGCTTTCTTCTTTATGGTCTATGAATAGGGAACTTTGTTTTCCTACCTGAAAATATTTGCTGAATGGTCGTATAAATACGTACACAGGAAAAGGATTGGAAGGAAATAGAACGGAATTGTAAAGAGCGGTTACTCCCGAATGGGACTAGCTGTACTTTTCATCCTCACTGTAAAATATCACACACATATGGAAAAGCATACGTAACTTCAATGTGCAGCTGATGCATCATGGCAGGCACGTGACCCATCTGCGAGTCAAGAACTAAAAACAACTCTGAATAGAGGAATACAAGTTCCACGATGGAGGTTATGAATAAATTCTACAAAGTTCAAGAAGGCAGGCCCCAGCTAGCTGCAGCCATCAGGATAATGGCTCCTGGAGAAAGAGGAATTGAGAATGGCCTTGAAGGATGGGCAGGGTTTGGATGAGAGAAGCACAAAGGAAAGGGCATCCCAGGTGGCAAAGGCAAAGTGTGGGGGAGCACCAGCCGTGCCCAGGGAGCTGAGGGCAGCCCCACTGTAAGGGAGCAGTGAGCCTTGAGGCCAAGCAGGGGAGGAGAATCAGGTAATAGAGGCCGGATGCAGGTAATAGAGAGTGTGGAATTCTGCAGTTAGGGGTTTGGGAGCCATGGTGCGTTGGCGAGGGGAGAGCCACAGAGTTGTGCTTTGTGAAGGAGGCTGTACAGATCGTCGTGCCTGGTTGCTGGCTCGAGCAGCATGAGTGTGCAAGGAACTCTCTCTCCTAGCAAGGGCCTCTCAGTATTTTAGGTTCTACCCAAGAGGGGCTCCAGCCTTGCTCAGCGTGACTCACAGGTACCCTTGCTTTTCTCCTGTGCTTGAAGGCCCTTGCTGAGATGCTCAAGGAGAACAAGGTGTTGAAGACACTGAACGTGGAATCCAACTTCATTTCCGGAGCGGGGATCCTGCGCCTGGTGGAAGCTCTCCCATACAACACTTCTCTAGTGGAACTGAAAATTGATAACCAGGTAAGACAGACAAGGATCTCTTTGCGTCCTTCACTACGGGATGCTTACAGTTCCACACTTGTACTGCTGGCTGGTAGGTGCTGCTGGACACAGCAGATCCAGAGCCCAGCATTACGTCACCTCAGAGGTCACTGGTCCACACCCTCCACCACGCTCACCTTCCTTCTTCATCATGCCCATCAAGTGCTCTGTTGGCTTCTGCTTGTATACCCCCCTAGTGATGGGAGCTCAGTCCTTCCCAACATCACCCCTTCAGCTCTTAGTGAGACTATCCTGCCTCATATCCAATAGAAATCAGCTTCCTATAAGTCCTGTTTATGGCGCCTAATTCTGTCCTCTGCTGTACTTGGGACATATCTGGAGCACAGATCTGATAAACCAATGCAGTCTTCCTCACCAGGCTAAATATCCCCATTTTCTTCAAACACCCCCTGCCCCACTCAATGGGCTTTTGAGTTTCCTTACCACTGAGTTTATTCTCTGGGAAAACACTTGATTTTATCCTTATAAGATTATCATTTCTCAGTAACTTCTGTGGGTCAGTCATTTATTATCCGGCAACCCTTTCCGTTCTGACTTTCTAAGATGATGCCAATTACAATATCTTGTATATTGCATGTGTTGAGGGTCTGTTGTGGACGGGGCTCTGTGCGGTGCATCTGACGCACATCATCTCTGGCCTTCCCAACAACCCCGCAGGATGTGGGTATTCTCTGCCTCAGTCTGCAGAAGAGAAGCAGCTCGGACAGGCCAAGGCAAGCGACTTTCTCAGGGCCACCTACTTAGCCCTTTGGGAAGCAGGATTCAAATTCAGGTCTCTCTGACTCCAAAGCCCACACTCTTTCCATGACACCATGTTGCTTTCAATGTTAAAATGCTTTCTTCTTTATGGTCTATGGATAGGAAACTTTCATTTTCCTACCTAAAAATGTTTGCTGAATGGTCGTATAAATACGTGCACAGGACAAAGATTGGAAGGAAATAGAATTGTAAACAGCAGTTATTCCGGAATAAGATTAGCTGTGCTTTTCATCTGTACTGTAAAATATCGCACTTCAATGTGCAGCTTGATGAATCACGGCAGGCACATGAGCCCTCTGCGAGTCAAGAACTAAAGCGTTACTAGGCTCCAGAAGGCCTTAATGGCCCTTCCCAACCCTGACCCCTTGATTCACATTTGCTCCCTACTCACTTGTGCACCCCCACGTCTTTGCTGTTGGTTGTCTCTCCTCCTGGAATGTTCTCCCTTGCCCCTACCCCTTCTCGGCCTGGAGAATCCCCCTTCTTCCTTCTGGATTCAGTTGAAGCCTCTCTTCCCAGTGGTGTTCTAGAGCCAGCATGCCAGAGCTGGTTGTAGGCTTCTGTCCTCAATTCCACTTCAGTGACGGCTCGCTGGTACCCTGAAGTCACCTCTGATGGAAGCATTTATACTATGGAAATTGGCAAACACTACAAATCCAACTTTTTTTTTTTTAGAGCCTACATATCACTACTTTTTCCTGTCAGCCTGCCATAGGTCCTCTAACCTTCTCCCCAGAGAGAATTAGGCGCTCCCTCCCTGTGTTCTCCTAGCACCTCAGCTTCGCATGAGTTTCTCAGAAGTTTGTGCTGTATCTGAGCCATCTCTTTATTCCAGTGCCCAGCTCAGAGCTTGGCCCCTCAGTGACGCTTAGTAAGCAGGTCTGACCTGAGTGGTTGTGTATGTTGTTCACTGAGCAGGGAGCAGGGGGCAAAATCTAACCCATCCTCTGCTCTCCAAGCCTTGGTATGGGGCTTGTTCACCCAGAAAAGGCACTTCTTAAAATTCCTATAGAGGCCACACAAGCCTTCAGCAGCCCCGTCGTTTGAATTTGCTGTGCTGGACTCCTGCATCTCTAGCATGCCAGGGGCCTGCTGCTGCATCGTCCATTCCCAACCCCTCCCGACTCCCACTCTTTCTGCCATTGCTGATCCTGCTGTATTGCAGGCAGGAGGGGCAGATCAACTGGAACAAAGGCATGCAGCAGGCTTAGCAGCAGCCCAGGGCCAAGGCTTGGAATTGGCCACTCATGTGACTCCGGGCCTGGCTGGGCAGGGAGTCAGGGTCTACCCAGCGTCAGCTGAAACCTGACTCCTAGGGCAGAATGTTGGCCAAAAGTGACCCAGAGTACTGGCCTCAGGTCGTTGCGATGACAGCTGACAGAGAGTAAGCTGCCTACCTTCCATTTCACTGCTGTCCGCTGCCACTGCTGCTGAGCTCAGAGCCATAGCCAGCGCTCACTATCACCCTCCCCCTCACTGAACTCTCCAGTATGAGAATGTTTACTTCCCTGAGCCTCAGTTTCCTCACATGTAAAATGGGGATAAGACTCTTCACTTCTAAGGAGATGACAGATGTAAACTATGAAGTTGTTAACTTTCCTAATTACTCGGAAGGTGATCTAGAGAATTCACACAGAAATCTTTTTTTCTTAATGTTTTATTTATTTCTGAGAGAGAGACACAACGTGAGCAGGGGAGGATCAGAGAGAGAGGGAGACACAGAATCCGAAGCAGGCCTCAGGCCCTGAGCTGTCAGCACAGAGCCCAACAAGGGGTTTGAACCCGCAAACTGTGAGATCGTGACCTGAGCTGAAGTCGGACGCTTAACTGACTGAGCCACCCAGGCACCCCTCACACAGAATTCTAAGAGTCGATTGACTGAGTAGGTACCAAGCATCCATTATCTCATTTAATGGTCCCAAAGGCTTCTTGGGAATGGGTATTACAACCCACCCCTGTCTTGTAGGTGAGGAAACTAAAGGCCCAGGCAGGTTCTGTAACTTGCCCACAGTCACACAGGAAGTGAGTGACAGAGGCAAGACTCAAGCCCAGGTTGATGTGACTCCACAGTCCAGGAACCGTGCTCCTATGGGCTCCTGACTCCTCCTGTTGTTTGGTGTGGGCCTTCCTTGGCTTTCCTTGGCAGTCCCTTACCCCTGGTGTGAGGCTAGAGCGCTGGTCACCACCTCCCCCCACCATCATGGGAGCCTCTTTTCTGGTTCATCTCAGCGGTTGATGATGGCTGGCTGAACCCCAGGGCCATGCTCTAGGCTCTGTGTGTGGACGAGGCTCTGGCTCTGTCCTCCAGCAATTCCACACTGGGTGGGAAGGCAGGCAAGTACAGAAATGATCATAGGACCAGGGGCTTCAGCCGATGGTGGGCCTTTGGGGCGGCAATCTCAGGCAGGAGCAGGCATCATGGAGGGCTTGCCGGAGGAGATGGAGTTTGAGACAGACTCGTAGGGTGGACAGTATCTCAGAGAGTGAAGTGGAGACCGTGGCATCTCAGGTGCAGTGAACCCCATGAACGAAGAGAAGGAGAGCAGAAAAGCCATGGAGCCCACCCAAACAAGACTAATGGCGCCCCTGGAGGAAGCCAGAAAGGGAGCTGGAAATCCAAAGGGCTCTGACTAGGTAGGCTGTGACCTGCACCAATGTGTGCTGTGTTCTGGGAAGATGGTTCCTGCCTGCGTGGGAGAGAACGGAGGGCAGGCATCAGCTCCTGGGAGACCAGTGGGGGCTATGACTGCCCAAATGACGAGGACCCGTGGGGCAGTCTTCCCGCAGGCCCGGAGTCTGCGGAAGGCCACCCGTGCCTCTCACAGTGCACCTCTCCTCGGGCGCCCCAGCTCTGGGCTCTGGGCATGTGCCAAAGAGGAGGTGATGAGTGGCATTTGATTTATTCCTCATTCTTGGTTAGTCACCGCAGTCCTCAGAGGCCACCACTTTCCCCTCAGCTCTTGTGCCTGTAACCTGTGTTAGTGAGCCTCTGTCCTCCTACTTCCTTATACGGCCAAAGAAAGGGATTCGAGGAGTTCTACCCTGGTGGCAAGAGCCTTGCTGGCTGGCTGAGGACCCAAATCTGGGAACTGGGATCCTGGGCCTGTTTGTTTACTCAGCCATCTCTCTTTATCTCCAAGCAATGTTGTGCTGCCGTCTGAAGTGGCCCTGAGCCGGCAGTGAGGGTGGGAGGGGACAGAGAGGCCCGGACCCAGAGCTGAGGGCATTGAGGAAACGTCTAGCCCAGCCCTCCTTTTGCAGGTGGGGAACTTGAAGATCAAAGAAGGAATGGGACATGCTGAGGTCACAGATCAAGTTAGCGTCAGACCTGGGTCAGAACTGAGGTATCCCACCTTCCAGATGGGATTTACAGATGCACGGGAGAGACCCTCAACCCCTAGGAGCAGGCACTACATATGGGGTGCCTGCCAGCTCTCTCCATCCCAAGTTGGCCAAATCCACATGGTGATTCTCTGTCCCTCTTGATTTGCCCTCCTTATTTCCATGAAAGCTGCCCCCAGGACCTCAGGGCACAGGGTACTCCCTGCCCCTCAGAACAGACAAGGTCTCCTCTTGAAACATGACCCCCTCCCCAAATAAAGCTATGTGCAATGTATCAGCCGGATTTCTCACATTTCATTCCAATATTTGACAGTGAGTATATGCTTCGTATTTTGAAAAGAGGCTACAGGAAGTAGATTGAGTTTTCTTGTTTACCCAGATTGGATTATCTTCCTAGCACAAATAAATTTAGAAAGAAAACAAGGGGTGCTTGGGTGGCTCAGTCAGTTGAGGTCCAACTTCAGCTCAGGTCATGATCTCGCGAGTTACAAGTTCGAGCCTCACGTCGGGCTCTGTGCTGACAGCTCAGAGTCCAGAGCCTGCTTCAGATTCTGTGTTTCCGTCTCTGCCCCTCCCCTGCTCATGCTCTGCCTCTCTTTCAAAAACAAATTTTAAAAAAATTAAAAAAGTTTAAAAAATAAAAGAAAGAAAACAAATGCCACACTAGAATAAGACCCTGAAGGTTTTCACACCCCCCCTTAATTTTAGATTGCATGCTCATGGCAGCTGGCTAATTTTTTTTTTTTTATTATTGAGGATGAATGTGACTTTTGGTTTGCAAAAAAAAAAAAAAGGAAAACACTCTTGAAAACCAAGTGAGCAAGACTTCTTGACCAATCATGCTCTCTGTTTTGTTCCTCATACATTCAGCTTCTAGGCAGCAGCTTTTGGCTTGTGCATGATTTTTGTGTCTGTCTCTGTGTGTACTACAGTAATTCAGCCTGGAAATATCCAGCCTCTGCGAGAGAACAGACATGTGTCACCATCCCTTCCTCGAAATGCCAATTATGGTCTTTTACTGACCTCATTCCTCAGAGAAAAATGAGATAGAGTCAGTGGAAATGAGAGGAAAAAAACATGATGTTGAGAAAATCGTTTTCCTACGCAGATCAGCATGAGTCAGAATAAAGGTTTGTGACCACAGCCATCTTGTACCATGTCTGGCCCCCAGTGGAGGCTGCACTCTGTTCTGAAAAGCCAAGAGCTTTCCAGACAGGAGACAGACTGACCCAGGGATTACCTGCCTTCAAGTCTGTGACACTTGAAGTCAAACAAGGATCAAATCCAAGCTAAGCCTCAGCTCCGTCATATTCTTGCTGTGTAATGGTGGGAAGGAATCACTTAATGTATCCATGCCTCAGTTTCCTCGCCTCTAAAATGGACCTGGAATGCATCTTCTCTCAATAAAGGGGAGGTGATATTCCTGTTCTTAATTAGACCAGTTGGTGGTAGAAGGGTAGGCTGCAGAGCACTGACCTCTGAGAGATTCTGGCTGGTGCAGGAAACAACATTTTATCTCCTTTCTCTCCTCCTTTATTCCCTTTCCTACTTATGTTTACTTTTTATTAAAGTGTAACTTATATACAGTAACAAATATACCCTAAATGGACAGCTCAATGAATGTATATATTTATATTTATATATGGATTTATACACCTGTGTGTACTTGTTATATTATTATATATAACACACAGACCAAGGTGCTGTGGTCTGTGTGTTATATATTGATCTGCTTGGTAATCAGCACCAAGATCAAGATATAGAACATTTCCACATCTCATATGCTCCCCCCCTCAATTAATACCCTCCAATTATAATCATGTCATGATTTCTATCACCATAGATGAGTTTTGCCTGCTCTTAAACTTCATGTAAATGGAATCCCATGTATGTGCTGTTTTGTGTCTGGCTTTTATTGCTCAGCATTGCCTGTAAGTGTATCAGTTATCTATAGCTGTGTAACAAATTATCCTCCAAAACTTAGCAGCTTAAAATAGCAATGAACATGTATGAGCTCACAGTTTCTGAGAGCCAGGAATCCAGGAAGTTTGGCCGCATGGTTCTAGCCCAAGATCTCTGACAAGATTGCAGTCAAGTGCAGTCTGAAGGCCTGACCAGGGCTGGGGAAGTCGCTTCCAAGATGGCTTCCTCCATGACTGTTGGCAGGAAGCCTTAGCTCCTTGGCTTGTGGACCTCTTCACCAGGCTGCTTGAGTGTCCTCACTAGATGGCAGCTAACTTCTCTCAGAGCCAACGATCCAAGGTGGAGAAAGAAGCAAGCCACAAATGCCTTTTATGAGCCAACTTGGAAGTTACACGGTCACTTCTGCCACGGTCTATCTGTGAGAAGTGAGTTACTAAGCACAGCCACCCTCAAGGGGAGGGGAATTAGGCTCTGCCTTTGGAAGGGAGGAGGATAAAAGAATTGGCAGACATACCTTAAAGTCACCAAAGTGGGAATCAGCTGGGCTATTTTCCTTTGCTGCAGTTGGGGCAGAAAGACCTTTCTAACCTGCAGAGGTACCCTAGGAGCAGGGTGCCTCATGGGTGATGTGCTCCCATCCCCAGGAGTAAGCAGAACAGGACTTGGCAGCTGCGATACTGAAGAAATTTTATTATCAGCCGCCATTTGCGACTCTGAACTTGGGCTAGATAATTCCCAGGGCTCCTTTCTATTGTTTTCGCAAGTATTCCCAGTTGCCCACATCTTCTGGATCACAAAGAAAAGGCCATGATTGGCCCCAGCAGGTGCACAGAGTGAGTGAGCTTCTTGATGCCCATGGTGCCTCTCGCCAGAATGAGGGTCTCAGAGCCAGCTGCTCCAGGCCACAGCTCAGCTCCACTTCGGGCACTGGTTGGTGTTCATAAGCCAGTGAATCTGGTCATCGTCTCATCAGACTGACAATACTCAGCCAAAGGAAAGGTGGGAGGAACAGGAGCCGATGTCACTGCTGAAGGGCCCGTCAGCGTTTGTACCCTCTTGGCAGAGCAGTCACGATTTGAACCCAAAATACGCCTGTCTTTGAACCCAGCCATTAGCCGTTCCACAGCCCCCTGTCCAGCCCCAGACTGGCTCCCGCCCCCGCAGAGCCACTGCCACCTTGCCTGTAATAAGGAAAACAGAAGCGAACTAAATATCTATCTGTACCAGGGCATCCCCTGAAGCCGTTCAAAGGGAGGAAGTAGCTCTGAATGTATTGGCTTGGAAAGATCTCCAGAAAATGTTACATGAAGAAGGCAAGTTGCAGAACAATGTGTATGGTATGAATCCATTTAAGAAAAACATTTACAAATCTGTGTACTTTTATTATAGACTTCATAGACACACTCCAAGGCAACACACCCCACTGGCCATGGTGCTGACTGTAGAAAGGGGGTAGGATTGGGATAGGGATGTGAGGGAAACTCCCTGACTTGACTCAATACTTTACTTTAGTATCCTCTGAATGTTTAATGAGATTATATTTATTCCCAAGTGATAAACCTGAAGGTGGGGATGGCAAGAGTTCTTCCCCAACCCGCCTTCCCTGGTTCTGCTGCCAAAGTCTGCTGTGGCCAGTCCTGACGTGACCTGCCCTTGCGTTCTGCTGTGCAGGGGGCTCCTAACTGCCCCTCACCCACTGGCCAGGTGGCCTCCTGACTTTTTAATGCCCTCCAAGCAAGCCACCCTGCCCTCTGTCCGTACACCTCCAGGGATGAGCAGTCTACCACCTTACCAGGCAGTTCCTTCCATGTGCAGACACTGCTACTGGTCAGATCACAGTCCTGCATGCTGAGCCAAACCCCATCTGTCTGCAGCCCCTCTCATCAGCCTGACACCCAAGTGAGGCGGGAACCACCAAACTCTGGAGTGAAACTCCTCTGTTCAAATCCTGGTTCTGTAACCAACTGGCTCTGTGATTTGGGGGAAATTTATTAATACCTCTGTTCTTCATGGACCTCACCTGTAAGACGCAAGTTATAATAATAGTACATGTTCCGTAGATGTATGGGGAGGAGAAAATGAGTTAGCTTATCAGAAGTGCTTATGGCATTGCCTCGCACACAGTGATCACTAAATAACAAATATTTGAAAAATAAGTAAGAGGTCAGAGGTTTGGTCCTGGCAGTATCCCCACGGCCTCTTCTCTCATCTGTGAAATGATTGAGGCCGTCCAGACTCAGAGTCGCTGAAGAGGGACAGTCTGAGAATGAAGCAAGCATGAAGCTTCTTAAGATGTGTGCACCTTTTCTATCTTACTCTTTAAAGTAAAAATAATAGTTTGGGTTGAAGATTGACACACTGGGAAGACTGGCCATGATTACCTAGTAGAATCCTGTATTTTCTCGAATACACCCAGATACCTCTGCATGTATCCCAGGGATATCAGACCCTAGTTTGAGAATGTGGGCCTAGAGGATCCTCTGAAGTCCTTCCAGTGTCAGGTCAAGGTCAAGCCCTGGCTCTGGCATTAAATAGAGGGAGCACAGTCCAGCTTCCATCTATACATGGCTTCCATTTACTCATCTCTAAGACAGAGGGACCAGTCCCTGCCTGCCCTGCCTCCCCAGGGATTAGGGAGGTTGAAGGGGGCAGTCTGCATGGGGTGCTTGGTGCTTTGGGCCGAGGGGCATGGAGGGCCAGCTCGGCACAAGCAGCCGTCACAGATGCTGGCAGCCCCTCCACTCAGGGTAGACCAGAGCTTCATGAGACCAGCCCATCCTGAGTCCTAATCGAGCTTTCCAAGAAGATGACCTCAAGGAGAGGCCATGCTTCCTACTAAGTGGGGGTGGGCAGGGAACCTTCCAGTTCCTTCTCCGGCCCTTATATGGTCCCTATACTACCTGCCAGGCCAAGCAGACCAGAGCCCAGGGCTGTGCTGAGTCCTCTGAGGACAGGCCTGAGCTCTTTCCAGCCCTTCCAGGAGCCGTGACAGATGGGTGATGGAACTTCACCAACGTCACTCTACCTGCCCAGCTTAGCATTGCCAGCCCCATGTGAACCCAGAGAGGCTCTTGTGAACTCAGAGTACCTGGGAGGGGTCCTCCATCAAGAGTCTCAACTATGGCAACCACTTGTCCCTTTGGATGATGGGCTAATGTGTCCTCTCAACCCTCCTGTGTTGTTGTGCCTCAACTGTGTTCCTATTTCCTCCATTCAGTTCAATTCCTTGCCTGACCTGGAGATCCTGGGTCTTATGTGCTATCCAAGGGCTCACACAGCCTAGGGAAGCACCATTTAAACGCATCTTCTATGGGGGGGAGGGGAGAGATGGGCATGGAGGAGGGCACTTGTGGGGATGAGCAGTGGGTGTTATATGGAGACCAACTTGACAATAAACTTTGTAAAACAAATAAAAAATTAAAAAATCAATAAACGCATCTTCTGTGATGATGGAAATGTTCTGTATCTGCACTGACCTAATTGCCAGTGCAACTGAGGAACTGAATTTTAAATTTTATTTAGTTTTAATTATTTAAATTTCAGAATTCGATTAAAAATGGACAGAGGATCTGAATAGACATTTTTCCAAAGAAAACATACAGATGGCCAACACATACATGAAAAGATGCTGACCACCACTGATCATCAGGGAAATGCAAGTCAAAACCACAATATGCAATCACCTCACACCTGTTTGGATACCTAAAATAAAAAGGACAAGAAATAACAAGTGTTGGTAAGGATGTAGAGAAAAGAAAACACTTGTGCTCTACTGGTGAGAATGTAAATCAGTGCAGCCACTGTGGAAAACACTATGGAGGTTCCTCAAAAAATTAATTAATTAAATCGCTCAATCAATCTACTGTATGATCCAGCAATCCCACTCCTGGATATTTATCTAAAGAAAACAAAAACAGTAATTCAAAAAGATATGTGCACCCTCATGTCCACTGTAGCATTATTTACAGTAGCAAAGATATGGAAACAACTTAAGTGCCCACCAGTGGGTGAATGGAAGATGTGGTGTATATATTATGGAATATTACTCAGCCCTAAAAAAAAAAAAGGAAATCTTGCCATGTGCAATGACATAGATGAAGCTTGAGGGCATTATGCTGAGTGAAGTAAGTCAGATTGAGAAAGACAAATACCTAGGATCTCACTTATATGTGGAATCTAAACAAAACCAAAACCAAAAAACAACCAAGGTCATAGATACAGAGAAAAGATTGGTGGTGGCCAGAGGTGAGGGGTGACGGGGGCAGTGAGATGGGTGAAGGGGGCCTCATTGTCCCGGCTAGGATCCCCAGGACGGTATTAGTGAAAGTGAACATTCTTGTCTTATTCCTTCCCTGAAGGGGAAAGTCTTTAAGCCTTGATATGTTAGTTTGTTTTCTATGTCTTTTCAGATCTCTTTAAGATTATGTTTATTTTGAGGGGTGCCTGGGTAGCTCAGTTGGTTAAGCGTCTGATTCTTGATCTTACGGTTTATGGGACTGAGCCCCACACTGACAGGGCAGAGCCTGCTTGGGATTCTCTCTCTCCCTCTCTATCTGTCCCTCCCCTACTTACACATGATCTCTCTCTCTCTCTCTGTCAAAAATAAAAAGTTTTTTTAAAGATTCCATTTATTTTGAATTTTTTTAATGTTTATTTCTGAGACACAGAGTGTGCATGAGCAGCGAAGCGGGAGAGAAAGAGGGAGACAGACTCTGAAGCAGGCTCTGCACTGTCAGCGCAAAGCCTCCTGACTCAGGGCTCGAACCCACAAACTGTGAGCTCATGACCTGAGCTGATGTCAGACGTTCAACTGACTGAGCCATTCGGGTGCCCCAAGTTATATTTATTTTGTATTATCTTACTATACATGGTTAACAGAAAACTCAAATAATAAGATACAAAGAAAACAAAATCTCTTCCAAAACCCACCACCGCCAGTACACTGGCTGGCCTTGTCTAGGCATATATATGTGTATGGAAAATATGGGTAACTTTACTTAAATATGGCCTGTTATGCAACTGAGCTTTCTTTTTCCATATTGTTTTGTGGTCATCTTTCCAGGCCTGTGACCAAAGATTTGCATCATCATCTGACATCTGTCATGTTCTCTTATAAAGCTCAACTATCATTTATTTGGACAGCTCTCTCTCCATGAGTGTCTAAGCTGCTTCCCTTTCTCCCCACTATTGTAAGCAAGACTGAACATCCTCATTATATCCTTCCTAAGACTGTATATTGTAAGGTTTTTCATTTTCTTTTGTTTTCTTTCAACCTTTATCACTAGAGATCTTGGAGTAGAGAACATGATCAGAGGGAGGCTTATGGAATATTACTCAGCCCTCATTCCCAATTTGAACTCTGGGCATTCCCAATTTATTGTCTGACCGTAGGCAAATCCTTTCCCCTCTCTGGGTCTCTGTTTCTTTCATTTGTAAATTGAAGGGATTCCTCTAAGTGACTGGTTACCAAACCTGGCTGTATATTAACATCACCTGGGAGTTTAAAAAAACCACAAACACCTGAGTCTCATTCCTGGAGTGTTGAATTTAATTAAAATGGGGTATAGCCTGTACAGTGGAATTTTTAATCTCCTTGAGACTCGTTGAAGATCCTTCCTGCTCTAGTTTTCTAGGAAGGCTGCTGGGGGGCGGGCAACGGAAA
>NW_027528859.1:2533052-2583746 GCF_008692635.1 Crocuta crocuta | reverse complement strand
GAACTCTGGGCATTCCCAATTTATTGTCTGACCGTAGGCAAATCCTTTCCCCTCTCTGGGTCTCTGTTTCTTTCATTTGTAAATTGAAGGGATTCCTCTAAGTGACTGGTTACCAAACCTGGCTGTATATTAACATCACCTGGGAGTTTAAAAAAACCACAAACACCTGAGTCTCATTCCTGGAGTGTTGAATTTAATTAAAATGGGGTATAGCCTGTACAGTGGAATTTTTAATCTCCTTGAGACTCGTTGAAGNGGAAGGCTGGTGGGGGGGAGGCAACAGAAAGATCTGTTCTTGGCATCCAGCAGGCCTGGGTTTGAATCCCAGCTCATTCACTCCTGGCTGTGTGACCCTTCACCTTCTTCAAACTTCCAATTCCCTGTTCTTGGGGGAGGAGGGAGGAGTGGTTAAAACCCCCGCCCACCACGCAGGGTTTCAGCAGGTAGAAAAGATTCCTGCACAAATGGAGTGAGTAGTGACTACTGTTCTTTTCTTGATCAAAGAGCCAACCTCTGGGCAACAAAGTGGAGATGGAGATAGTAAACATGTTGGAAAAAAACGCAACGCTTCTCAAATTTGGCTACCACTTTACTCAGCAGGGGCCCCGGCTGCGGGCGTCCAACGCAATGATGAACAACAACGACCTTGGTAAGTGGAACTGTGCTACCTATTTACCTGCCCGTCACTTTCCCACCCGTCCTGGAGGTTGTGGGGTGGCGTGCAGATATATGGCAGGGAATATTCCACTGATACCTTCTCCGAGGGAGCCCTCTCCCTGAGCCTGAACCCTGACCACCTTGGTTACATTTACTAGTTTTCTGTATTGGTGCCTGGCCTGCTGCCTCCCGTAGGCTGTGGGTGCCTCACCCAGCAGGAACTGAGGCTGAGCACTCTTCTCCTCCTCCCGGGGGGCTCAGCGCAGCACAGGGCTGGAGCCCAAGTGCACCCTGGGAGCCTTGTTTGGCTGAGTGAAAGGAAAGGCGGCGGGTCACAGGCTCACCATGAGTCTTTTCCTCTTTGAATACCCTCCTCTGAGCTCTGAGTCTTCTCGGCACCATCAGGTCTGGCTCTAATCCCAGTCCCCAAAGCCGCCAACCAGCACCACTACCCAAACCCGATGCCTAGGAAATCTCACAGCACTTTTAAGGTAAAAGTTGAAAATGTAAGTGTAACAAGTTACATTCATTTAATGTCAGTTAAAGGCATAGTTACTATTTTTCCCAAAAAAGAAACAAAAGAAAATGTCACATTTTTATGAGCATCTGCCAAATAGGTTTACAAGTCAGTTAATGAAAAGTGAGGTGAGTCATTGACTGACTTACAGGTGTCTGTTGTTCTCAACCTCTGTGTAGTTATTTATGACGGGTATTCCTGTTGGCTGCTAAAGGGACTTGATACTGTGTCCAAAATGGATTATGTCTGCTAAGGCTGTAGGAAAATGAGAGGAAAAAACAACAAGAAAAGGAGGGGGCCTAATATGTTAACATAATTGATCATTACATTTAGCTGTGAGTTTTCTAGAACCAAGGTGAGAAGACAAACCAAGTTACACTATTCTTACTACCAAAGAGAACAAAGCATAACAAGTTTGGAAACAAAGAAAAAGAATGAGAGCCTCTTTCTGCGATTGAACTATGAAATAACTGTATGTTCTAAAGGAAAAGGCCTTCAGTGAGTTTTTCATCAGATTCAAGGCTATTCTACACATGGGGTTTTTGGCTTTTGTTTCTAGTACTCGGCAAAATGCAAAGAACTTAATGCTAAGGCACATCTCAAAGTGAAGACACATCACTTTCTAGTGATGAATCTGAGGCTAGGTGAACACCCAGAAGAATAGAGGGGTGTGTGCACAGAAGTGATGCACAAAGAACCATGTACATTTTAGACTGAGTTACTCAATTCAACAAACATTGGTCAAAGTCCTGTAGGGCACTGGGTGTTGAAGATACAGCTTTCTGCTCTACAGGGACACGCCCTGTCATCCTCTGACCACATCCTTCATTATGCCTCATAGTTGATAGAGCGCTGCCAGAGTACCTATAAGAAGTTATTCATTCATTGCTCGCTGTATAGATGCCACTTTTTCCTAGAGCTCCAAGTCTAGAAAAGTCTATAAAACAAAGAAACAAAAATGCACCTAGTATCCTGGTTTATCTCAAGTGCCCTCATTTCAAATAAACACAAAGACAAATTATTACCAGTCATTATTTACGATATAACAGAGGTGATGGCCACCCTGAACTGTGGAGGGAGGCCAGCAACCTAGATGCTCATGGCCAGCTGTGACCTGCCTCAAAGCAGCACTAAATGCCTTTAGTTCTATCCCAAAATGCTATAGCCTCACGTTTTCCCCTCCCAGTTTAGATTAAGCTTCTTATGTGCGCATGGCTGCCAACCCCAGGGCTAACCCAGCTTTTGTCTTTTAGTAGCAAAATGGTCTGGGGGCCTTTTCTATTGATGGAGGCTCCAGATGGCCGGAGGTCGGGTGCTGCAGTGGGAGAGGGGCACCAGAACTAGCTGTGGGTTGGATAACCTGGCCCCTGGGGACGTGCCCAGTCCTGAGAGTCTGTGACTCCAAATCCCCAGCCCGACTCCTATCTGCAGCGGCTTCTGGGGCTCTGGCCGGGCCCTAGAGTCCCGGAGCTGGAGGGCCTTCAGACTCGCCCCCCAGTTCCCTTACCCGAAAACTGAAGCCTGGGTGGGACTGCCCTTCTAGGCAGCAGCTCAGCCAAATCATACCAGTTGTTCCAGCAGGCACTTTTGGAGCAACTTTTGTGTGCCCAGGACTGTGCCAGGGGACATAAAGGGCAACAGAAAGACTAGTTCCTTGACTCCAGAACCTTTAAAACCACCTTTCAGGAGAGAAAAGACTCCAGGGCGCGCCTAAAAATTCAAGAATGCCTACGCACTGTGCCCAGCAAAGAAGTGACTTGCAGGGACAGAGGCCAGTTAAGCAAAACATTCCCATTGGGGGTGGGCCTTTAGGCAGCTTTGCAGGAAGAGCTAGATGGTGGGGGAGGTTAGGAGGCATTTTGGTGGGGGGTACCTAATATTTCAGGTAGGAGAGACAGAAAGATCCAAAAGGATTGGAGGGACTATTAGAAGGAGCTAGACCTAGAAGGAAAAGCAGGAAAAGCATTCAAAGCAGAAGGAACAGCATGGGCAAAGGTAGGACCAGGAGCTTGGTGATGAAAGCAGATGCGAAGTGAGACTGGCAGTTCCTGGACAGGACTGACAGCTGATAAAAATGGGCCTCAGGGTCACCCTGTGGGACTGTGCAGCTCTTCCTTTGGGGTTTCCCGCCAAAGGAATTAGAGCAGAATCAATCGTTTTCGTGATTACACGCAACGTTGAGTGCTGTTTGGTGAAGCAGTATTTCTAGCTTTAAAGGCCAATTGTGCCCATCTGCTAAGTTTTGTAATAGAAACGCTTCTGCTTCTGATAGTGCACCAGCCTCCTGCAAAAGAGAAGTCCTTTCTTTCCAACACATTTGCATCCCGCTGTCAGTGCTCTGATGAAGCAGGCTTCCGTGCTTTCCAGCTGAGTATTTTTATCCCGAGAGCCTCCGGCGGGCTCTACCTAGCCTCCGTGGGGGACAGCAGTGTCTGCAGAGCGGACAGGGCCCAGCTTCTCCAGTTTTCTCACTCAAGCCTGCCTCTGCTGGCTCCTGGCCCCACACATAGTAGTATCCGTATCCGTAGCAGTATCTGTAGCTGGGCCTCGGCGCGGTGGGTTTTGCCTGCCTGTAGGGTGGGCAGGCTCTTCCTTGGGGGATATTTGATCCCCGGGGACCAGAGGTCAGCCAGTGCCTCTGTGGACTTGCAGGCTGCCAGGTCCCATTCTGACTGGCGTGTCTTTGGTCCTTCCCAGCCTGTGCACTGAGCTGCTAACAGCGTGTTCTGTGGAGAGGGAGCAGGGCACTGGGGTGCGGCGGTGTCCCCATCTATGCTTTCCCACAGTGATACCTCAGATGACTCCTCCTTCCACACTATTTATAGCTCAGAGGCTAAGCATGGCTCTCAGGTCGTGTAAATCTGCCCCCGAAGCTCTCTCCACTTAATGAAATCTGAATTGCCAACTCCAAGTTAAGACTGTTGTATGTGTGGAGGGGGGAGGGGAGGAGGGCTAACCTGTTTAAAAGCAGAAAACACTCCTTCATGGGAAAAAGTCTCTCTTCTGTATTCTAAAGGAAGACTTTTCTAACAAGCACCCCAAGTCAATTTCATCATCTTCCCCCAAAACTATCTTGGGAAAGGGTATTACTTTCCTCACAGCCAATCAAGCCAGAAATCTGGGCCTCTTCCTGCATGCTGCCTCCTCTCTAGCTGGTCAGTCACCTCCTTTGCCCTGCCTGATGTCAAGCCCTCAGCACATTCGCCTCACGTCCTGCAACGTCCGTGGGCCCTCCACCTTCTCTAGGCCAGCATCTTTCACGGGGTGCCCATCCCAAGGTTTGTTCTGTCACTCTGCTTAGTACTCTTGCTGGGCTCCCACTGCCCTCAGGAGAGAGTCCTGCACGTGGCCCACATGACCCTTAGTGATCACAGCTGATACTTACACGGCACTTCCTGTGTGCCAGGCACAGCTGTGAACACTTCCTATCTTCTGCATGTGAGGCTCCCAACAATCGTGTGAATTAGATCCTGCTATCACCCCCACTCTACAGTAAGGCAGGAGGGAAGATTACCTGCAGTCATTGGATGGGAGAAGGGTTTGGGCTGCGGTCTGATCTCTGAGCCTGTGTCCCCCACCTCACCTCTCGGTGAGGGGCCCCACTGGACTTCTCTCTCAACACCCGTGACAAGCCATCTTCTTGCTCTGTGTTAGTACCAACTGGTCCAGGTAGCTTGAGTGTGCCTGCAGAGGGCCATTCCTCCTAATCTTTCCCTTCCCACTATCCCTTCACCTTCAGGGTCCAGTGGACACGTTCCCTGCCATCCTTCCGACCACATTGTTCATTCTGCCTCATAGTTGCTAGAGAGCTACCACAGTACCTATAACATTTCATCAGACTTACTATTGGTATAGCTTGGTGCGCTGTTAAGCTAGATCTTTACTTCTGATCCTTGTGCTTGGCATATAATAGCACCCAGTAAATGCTATTGAATATATAACTGAATTTAAAATGCTTCTCAAAGACAGGATGGAGGTGTTCAAGCTTGGCAGGAAGTGGTGGCAGGAGTTACAGCAGCGGACAGAGGTTGATCCAGA
Source organism: Crocuta crocuta (assembly GCF_008692635.1). NCBI lineage: Eukaryota > Metazoa > Chordata > Mammalia > Carnivora > Hyaenidae > Crocuta > Crocuta crocuta. The sequence continues at coordinate 2,578,534 of NW_027528859.1, read as the reverse complement.
AGACTTGGGATTCTTCCTGGCTTGGACAGTAAATGAGTCTGACAGTCACAGTGATAAGGATTTTGCTTTAAAGGAAGTAAAAAGCAGACTGAATTGAAGGAAGATACGGGGAGACTTGGCTTCTATTTCTAGTTTTGTCACTTATTCACCGTGACTTGGGCCAAGTTATTTCCATCTCTTGGCCTCAACTTCCTTCATCATTAAAATGGAGGAAAATAATACTTGAGTCAGTGGCTGCCTTGCCCTTCTCCCCATCCAGTCCCCGTAAGAGCGAGTGCTAGCTAGAGCAGCTGCACCAACCCGGCCCAGGGTACAGGACGAGGGCACATGGGGGAGAAAGAAACCTGGGATCCCTGTCTGTTCCCTGAGCCATGGGCTGGAGACTCGAGTTCCTGTCCTCATTCTGCCAATAGCTCTTAGGGACCCTACCTCCCTTTTCTTCTCCAGGGAAAAGGAGCTAATGTCCTTGAGAGAACCAGATGTGTAAAATCTATGTAGATGGACTCAGATTGCACTGCGGGAGGTATTGGGACTGAGGCTCCAGGTGAGCCACACGCCTTGCTTCTGTCTGGTATCAGCTTTACTGCTTCGAGCAAGAAACGCAGCCCCTCTGCCACACTTCCCTTACCTGCAACATGGGAACACTAACAAGGCCCGCATTCCAGAGCTGGTGGTGGAGCTCAGCGAGGGGCTGAGTGTAAAAGAGCTGTCATGAGGACTGGCCTGCCGGGCATGCTTGCTAACGTTGACACTTAAAAGTCTGTTCATGTAAACCCTCTGGTCACTTTGGACAAAATTTTTCTGCTCTTTGGGTTTTGTTCCCTGACCTCTCTGAGCTGTCAGACATTCTGGTCATCTCCAGGACCTGGCCCACCCACTTGCATTCATTATTCTTCTGACAGGGCGGGGGAGGGGAGGGGAGAAGGAGCTCAGGCACAGGCTGAACTCTAGGCCCTGGCCTGGGTGATCTGTGCGCCCCTGCTCCCAGCCACAACCTGAGTACCGCTCCTTCCTGGGTGGCGCTGCTTTATGTGCTCACTACCCTGCACAAGCTGATTCGGTTCTTGTTGCAGCTCATATGCATCGATCTGGTGGCTGCGGGTCTACCGACTCAGCTTGGGAACTGGGAGACCTCTAAGCATAGACAGCCGTTTTCCCTCTTCTGCAATAGCTACCTGTCCCGGCCACACCAGCAGCCCCCTTGACTGCCACCTACCGGTTCTACAGACTTCTTTGACCTTTCTCTTGTGGCTGATCTAGCTTGCTGCTGCTACTTCTTCATCTGCAGGCGCTGTAATTCATTTCAAAACACTCTCCCTTGTTACAACAAAGGGCCTCCTTCCCCCTCCCCAGTCATCCTAGAAGTAATGACTTGAGCCTGCCAGTGCTTTCCTCTTTATGGCATTTACCTACTTTGTTATGTGAACAGTATTTGAGCTTCAGTCGTCTTGCCCCTGGGAAAATGTCAAGGTTAACACTAAGGGGACACAGATACTGCGGGGTAATCTTCAGGGTGGAAACTTTCTTCCAAGGCAGGAGGCGGGCCAAGAGCTCTGAGAAAGAGCTGTGGGAATTGATTCCAGCAGGTTAAGACCCTACTCTCAGTAAGATCAACTGAACTTTAGCTCTTATCTGGGCCAGAGGAAAGAGCTTCAACTGCAGGGCCCCTTGCGTACAAAGCAAAAACCGTGGCGGCGGACAAAGTGGGTTTTATGCCTGTGTGGTCAGCGGCTCAGAAGTAATTTATGAACGAGTCAACACGACCACAGACCCTCATCGGTGAGCGCTGACCAGTGGGAGGGCCCTTACACAACTCCCACACAACTGTCCTCTAGAAACAGACTTCAGACTTTGCTAACCAAAAAGTTAGCAGGAAGCTTCACAGGGCTGTCTCAGAGCCATGGAAGTGGTTCCTGACGCAGAGTCAACTGGCTTACATCTCCTCTCCTTCCTTTCTAGTGAGGAAGAGGAGGCTCGCAGACCTGACTGGGCCCATCATTCCCAAGGTCCGAAGTGGTGTCTAATGTGTGGAGGGGACGACCATGTCTTTGAGCTGCACATGTTCTACTGATAATCTGTGCTCTGCAGTGGAAACCAGAAGGCAAAATGCCGGCACAAAACCCTTCCGTGGTTCAGTTCTTTATGCACTAAGGTTTTTAGGTTAACTAGTGGTTGTAGTTGAAAATTTTATAAACTATGGTTAATGTGAAGTTTTTCTTTAGTCACAGAAGTTCAGTCTGGTTATTATTTAAAAACTAAGAAGACCCCAAACCAACAGATCTTACTGAAGACATTCTAGCATGGGACTTAAGCCTGGGAGCCCAATGTCAGGAGCCTTGCTGCCTGGTGTTTCAGGTGTGTTTAGAATGTGTAACACATGCACAAAGAGCACGCTCTTCCGCATGGTGGAGAAGCATTATAAAATACTTTATTACGAATTTGATCTTGGGTATTTAGATCATCATTATCAATCCTCCTTAAAATGTTAAGAACCTCAAGATTAAAGTTGCCAAATTGATTACTGGGCCAGGAGCACAATTTTGCCCCCCATGAAAGAGCGACTGAAGCCACAGAGCTCTGCCATGATTCAAAGAACGGGAGATTCCTTTTGCTGGATACAAGGAAATGACTGAAAAGCCAATGGTGAAATTTCACGTTTCAAAAGCCATCCTTTCTTAACCAATCCCAGGTGGCAAAGTGCTCCCTGAGCATTCTTTAGGAACATCTGGGCTTTACTTCCAATTTAATATTGGAATCAGAAATAATTTCTTCCTTACTGAATGTCAGCCTTAACGATGTGAAAACCTATGGCCAAATACTTGAAAACACCTTTCTGTATTGCACAGTGGGCCAATGGCTTCTGGGAGGTAAAACAATACATTTCTAGTCCATTGCAGCCATGCTTACAGACTTCAACCATGTGTCACATCACTTATTAGACAAGTCACCACTGATCTCATGCCTGCAAGTTAAGCCTCTGAAGGCCAATGGTGAAGAAAATCCAGATATTAAAGACTTAGGAAACCCTGGCCAAACCATCCCAAGGTGATTATTCTGCAAATGTAATATTGGTGTTTCTGCCAGATCCCTTTTTCACATCATGTGCATCTCTTGGGATCCAGCAAAAATGTTAAGCCACAATGCCCTTGTGCCTTTTAATATACCACAGTGCCAGTTAAACTAGCATTTCTGTTGCTTGGGAGTTATTTTCATGAGTGATTCAGCAAATCTTACGATAAAGGACAGCCCACAGGGCTGACGAGCACAGACTAAGCTGCAGAGCACTGAGCAGAGGCTTTTGACGAAAAAGGCAAAGTCTTGCACGCTGAACTGTGATGACGTGGACGGTACAGGGTAACCAGAGGTGGAGCCAGGACCTCACCACTATGGGAGAGCATCTACTGAGGCCGCAGGTGGGCCCAGGAGTGGCACCCTGCTGCAGGGAGGCCCTCCCCACTAGGCTTCTCCTTGAAACACAAACTGCAGCTGTATTCCGCATCACTGGAAACTGCAATATAAGATTAAATCTGTTGGTCTATGGACAGCTGCGTATGTATTTCTTGCGACTAGGGTGACAGGGACACGCGCCTGACATGTTGGCCAGAAGGCTGGGAACGTACCACAGCACTGCTGAATGACCTCACCCAAAATGTGTCTTCTGTCCCAAGGTGTTCATCTAAAAACTACCCAAATGTCCGTGCCCTCGAGCTAATTTGAATCCTTCTTCAAAGCTAGGCATGTGGGCGTTGGGGGAAGCAGAGACTATATTAGGGGGAGCTCTCTCACAGAAACCAAGGCAATAAAACAATGAAGGTGGGCCACATCTTTATGACCATCTGCTTCATCAGATGAGCTGTTGGTTTAGACCAGGGAAGGGCAGTTTTTTTCTCCAAAGGGCCAGATGGAAAATATTTTCAGCTTTGCACACCCCAAGGTCTCTGTTGTAACTCCTTAAATCTGCCATAGATCATGAATAAATGAATGGGTGTGGCTATTCCAATAAAACTTTATTTACAAAGGCAGGAGGCAAGTCAAATGCCATATTCTGCAGATCCCGACTTAGCCTCTTAGGCTCCAGAGAGATGAGGGCAGAGGTGGTGGACGGTAAGTGACCTGAGAGGCCACTTCCGAGATGTCCACCTCCAGGGCTATATAGCTTTCCTGCTTCGGCCGCCAGGATGGACAAGTCTGCTGACAAGGCCAGTGACTACTACCAGCCTGCTGCATGGCACAGAGAGGGCATGAACCTGGTCCCCAGGCTCTGGTCTCCCCCAGCAGCTCTGGGATCCTGCCCAGTGCTTTTTTCTGTGGTCTGGCATCTTTTTTCTTTTTTTCTTTTTAATGTTTATTTTTGAAAGCGAGACAGACAGAGAGTGAGCGGGTAAGAGGGCAGAGAGAGAGAAGGAGACACAGAATCTGAAGCAGGCTCCAGGCTCTGAGCTGTCAGCATAAGCCCAACACAGGGCTCAAACCCACAGACCTCAAGATCATGACCTAAGCTGAAGTCTGACACTTAACTGAGCCACCCAGGCGTCCCTCTGGCATCGTGAGTCAAATGTTTCAGGTAAGTGAGGAGAACCCATTCCCCCCCTCTTCCCCCCACTGAAGTTTAGGTGGCAGACATGGTACCCAGTTGATGATGCTGGCATTCCCCATTTCTCTGTTGCCTCAGCTCTGATGTTCTCCAGTGTATGGTCACCGTGGAGCTAGCTCTGTGAAGGCCTAGGGGGATGCTGATGGTGCCACTCGCGTAAGCACGGCCCATCCTTGTCAATGTCAGGCCTTGGCTCTGGGTTCGCGGGGAGTCGCACCTGCTATGGCAGTTCGCTGGGTATGCGGGGCCGTCGGGCTGTACACTCACATTCCTCTTTAAAGCTGCTCTCGGTGGGACCTGAAGCCAGCCCGCTCCCTTTGTCTTGACACGTGACACAACAGGCTGTGAATCCTTGTCGCTGGCAAGCAGGGCAGGTCAAGATGAGCTGGCGGCACTGGGGGGTTGAGCAGAGTTTATACTGGTCCCACGGGGCTCCACAGTATGAACATTCTGGGGAAGACAGAAAAGCCCTAGCTATAAACACACACACACCCATGTGTGTGTACACATGTAGACAGGCACTTCTCCAATTCCTAAACATAACTCTTAGCACATCAGCTAATATATCCTGTTGGGCCTGGGAAGGTTTTATAAGTTTCCTGTCCTCTACCAAAAAATACTCCTTCACCCTCACTCTTTTTGGGGGGACGGGGGAGGTTCACCTGGGAATTGTCTTCCCAATTCCAGCATTCAGTGACTCATTTTTTAATTTTTCCCATTTAGAAAACAGGTAACATTGTTTCTCTCTTTAACTATTCCAAAGCTGTCCAACTACCCCTTGATTCAGTGGTCTTTCCCCTTTTTAGGTCATTCCTTTTATCACGGGAAACAACACACGTGGGTACAGATGCTTCTTCCCACCTCTACGTCCGCGCCCCTCCCCCCAGGCCTGAGGTCCTGCTGGTGCCAGCGACATCTGACCACCTGATTCCTAAAACTCCCATTATCTATTTTCTCAGCCTGTTCTTCCCTGCCGACTTCCTGTTACTGTGGACAACATCACTGTTCAAGTGTCCTTAACTAGTTGAAGGCACTTCGGGCCTTCTCTCTTGCCTTCACACTCACATGCAAGTACCCATCAAATCCTGCCAACATTTCCTCAGTAGCATTCTTCAAATCCATTGTTTCTACTTACTTATAATTTATACTCCATCTAGCTCCAACACAGATCTCAAGTATTTTCAATAAGAGACACAAATCTAAGACCGCTAAAATTAATAAAAAGATCAAGAAGAAAGGGGAGAGGACAGTAACACTCAAATCTTAGTCACTATCTGAATGGTAATTCAATCTCAGTCCCTGATCACAGGAGTTCTAGAAAATTACAACAGCCACTAGGGTTGTCTGCCTCTGACTTCTCCCGTTCAAAATTATGGCATGCGGGGGAAAAAGCCATTTTTCTTAAGGATTATTTCCATTCTCCTCTTACGGACTGTCCGCATTGGGTAACATACATCAGTGAGGACTCAAAACTGCAGTCAAACCACAGGCTTCTTGAGCTCACACCTCCTGTGGCCACCCCCGCCTTGGCCATGGGTTCAACTCCTACCTCGGAATGTCTCACCCACCACTCAAAAGCACCTCACCTATCTACCACTTGTGTCTATAGACCATCTAAAGTGGGGCTTCTTTAAATACATAGGATTACAAGGGAACAAATTATATAGAAATGTAAACTACCGAAACATTTTTAAAGATCTGTGATATAGTAAGATATTAACACATGAAATAAGACAGTGGGGGCCTAATACCTCTGTTTTGAGACCATGACAAACATAAATACTATTTGGAGATGTTAGCGGCCACTGGAATATATGAAAATATTGTGCTTTCTGATGTTACTGATTTGTTGCCTACATTACCAATCGAAGGAAGTGCTACGTGTAGTGCAGGGTTGTGAAAATAAAGATATAATTATTTTCCCATCCAAATTCACAGAACCCCTAAATTTTATATATCAACTTCTGGTTAAGGCCCTCAGTTTGGCCTATTAGTTCAACCCCTAGCACGGAGGCAGAGCAAGGGGCAACATGCCCCATGTAAAGGACTTGCCTAACCAGGAACGGGAAGCCCAGGCAGCACAGGCCTCCTGATTCCTGGTCCAGGGCTGTCTGCTCCACTGCTGCATCTCCAACTCTGCTGGGAAATGGTCATACTACATGCCTTCTTCTCCCTGTTTTCTTCTTCACGTAACCAGTGCTGGCCTGCCTTCCAGAATGCTTCATACAGAGAGTGTGCCTGAGTAGAAGGTTAGGTTCCAGCCAGTGCCCACCTACCTGACACTACATCACTGTTGTAGGATAAGGCATAACGCTCATCGAAAACAAACAACTTCCCTTTGTAGAAACCATTAGGAAACTCCTCCAGGTACTTGTGGATGCCGCCCTTGAGCTGGAACACTTCCTTGCATACTCCCTTTGTGAGCAAAAACAAGAAGAAATTTGAGGAGACAGGCAGAGACAAGTAAGAGGCTCCACAGAAGAGTGGCAGGTGATGACAGCAGTCAGGGCCTTGCGCTAGATCCTGGGAAGCCCAGCTATTTTTGCTGTCCCCTAAATATAGAAGGATACCTGTTGGGACATGTAATGTGAATTTGCTCTTCTCAGGATCAAGCATAAGGATTAGAAAAAGGGAGATGTTCACTAATCTTTCTCTTTTGTACTTGATGAGTGTCTAAGACTGTTAAGTGCTTTCCACATCTTGAGATTTAAGAACTTCAGATTTTGTACTTACAAACTCTATTCTGGAACCATACAAGGGAAAAATAAATCCCTGGCTGGCTGGGAGTGTGAGAGGGAATGAAGGTGGGGAGTGGAAGGCTCAATGCTTGCTGTCGGTAGAACCTTCTTCACCTCCACACCTGCAGTGACCCCACGGGTGTTCACTCACCTTGGCTTTGAGGTAGGCTGAACCCCGCTCACAACGGATGCCCCCAGTGCAGTACATGAGCACCTTCTTCTCTCTGAAAAGCTCTAGATTTTTGTCAATGTAACTAGGGAAGTAACTGAATTTCCTGATGTCTGGGGCTAAACAGCCCTGGAATCGCCCCTACAACATAGGAGAAGCAGAAGGAAAATTATCAGAAAGACACACCTGGCAGGAACAAAGGCTCTTTCTGTGTCAGCCCCACTCACAGCCCCTTTGGGTAGCACTTACTAGCTGCTGTTTCTCATCCTACACTCTGACCTTTCAACTTCACAATCCGAAACTCAGAAACAAGCCTGGTGGACTGCTGGTCACCTTCCCAGAGTCCTCAGGGGAACCGGAAGGGCTGCCCAGAGCAAACTTTATAGGATCTTTGACACATATCAAGGGTAGGCACATGGGAGCCAAAGAGTACGTTATGTGCCAAGATGTCTTTTAATTCCTATTTTCTTAGACTTTCTCACCAGATCCTGAGTTCAAAGGCTTGGGTTTTCTCTGAGGCTGCTAGCAGTCGGGAGAGCTCTAGGTGACTTGTGCAGAGGCAGGCACACAGAGCAGCACCTCAGGAAACATGCCCTGATGTGGGCAGGGGGAGGCCTACCATTTCACCGAACTCAGTTCTGGCTCTACTTACTATTTTGCTTTCATAGAAGTTTCTGCAGTCCAGGAGGATAGTATCACTTTGTTCTTCATTTGTCTGAGACAAAAACTTTTCTACTTCTTTATGAAATTCACGTGGAGATAAATGGACTCCTAAAACCAAACCAAAAATTTACTTAAAACAAGACAAAAACAAAAAAAACCCAATCACAACTGGCCCAGCCTGATAACTTACATGTTACTCCATTTCCTTCCACCCAAACCTTTATTCATAACTGCAATTATATCTGAAAATAACACTATTTGATGACCATGATGAAATAGTTTAGTAACTCCAGATATCCTCATTTTTCCCTCCTCCAAAGATAAGTGGTATAGAGACCTGGAGGTTTAGAAATGATTAGTCAAATTTTCCATTCTCTTGCTCTAACCCAGTGATAAAAGCCAGACAGCTGGGATCTAAACTGCCATGTGGGTTTGCTGGCCCATTATATGCCCAGTGTTCTATTTTCACTGTATGTGGAGGAGCCTGGGCATGTATGTGCTTGACTATAGGCTTTTGACTATGACAAAGGCGAGGCCAAGTTCAAGGGTAAGAATCTTGATAGGCAGCTAAGAGTATCAATTTGTGGAATAAAGTTGGACTATTCTTTAAAAATACAAAAGGGTAGGGGCGCCTGGGTGGCTTAGTCGGTTAAGCGTCCGACTTTCGCTTAGGTCATGATCTCGCGGTTTGTGAGTTCCAGCCCCGCGTCGGGCTCTGTGCTGACTGCCAGCGTCAGGCTCTGTGCTGACTGCCAGCTCGGAGCCTGGAGCCTGTTTCAGTCTGTGACTCCCTCTCTCTCTGACCCTGCCCTGCTCACGCTGTCTCTCTCTCTCTCTCTCTCTCTCTCTCTCCTATAAATAAATAAAAATATTTAAAAATAAATACAAAAGGGTAAGAAGAATGTAAGTCTGTGCATGAGTAAAAGAGAGAGGGTGGGAGGGGCTGACAGCAGGAGTGCTACCTAAGAGAGCAGTGCAGGAGACAGGAGTGAGAAGCCAAAGCATGCAGGAGAGAAAGGAGGGGAAGAAAGTAAGTAAAATCCAAGGAGACTATAAAAAGAGAGAACCTCAGTCTAGTGGGGCCCTTTGCCTTCTCGACTCTCCAGAATAGAAAGACTCCTGTATCTTGGGTCCAGGTATTTCAGTGGACTGTGAGGAACTTGGGGTGAATTTGGCAGCGTGGACTAACCACACCTTACAGACAGGGGCCTGGGATGGCAATCACTACACATCATAGGCACCAAAGGAGCCTCATTCTGCTAAGGGTGAACCCCAACAACCACTTGAAACTGCTAAGTACTCAGGTGGGGCTAGAGGCCCCCGTGCATGGCCAAGGAATCTGAATTCCTACCTGCCGACCTACGACTATGAGAATGTAACAGGCCAGAATTGATTGGTTATTATCAAGTAATAACAGGTCCCCAAAACGGGGGTGAAAGGGAGGTTCCCAACTGTGACGGGAAGCTGGAAATCTGCTAAGATGTCTACTTACAGGGCACCACAGAGACCCAAGCCTGCTCCCTGCTGCTGCTCTACTGGGCCTGTGGAGGCCTGATGGGACAGGGACTCAGATGGACATGTTTAAAAGAGGTGCCTTCAAACAGCGTGGCCCAAATGAAAGCAGCACAGCACTGCCTAGAGCCCACTTTCCCCTAACCTCCCAAGCAACATCCTGTAGCACCAAAAGTGAGCTCCTTATTCATCCCGCTAAGGTAGGGACACCATGCAGATGCAGCCTTTTTGGGCCCTTCATGCATGAGTCTCTTTCCCCCCATGCTTGTATCCGACTCCTATTTCCCTCTGACTTCACCCTTAGCATTCTTTTAAATATCCCCATATTATTAAGTGAACACAGACAATCAGACCTTTGTGCTTCCTGATGAAAGAGAACAATGCTACCTATCAGGCAGTCTTGGGGGGAAGAAAAGGAAAGAAGAAAAAAAAAGAAATCAAATCTGAATCTGACCAAGCCTCTAGATCTGAGGTATGTAACAGAGTAGCCACTAGCCACACGGGGAGAGCGGGGCCTTGAAATGTAGCCTGAGATGTGCTATGATAAGGGTGACACAGATCTAGGATTTCAAGTATTTAGAAAGCAAAAAAAGGTAAAATTAGTAATTTTTTACAATGATTGCACATTGAAATATTTTGGCTACACTGCATTAAAACCTACTTATTATGAATTTCATTTGTTTCCTTTTACTTTTAAAATGTGGCAACTAAAAAAAACATAAAATTATGTAAGTGCTTCACAAAAGTTCTATCAGGCGGCACTGCTCTAACTACCAATCTATAGGAAACACACAGGACAGAGGAGATACAATCAGCTTTAACCAGATGGTGGGAACTACAGACAAAATGACCTAGTTCCTTCAAAAAAATAAACTGCATGGGGGGAAAAAACAAAGATGGAGGCAAATGTGCAAGTTAAAAGACACTCAAAGGGATCCACCAAGATGGGTGAACCTTACTTGACTCTTAAGAGAAATTAACTTAAAAAATTATGAGATCCCCCAAGAAGATGTGGTTTATCTATACAATGGAATACTACATGGCAATGAGAAAAAATGAAATCTGGCCTTGTGTAGCAACATGGATGGACCTTGAGGGTGTTATGCTGAGCGAAATAAGTCATGCAGAAAAGGACAAATATCATATGTTTGCACGTATAGAAGGACTGGGAGGAACTTAACGGAGGATCATGGGGGAGAAGAAGGGGAGAAGTGGTGGGGGAAAGGGAGAGAGGCAAACCATGAGAGACTCTTGAATGCTGAGAACAAACTGAGGACTGATGGGTGTGGGGGGGGAGGGGGGAGATGGGCATGGAGGAGGGCACTTGTGGGGATGAGCACTGGGTGTTATATGGAAACCAACTTGACAATAAACTATTTGTAAAAAAAAAAAAAAAATTATGAGATCCCCACAGGTACAGTTTCTTCAAATACACCAACACGCAGTTCTGGAAAACAGCAATCCCCTCCTTTGCTGGTCTAGCCGATTTTAAGAACTAGCCAGATACTCGATAATATTAAGGAATTACTATAAAAATATTTTATTTAGATGTAATAATGGTTTTACAGTTACTAATTTTTTTTTTAATATTTTAGAGGTCTCTACTAAAATATTTGTAAATGAAATGACGTGACATTGGGATTCTCTTCAAAATAATCCAGAGTGGGGGAAGGGGACAGGGTATAGAAGAAAGCTGGCAATGAATCAGTAATTGCTGAAACCGTATGACAGGTACATGCGAGTTCAGTATACTATTTTCTCTACTTTTTAAGATGTTTGATCATTTTCATAGTAGAAGGCAAAACAAACAACAACAACAAAAAAATGTCTTTCAACAGTTTATGGTAACCATGGGGAAGAAGGGAAGAGAACATTCTAGAGCAGCTGCAAACAAACTGCTTTGGATTTGAAAGCTACTTGCTTCCTGAAGCAAAAGGCCTGTTATTCAGTTGATGAGTTATTTACAAGTAATAATTACACTCTTCCCAGATTGCTTTCTCTGGAAAGAGAAAATAACTTCTTGTCAGACCGTCATCAAGAAGACTAAGATGGGGCATTCTAATGGGTATGTCTTCAATTATCATAGCACCAAAGAGAAGACCACTTTAAGCACTGAATGACCCACATGCTGGCTACACTACAGCTATTTTTTTTGAAGCATAATTAACATGCAAGGTCATATTAGCTTCAGGTGTACAATATAGTGATTCAATAATTCTACACATTTCTTAGTGCTCATCAAGTTAAGTGTACTCTTAATCCCCTTTATCTATTTCATCCAACCCCCTACCCACCCTCCCTCTGGCAGCCACCAATTTGTTCTCTATATCGGAGTCTGCTTTTTTGTCTCTTCTTTCTTTGTTTTGTTTCTTATATTCCATACCCCCAAAGCTATTTTAAAGAGTGGATTGCTGATCAGGGTGTCTAACTTCCACATTTGTTTCTATATTAAGTTTTGTCCCTGTGAAGAAAAGCAAACTTTTTCTTCTAAAAGCAAGCTTACCAGGCTTCTTGTAGGAGATCTTATTGGGACTGATCCCCATAGGCACAATTTCTTCAAATACACCAACACGCAATTCTGGAAAACAGCAAGCCCCTCCTTTGCTGGTCTAGCCAAGAAGAAACAAAACAAAATACAGTCTTACTCTCCCATCTCCAGATCTAAGCCAAATGCCAAGTTCAAGAATTATATCTGTTTTGTAATAACAGCTGAAGTCTTAAGAAAATTCAAAGTAAGAATTAATGTTTTAATGAGAAGGGAATTAGAGCCTAAAATGTTTCAGATAATTCAATTCTAATAAATATTTATTGCATACCTACCATGAACGGAAATGTTCAACTGAAAAGGTGTTTCTATGGCTATAAGCATTTAACTATAAAACTGAACCACCACCGAGCAATTTGAGCATGTAAGGTTACATCCTAGCTTTGCTCTGGAGGAGCGACCTCTCTTCCTCCACCATCACCGGCACTAACACTAGTAAGGTAGTCCCCACCAGATTTTTCACTTACTGTGACAAAGCATAAGGTCGCTCAAACAAAGGACCCAGCCACAAGAGCAAGGGCTTTGTCCCCCACATGGTATGAAGTGCTCATCTTGTAATCCCAGGTTTACTAAAAAGTAGTGATGCCCCGAAATAGCCAGGTGGTCCCTCAAGTGAGCAAACACATCTAACTTTTAGAGTTAGACTGTGCAAACCATAATGCCCTTATTCGATAAGGGAGATTAAGGGCATTAACTTGCCCAGGATTGCACGGTGACATAAAGAAATGGAATGAGCATGCTCCTTTGACTGCACTGCCTTGCAGCCTAATGGGCAAAGGCTGCTTATTTCTCCACACCGATCTCTGCTTCAGAGCCTAAAGAGGGAAGAGGCACTGAGGCAGAAGCAAATGGCTCAAAATCCATTTTATTTTCGATTTCTCTTACCTTAAAATCATCCTTACACATATAATCCTTAAACAATGGGCAGGAAAGCATGGCTTCCACATAGAGTCTGGTGGCCAGTTTGCTTCCACCGAGTGTCCCATTGATTCCTTCTGTAGCAATTCGAACCTGGGACACAAGATGGTGAGAGAAAGGGAATGCAGCCTGTTCTTAGCTTAGTTTAAATCTTCCCAGGGCAGAACAGGCTGGTGTGTGTCAATGAGTTTGACAGGGAAAGCAGAGACACAACAGAAGTGTTACCACACAAAGATACTTGTAGTTTTCTAAAATGACACTGCCCACAGTTTAGATGAGGTACTCAATAGATGTGCACTGAACAAGAGAATACAATGAGGGAAACTTCTGGAAAGCCCCATTTGCTACAAAGCTCCAGTTGTACAATGCTCAAAGAAGTAAATTTCAAGCTTAACCTAAATCCAGGTCAGCAGATCTAGGATCAGGACTCATCTTTGCCACTTACTTGCTTTGTGGCCTTGAGAAAGTTACCTTACTTCTCTGAACCTCAGTTTCTTCATCTTGATAAAACAGAGCGAAGAGAGAACCAACAATGAAGAGAACTGCTGAGGAGACATTTCCCAAGTCCCAAAATACAAAGCACAGCTGAGAGCCGGGCGTGCATGTGAGCACACCCCCGCACACCCCTGCACACCCACCCGCTGGAACGCGCGGTCCACAGGCGGGGTGCGTCTGCTTTGTTCCCGGCTGCAGCGCCGGTGCTCTGAACCGGCCAAGTAGGGACTCAATCCACATTTGTTGAACAAATCAATGTGTATCCACATCTGAGGCCTTTTGGCTGAGATTCTCAAACACTGTATTCTCTTTAAAATGCTTCACCGGTTAGGGAACATTAGAATCTGGATTCAGGCCCCTGCCTTAAGAGGCAATGCTCTGGGCACCCTGCCGAGTTCATTGTCTTGCAACTACAAAACCCTTTCGATGAGTTTAAAGACGGATCATCTTTAGAAGGAGCTGAGCTCTCTGGAGAAAAGTGCTACAGGGAAAGTAGACCGCTCTAGTATCATGGTACTCTAGGGAGAGAGAGGTCATTTAATTCAAGGTCCTAGATCCGACAGCACCATTTAGAGAACAATGATACCTACCAATGCATTAGAATTTGAAAAATTTACAAGGCTGCCCTTTTTCAGAGCCCAGAGTAAATACTCTGTTACCTCCCTTGATTCATGTATATAATAAATGGGATTCATTTCCTAAGCCAATGCCGGAGTTCCATGATGAGGGTTCTGGATCCTTGAGAGAGAGGATTACCATCTGATAAAGCCTACTCTGGGCATGGGAAAGGAAAGTAGAATGGAGATGCCATCTCTGCTGTACAGACTACATTCCCCACAATCAACTTATATTTTTTTCAAGGGTCTACATAGAAAAAGAGCTGAACCAGTTCAAGTGTCACGAAATTTAATCTAAAACTGGTTCTCACCGTGGCAGATAAAGTACATACTTCTACATAACTGTTTTTAGGGTCGGCTGGTAGATTCTTTCCTATGTTGTTTTAATCTCATAACCCAAATAAAAGACAAGGACACCTAAACCCTATAAAGCTGGGGCAGAGCAATCTGTTGAGCAATCCAAACTCATGCACTAGACTTTTCAATCCCTAAGATCCTTCCAGGGAAACCTTCGAAGTAGCTCCTTGGTGAGGAAACCCTTATACCTCAGGGATAAAGAGCAATAGTTAGTATTTATTGAGCACCTACTATGACATAAGAGCTTTGTATTATAATCCTGAAAGGTAGATACCATAATCCCCATTTGATAGAAAAGGAGACAGAAGCTCAGAGATATCAAGTAATTTGCCCAAGGGCACAGAGTCGGTAGGTGGTAGATCTGAGATTCAAAACCAGATAATATTCGTTCCAAATCATGTAGTTTTTCCCTTCCAAAGCCTCCACTGTGTCCCTTCAAATTTCTTTTTTTTTTTTTAAATTTTTTAAATGTTTTATTTATTTCTGAGAGAGAGAGAGAGACAGCGTGAGCAGAGGAGGGTCAGAGAGAGGGGGAGATACAGAATCTGAAACAGGCTCCAGGCTCTGAGCTAGCTGTCAGCACAGAGCCTGACGCGGGGCTCGAATGCACAAACTGTAAGATCATGACCTGAGCTGAAGTCGGACGCTTAACCGACTGAGCCACACAGGTGCCCCGTCGCTTCAAATTTCTTGAGGCAATAAGGAGTTTATAGCAATAGGAACCAGAAGTTTCTTTTTGGAATTTTCAAGTTCTCTTCTTTCCCTACCTGAATGTTCGTACTCTGCCAAATCTCCCAAAAGCAGAAAACTACCTCAGTAAACTGGGCAGGTATCACTGAAGCCTAAAGATTTAGTCTAAGATCCAGGCAGGTGCTGCCACCTTGTGGATAGGGACCCTCACTGCTCCTTCACCTCAGGCTGGGCCAAGAATAAAACTCTGCCCCCCCAAACAAGGAAAGACATTGACTTCATATTTTGTACATTCAGGTTCACTGTGAGAACATCCATCTTTCAAGGTGTTCTCTAAACAGAGGTGACAATAAACGTAGTCATTCCACAAATATTTTCTAAAGTTTTTACTACGTGCCAGGAACTGTGCTAGGAATTAGGGATCTAACAGTTAAAGAGTTCTTGCCGTCTTCAAGCTTATAGACTAAAGCCGGTCACAGATATTAAGATAAAAATTACAAACTGACAAGTACTATGAAAAATAACTACAAGACACTATGCAAGGGTGTACTGGGAAAAATTAATTTAGGCTGAAAGGTCAAGAAGTCTCTTTGAGGAAGTATCATTGAAACTGAGAACTGAAGATTGAGTAAAAATTTTACAAGAGAAACTGAGTCAGTGTGGGAGACTTCCTTGAAGACAGTTTGCCTGGAAAAAGACCCAAAGACACAAAAAAACTTTTGTGGGCTCAAAAAAAAAAAAAAAAAACCTGAAAGACCATGTTGCTGGAGTATAACAAGTGAAGAATGACATCAGATAGGCAGAAAAGGTAGGAAGGGGCTAAATCATGCAGGAACCTAACGGTACGTCAAGGATTTGGGTTTTACTAGAAATGCACTAGATAGCCACTGAGAGATTATGAGGAGAGCCAGTGAGAGATTATAAGGAAGGCACAGGGGTGTTTTATTTACTTTTTAAGATGATTCAGGCTGCAGTGTGGAGAATGGATTAAATGGCAGGCAAGGACAGAAGAACAAGAATAGATTAAAGGCTACCTAGTGGCACTTGGGTGGCTCAGTATGTTAAGCGTCAGACTCTTGATTTAGGCTCAGGTCGTGATCTCAAGGTTTGTGAGATGGAGCCCAAGTAGGGCTCTGAGTTGACAGTGCAGAGCCTGCTTAGGATTCCCTCTCTCCCTGTCTCTCTGCCCCTCCCTTGCTGGTGCTTTATCTCTCTCTCTCTCTCTCTCTCTCTCTCTGTGTCTCAAAATAAATTAGATACACATTTTTTTAAAAAATTAAAATTAAAAAAATTTCCTGAAATGGACAAGAGAGGGTGGGGCATGGTCTAAGGTGGTGGAAGAGGAGGACAGAAGGGAATGGACACAAGGGATATTTTAGAGGCAGAAATGGCAGGATGTGACAATGAACTGAATGAGGTAAAGGAAGCTTTTGGCACCATCTGTTAGAAAACATTGGTGTGGAAAATATCACTGATCAAACGACTGCCTCGGGGACTTAAAAACATGTGTGGGGAAGATTAGTTTGAAGATAGTACAAAGTCATAACCCGAGGGGATCTCAGAGGGAATTCAGTTCACTTCCTTTTGAGTTTTTAAAAACACATTATCTGGGGCGCCTGGGTGGCTTAGTCGGTTAAGCGTCCGACTTTCGCTTAGGTCATGATCTCGCGGTTCGTGGGTTCGAGCCCCGCGTCGGGCTCTGTGCTGACTGCCAGCTCAGAGCCTGGAGCGTGTTTCAGTCTGTGACTCCCTCTCTCTCTGACCCTCCCCTGCTCACGCTGTCTCTCTCTCTCTCCTAGAAATAAATAAAAAACAAAACAAAACAAAACAAAAACCACATTATCTGTTGCGGAGCCTGGGTGGCTCTGTCGGTTGAGCCTCTGACTTCAGCTCAGGTCATGATCTCTCATGGTTTGTGAGTTCGAGCCCCACATTCGGCTCATTCCTATTAGCATAGAGCCTGCTCCAGATCTTCTGTCCCCCCCCTCTGCTGCTTCCCTGCTTGCACTCTCTCTCAAAAATAAATACATATATATTCAAAAGATATATAAAAAAATATTAACCGTCTGTCTCTAGTTTTATACACATATATGTGTATGCACACACACATATGCATATGTAAGTCTCTGTATAGGTGTGTATACGTGTAATCATCAAGAACACTGCAGAAAAGTAACAAAAACCATCCACAATCTTATCATGCAGACATAATCATGATTAACATTTGGGTATCTACTACCTTCCGTCTTCATACATAAACACTTGCGGTTCTATTACAAACATATATTCATTTCTTTATTCAACACTCCCCAAATATTGACTGTTCTGCTATGTGCCAAGCCCTGGTCTAGCACTAAGAATACATCAATTTAGACAAAGTTCCTGTCCTCATGAAGCTTTTATTAGGGAGACAGATTGTAACAAATTAAACAAGGATTATACATTCAGATAGTAACAAATTCTTTGAAATTGCCTGAGCAGAAGGCACAGTAAATGACAAGGCTGAGAGAAAAGACTACTTTGGATCAGAGTTCTGAGGAGGTGAGATGTGTGCAGAGATCTTCAGTGGGGAGTGAGCCAAGGGAAGATCTAGGGGGAAAGCATCCCAGAGGGAAGGGAGCAGCAAATGTCAATACCATAAAACGGTAATGGCATGCTCTAGGAAAATGAGGAAGCAACTTGAAATCATACCTCCATGTATACTTCTGTGAAATTTTTTTCCAGCTAACATATTAAGAACATTCCCTAATGCGAGGGGTCAGTAAATTGTACCTGCTTCTGCATACAGTTTTATTGGAACACAGCCATACGCATCTTGTACCTGCTGTGTAAGGTTGTTTTCATGTTACAGTGGCATGGTTGAGTAGGTGGTGTTTCCTCATTGGTTTCTTTGTTTAGAAAACACATATGGACTTAAAAATTAACAAATTCAACTTTAAGCACTTCTTGAGTACAGACTATAGGAATTTTCTGGCAAGGAATGGCCTATCTAGCAGGAAAGATCATAAAGATTTAAACTTTAGTTTTTAAACAATATACAGTGGCCAGACGACTGAAAAGAAATATTGCATAGCTGATCCAACTGTATCCTGTTATAATTTCTTCACAGTTCCACACACAATTTTAGGGTCTAATAGGAGCAGGAGTGAGTAGTTCTTGTGCAAAGCCTAAAATACTTACCAGTTTGCTTTCTAAGGAAAAGCCTGCTGATTCTTAGTCTACGCCATTAAATAGTCATAGAACGCATGTTAATAACTGGTTAGCAGTCTGCTTAAACGCCCAGCAGGATTTCGCAGAACCTGACAGTGAAACCTTCTGAGCACCAGCTCTGTAGTGCACACTGGAGACCAGAGGAGCCCCACGCGGGACGTGAGGCGAGAGGTGTTACCTTGCCCGTGAGGCGCAGGTGTTGGCACAGAGCCGTCTGCCAGGCGCAGACCCGGGGGGGGTCCTCCAGGTCTCGGTAGCAGTAGTACAGTAGAACCTGTCCGTCGTCACTGCCCTGGCCCCTAGAGAAGAAACCCACAGGGGGAAGCACCTGAGTCACAGACGTAAGGCAGCCACAGCTCACAAGGCACACCCAGGCGGCATCAGAAGGTGGGCCGCGACGGACCAACACGCGCCTACTGTCTACAGCTGCTGTGCCGAGAGAATCAGCAGCTCCTCTCAGTATCTGCTCTGAAGAGGACAGTATCTGCACCCAACTGCCTTTACAAAAAGTGAGCTTACTTTCATTTCCTCATTTAAGCATCAGATCTACGAGACAGGAACCAATAACCCATTTTATAGACATTTCTGGCTTATCCTCGAAGACAAGGTCATATCTGTGTTTGAATCTCTCATCGTACAGAGAGGTTTCACTTCCAGTTTTTCATGTAATCCCTTAACCATGAGAAGGACTATTATTATCCCCACTTTACAGCTGAGTAAACCAAGGCCAATTCCTCCCAGGTGAGAAAGTTACAGAGTGACAGTCAAGCCTCGAGCAACAGTCTTCTGACACTAGAATCCATACCCTTTCTACTGCACTCTGCTGTCTCAGCCTAACTAGTCGTGGGCCCTGGGAGGGTCTCTTATCATCTCTGAGATTGATTTCCTCATCTCTAAAACTGCAGAAGTGAAATAAACTGCATTTCCCAAAGTGTGCCCTGAAGCTGTCCTATGAAATCACATGTTGGAGAAACCTCGCAGACCATCCCTCTGAGATTCTCAGTGGAAGCCACTTATCTACTGAAGGCTCTGAAAGGTCCTGCAATAAAGAACATTTTTAACCTAGTGCTTCCCAAACGTGTTTGTCTTTAGCACCTCTTTTCAATACCCGTTAGCATCCTTCAGGGCCGGTGTTGCATAGAACAGATTTAGAGAACGCTGTGGTAGATGATAATGAAGGTCCCGTCCAGCTCTGGAATCTGACACCCTCGTCAAATCCCGCATCATATGTCAGGGCCTACTCTCCTCTGAAACCCTGTCTATTTAAGAACCTATTTTTCTTCCTCTAAACTAGTGTAACAAATTATCTCCACCACACAATTGAACTGATAATTATGTAGCCTATCTCATATCCTCTAATTGTTTCATGTATCCTTTTCTTGTTTTTCTCACTAGAGAGCCAATTCCTTGAGGCACAGGGCCATACAGAAGCAAAGAGACCATATCTGTATGCCACTTTATAGTTCAGCTCTTACCGTCATCATTGTATATAATACATACAGCAACACTGTGAGGTAAACAGGACAGGCATCATAAGTACTACGTTAGAGGTAAAGAAATATAAAGAATTTTAGTGACTAGCTCAATTCCGAGCTCAAGTTCAATTCTCTACCATTCTCCTTTTCTTGATAAATAAGAGGTATTTGGCACTGAATAGTAATGACAAAAGTATAATACATTTGGATATTTTCTATTCACCAAATAGTTCAGGAATTGCTTAAAATCAGAAATTTGTCCTCTAGAATTCTGTAATATAATTTGGTGAGTTTTTCAAAGGCAGGATCTAAACTTCTAATCCTGTGCCTCAGTTCTAAAAGTTAACATCCTTTCTGGGGTGCCTGGGTGGCTCAGTGGTTGAGAATCTGACTTCGGTTCAGGTCATGCTCTCAGAGTTCATGAGTTCGAGCCCTGTGTCGGGTTCTGTGCTGACAGCTCAGAAGCTGGAGCCTGCTTCCAATTCTGTGTCCCCCTTTCTCTCTACCCCTCCACCACTCCTGGGTGTCCTCTCTCTCTCTCTCAAAAATAAATAAACATTAAAATTTTTTTAAAGTTAACATCCTTTCTAAAACATGTTCAACTCAGAAAAACACATTTGGTAACAAAATATGCTTTCTAGGCTCTGCTATTATTCAGGGTAGAGTAATCATTAACATTTCTGAGCTTTCCAACTTATCTTAGAAAATACTAATACAATTTTCTGTTCATCACCTCTCCTTAGAGAAGGTGAGATGTAGCCTTCCACAAAACCTAGTGAATGCTGCCAGCTACACGGATATATATCACAGCCTCTATAATCCAGACTATGTGGTTATCAGCCTGGCTTAGACCCATAGAGAAATCCTGTGCTTAAGGATCTTGCCATTTTAGTCATAGGTAGTAGTATCTCATTGTGGCTGGAAAAACCGGTAAAATTAAACTGAAAGTACAGACTGAGATTCTTACCTCATTAGCTCATCAGGGCTAAAGCAGCTTATATCCGGGAGCCAAGCGGACCCTTCCCAGTTGCAGGTCAAGTACTCTTTTAGAGGGTTCCTATTGTCTTCGGACTTAAGGCTCTTTGAGGTGTTCAATGTCACAGCCAGCTGCTTTAACAGGGAAGCAGTCTGGTGGCAGATCTCCTCAGCATGCTGTGTCGCCACGTGTCTATGGATGCCGATCCGGTCTCTGAACAGCTGTTGACAACATTTCCACCATTTTTCTTTACATTCAAAAGGATGTGCTGGAACTTCTTTGGTTTTAACAAAAAGGGCAAATGCCTGCAATTACATTTCAAATATGCCACTATTAGCCTTAGGTGTAAGGCTGGCAGAAGTCTCAGTGAATCCCCGACATTATCCTTCCACATGGGTATCTAGTTGTATGTCCCAGTTTTCTTTAGAAGAACTTCTTGAGAGAGTTAGTTTTCACTGTAAAATGTATCCTTCAATCTAAGATTTGTAAGGGACTGTTCTTAAGGAAAGGACTTGAATTTCAGATGAATATTAGTAAAACATTACAAACAACATTATAATTCATAGCTAAAAAGAAAGCGGTAGGGGCGCCTGGGTGGCTCAGTTGGTTAAACCTCTGGCTTCGGCTCAGGTCATGATCTCACAGTTTGTGGGTTCCAGCCCCGCATCGGGCTCTGTGCTGACAGCCAGCTCAGAGCCTGGAGACTGTTTCAGATTCTGTGTGTGTGTGTCTCTCTCTCTCTGACCCTCCCCTGCTCACACTGTCTCTCTCTCTCAGAAATAAAAAAAAAAAGAAAAAAAAAAGAAATTGGTCAAGGCAATTACACTTAACTATGGAATATTGAGCAGCTTGTTTTAAGTTATATGAGAAAATATTTATGATACAATGTTAAATGAAAAACAATGGATAAAATTTGCTTATACAGTGTAATCTCAACATTTAAAAATTACACCGAGAAAGACTGGAAAGAAATATACCAAAATGTTTTGATTTGGTTTTTGGAAAATAATTTTGCTGTTTTCATAAAAATGATTTATATTTATTAAGAATATTAAATAGAAAACTATGGGTATGCCATAATTCTCTTAACCAATTCCTAACTAATGGACATTTGTTTCCAAGATCTGCAATTAGGGCAACCGGGTGATGCAAATAAGCAAGGCTGAGCGAGCATTCCACGCATACATCTTTTTACACCTCTTTAAACATCTAATTTAAATAATTATCTGGGATAAAACAGAGCCCCATGAGGGGCTTGAACCCATGGACAGTGGGATCATGACCTCACTTAACTGACTGAGCCACCCACCCAGGGACCCCGCCTATTTCCATCTATTGCCTGTTTCTCTACTGTGGCATGTATTTTCTTCCTGTTTTGTAAGCAGTTTTAGTGACCTTTTGTTGGATCACAGTTATCACAAATTTGTTTCCTAGCTTGTCATTTGTTCTTCAGTTCTGTGGCATTTTTGATGTGCAATAGAGGCTAAATGGGATCTATGATTATCAGCCTCTCAACAACTGTTCCCTCCTGGTCTAATGGGAAGGGAGATATTTATATATACGTGTGGGGTGTGTGTGTGTGTGTGTGTGTGTGTGTGTGTGTGTGTAATGCATTTGGAGACTTCTATAAAGCATCCAAAAACAGGCACTCTGAACATCGATAACAGCTATGAAGCACCACTGTGGGGTCACTCTCTAGCTGAACACAGCTGTATCTGGGCTATCTCAGACTGAAGCACCAGGAAGGGTAGCCTGAAATTACACTGCAGGGCATTTTTAGCCTCTCTTGCAGTGAATCCTTCCAGACAGGAAAAGAAAAAAAAAGAAGAGGAGAGGAGCGGAGAGGACAGGAGAGGGGAGAAGAGGGGAGGAGAGGGGAAGAGAGGGGAGGAGAGGGGAGGAGAGGGGAGGAAAAAGAAAAAAAAAAAGGAGATAGCATGTATGTCAACATGTCTGCTTCTTTGTATTAAACTTTGATTTTCAAATCTTATCTGGTCTTATAAGGCCTCGTGAACAAGGCATTGAGGACCCAGCAGCAGTTAGGGCCCATGTGGGGTCTGCTCAAGAGGGAGAGGCAGGCCAGAGCCTGGATGGCAGCTCAGCTCCCAGGTGGGTGAAGCCCAGAGGAAGGCAGGCCCNACTATTTACATACAAGAGAATATGCAAATAAGGAAATACATTGGGAGTAATCAGAGCCAAGTTTCTCACCAAACCTCATCAAATAGGAAAGTTATAAATATGGAAAAGGGAGAGTTCAGAAAAATTCTTGTGATGCTGGAATGAAAGTGAAATGCCAGTATGAGCTCACAGTATGAGTAATACTGAGATGGTAGTAAATATAGAAGTATATGTATGCTACATGTAGATGTTTATGTACTCATCAACCTATTTTTCTAGCTTCATACACCAAAGCTCCTGGGAGAAGCAACATTTAGTAGCAATGAGCCTGCTGAGCCTCCAGGTTGTGGTTTTTCATTAGAAGCAACCAGATCTCCCTGAAGAAATGTCTGATTCCAGGGGTGGGGCAGGGAAAATACAAGATGAGCCTGGAACATCTTGTTGAGTCAGAAAGTAAGGAAATGCTCAAAGAATGATGGGAGCAAGTCAGAAGGACATAGATACTAGCTTGAAAGGGCGCCCAGCCAAATCTGAGATGATCTGAGCATTGCAATACATCATGACATAATGGACTATAACCCAACAAATAAAATGTAAACCTACAGTCCACACGGATACAAATAAATTGGGAGAAAAGAGGGCTCTTCCTTACAGCAAAATGCCAAGTAGTAAATCCAGAAGGAATGGAGTAATCAGAAAATCACCCATTAGCAGCATTCACAGTAAGAATTAACTAAGCAAAGAAACACCAAAGAATCTAAAACTAGTAGATGCCAGTTGGATAAGGAATAGGATATTTACACAGTCTCAAAGAATTTCCCCTCTCCCCCAAATACTGATTTGTTAAAAGGGAAAAAAGAATAATTTTATAACAGAGAAATCTGATAGTCATTCTCTTACTCAAGTAGCCAAAGTTACCACCACCAGTAATGGGACAAATGGCCATTGTGAGCCACCTGATAGAAAGTCGCCAATGAACACAGCATCTCTTGTGGGATAGCTGTGGCAATAAAAGCATTAACCTGAATCTAATCATAAGGAAACATGAGTGAAGATCAAGCAAAGGGATATTCTACAAAATAATTCATGTAATCTTTAAAAATGTCATGGTCATGATTTCAGGGGAAAAATGAGAAAGTGTTCTAGGCTGAAGAAGATAGAAGACAGGACAACTCAGTGCAACACCCTGGAGTGGATCAATAAAAGCCATTTGGTACAAGTGATGAAACATAAACAGAGCTTGTGTGCAAAGGGGATATGAGGGTCCTCAGTACACTGCTGGCAACTTTCCTCTAAGCCTGAAATTACTGCAAGATAATATTTGAAAAAAACTTTCTGTAACCTTTGGGTTTCATTTTCAAGGACATCTGTGTGAGATGAGAATAGAGGGGTGGTGGATAAGAAGTTATAGGCAGAGACATCTACTCTTCATTGACATGAAGCCAACAAAAGCTAACTGCAGAAGAAGGACAGCAGACTGGAGGTAAGAAAACTAAGCCTCAGTTGCATGTCCTCAGGTCGTTTTCCTTCCTCTGTCCTTCAACAGGAGGTTTGAGTCAATGATCTCTGAAAAAAAGGATAAATGGCATAGAAGAGCAGCATATCAATATTACCTCCCATTATAATCCAATCCCAACTGTCCTTAGTAAGCTTGCACAACCATTCTGGGCTGTTCTGTCCCTTCTCCTAACCAGAAGAATCCAGCCAGCTAGATCAGTTCAGGAGTCTTAGGTGGCAGCTGCCCTACTGCCTGTCTGTTCTCCATATGACAGGGTCTCCTGGGAGCCTGTGATTCTTCCCCTAACTCTAGGTAGGAAAAGGAATGCAGCCCATCTGTCTAGGATCTGTCCTTGAGTACTCAGCCATAAGTATTCCACAGTCACACCTTGCCTATGATTCTTCTTTGCCTGGCACTGACTTAAGATCACTAGTTAACGACCCTAACTAGACCTTGCCTTGAGCATGGCAGCAGCCTTCTATCTCACTAGGCCTCTGTTCCCTGGAGCTACTAATGGATGCATCTGAACTAACTCTATATTCATGACCCTGAAGCATAAACAGCAATGAGGCAGTTTTACCTTTTTCTTGGCAAATGAGTATTTCTTTTTTGTACTGACATCCAACTCTGCTTTGAGACTGCTACTGGGATTGATAAGCCTTGTATCTTTTAAATCTAGGTCTGAAAATCTTAAAACACAGGCCTCCAGGTCGTCTTCTTGGTCTGGTGAAGTGAAAGAAGGCATCTGGTTTGGTTGCAGTAGTGACAGATTCCTTTTAGTTAATGGTTTCCTAGGAAGCAAGGCAGAAACAACAATGTCAGTCTTTGGTTACTATTTGAGATAAACTTGAAGCTAATCAATCAGGCAAATGAGCATGGGCCCAGCAACCCAGGCCATCCATCCATTCAGTCATTCATTCAATATTTATTTAGCACCTACTCTATGCCAGGCACTGTTCTAGACAATAGGAATAGAGCAGTGAAAGTCTCTACCTTCTTGGAGTTTACATTCCAGTAGGGAGAGACAGAAAGTAAACAAACAAATATATCGATTAAATTTAAAAAGTCAGGTAAGAGAGGCGCCTAGATTGGTTAAGCATCCAACTCTTGATTTTGGCTCAAGCCATGATCTCAGGGTTATGAGACAGAGCCCCCCATCGGGCTCTGTGCTGAGCATGGAGCCTGCTTAAGATTCTCTCTCTCCCTCTTCTTCTGCCTCTCCCTCCAACTCCCCTTTAAAAAAGTCAGATAGGAAAAGGGTCATGAAGACAAAAAACAGGGTAAGGAGTTGGGAGTGATGGAGGGGCTCTTTAAAACAATGAATAGGTAAAGTCTTTCTGAGCCAGTAGCATTTGAGCAGACACCTAAATTAGGGGGTAAACCCTGCAAACATTTAAGGTAAATTATGCCTGAAAAGCACCAGCTACAACCAAAATCAACCAAACTGTGTGCTAGACTTCAATTATAAACAATTTGTCTTTTTTTGTCCTCTAATTTTAGCCTGTCCAAATTCTGTTCCTTAGACGAAGTAACAACCTGGAAAGCCCCATTTTAATAAACAGAAGAAATACAAAATATAAAAATCACTCCTGTGGCCAAATCTTGTCCAAACAGACATACTACCAGTCCCATTCAAGCCACCATAATTTCTTTTTTTTTTTTTTTAATTTTTTTAACGTTGATTTCTTTTTTGAGAGAGAGACAGAGTGCAAGCAGGGAAGGGGCAGACAGTGTGGAAGACACAGAATCTGAAGCAGGTTCCAGTCTCCGAGCTGTCAGCACAGAGCCCGATGCACGGCTTGAACTCACGAACTATGAGATCATGACTTGAGTTGAAGTCCAACGCTTAATCTGAGCCACACAGGTGCCCCAAGCCACCATCATTTCTTGACTGAATTACTGCAGTAGCCAAACTGCCCTCCACCGCAGAAAGGTTACTAAACAGTAGTCCAAAGGCTTCTCAACATACTCTAACAAAGTCCAAAGTCCCTCGGAAGCCCCTCTCACCGCCTCTCATCTCATCTACTATAATCCCTTTGATCACTCCTCTGATTGTACTGTTTGTTCATTCCAGAATGGATCACCAGCACCAAGAAAGCAAGGGTTTTCCTTTGTACACTTATGCATCATTGGCATGTAGAACACTGCCTGGCCTACAGGAGATGCTAACTATCAGTAAACACAATTTATTTGTTGAACGAAATAAAACAGTGATTGGGTAGCCAGGGAAGGCTTCTCTAAGGACCTGATATTTGAGCTGAGACCTAAATAACAAGGACCATCATGCAGATTTAGGAACAGAGATCTTCAGGCAAAGGAAACAGTATAAATTCCTAAAGTGGGAACAAGCTTGTCTTATTAGAGAAACAGGAAAAAAGTCAGAATGGATGGAGTATAGTGATTAGAGAGCACAACTCTGTAGGTCCGGGTATAGAGTTTGCAATGCAAAGTAACTGGAGAGTTGTAAACAAAGGAGTAACGTGGTCTGATTCTGGATGTGTCTTCAAAGTAGAGGTGGCAAGGTTTACAGACAGACTTGTTACGTAGGAAGTGAAAGAAAAGGAGGACCCAAGAATGACTCCTACCTACATTTTTGAATTAAGCAATCAGATGGAAGGTGCCATTCATTGAAATGGTTAACCCAGAGGCATGGGTTAGGACCTAAGAGTGAAATATGGCAGTCAGATAGATGAGTAGGTGCGGTACTCATCGGAGACGTCAGGGCAGGGGATACATACACGTATATGGGTACACAATAACCACTGAAGAAATGACTGGAGCAATCACCTGTTCCTTCCTAAAAGACAACCGAGAAGGGCGAGGGGTAAGATGACCGCCCGAGGGTAACCCCGCGGCAGAAGGGCTCGGGCTCTGACAGGTCTTCCAGTCCCAGGGACCGCAAGCGCGGCGCCGCCCCCCACCCGGCCCCACCCTGCGCGCCGGGCCAGGCCAATCGCTTCGCCCAGCTTTCCCGACGAGGCAAAGGCCCGGAAGTGGGAGAAAAGAGAGCACGCACCCGCCAGTCCTAGTTCTTTCTTAGATCTTTCTTTATAGAACCGTCTCCGCCTAGGAATCGTCACTGCGCACCGTCCCAAAAACCTTCACGAGCCCCCCTCCTAGAGTTTACGGAGGAAGGCACACTGGAGACCTGCCCTCGCCCCGGAAGTCTTCGAGGCTGTTAGCGAAAGGGCCGCCGGGAAGAAAGACTGCGAGGCTCCAGGGAGGGTCTGAAGTTAAGGCGGGGATTCCAGGGTGTGTTGTGGACCGGCCGCCGCTAGGCTTGGCTCACGGCCGGTGGTGGCCTCAAGCTGGCTAAAGAGGCGGTGCTTTCTGCGTGGCCCCGGAAGGACTTCTAGCGAAAGGCGGGAGAAGGAAGCCGCCGAGAGGCGGAGGAAGCTCGAGGGGGCGGTTGCGTGCAGACCGGACGCCTTCGGCC
This sequence comes from Crocuta crocuta, assembly GCF_008692635.1. NCBI lineage: Eukaryota > Metazoa > Chordata > Mammalia > Carnivora > Hyaenidae > Crocuta > Crocuta crocuta. The sequence continues at coordinate 2,550,523 of NW_027528859.1, read as the reverse complement.
TGGTGCGGTCCCAGACACCCGCTCTCTAACACCCGAGCCAGCCAGGCCCACTCCGCAGCCTCTCCTGCCTGCGCTTCCGGGACCCGTCTCGAGCGAGTGCGCCTGCGCACCGGCCTCTGCGCGCGCCTCCTTGCAGTCCTCACACCGGCCGGCGGTCGGACAGTTCCTGCCGCTCTTCCCGCCCGGCTTCTCGGTTAAGCAGCGCCTTGGCGTGCGGCATGTCGCGGCGGCGGCACAGCGACGAGAACGACGGTGAGTGCCCTCGGCCGGGCCGCCGAGGCCGCGCCCTGGCGGGAGCCGAGGTCCCGGTGGCTCGAGGGAAGGGACGGGAAGCCCTCCCCCACCCCACCCCGGGAGCGTTCGCGGAGCCACGGAGCGAAGGAGGGTGGCACAGCGGGAATGTGGCCGGGCGACTTCTGGAAAGCCCCTGCTGCCCTCCGCCCCAACTCCTTTAGTCGTCGGCCTGGTGGACCTCTCCAGTGTCTAAGGACTCTTCACGATTTGGTCCTTAGTACCGTCGAGTAGGGATGTACACCTGGGTCGGTGCGGCCGTCTCTTGGGCACAATGACCGGGAGGGACCCCTAGTCTCAGTGACTCGTTTTGACCCTCAAACTGCACCTGTAAAGGGCCCTCAGAAGGGAAGGAACAAAGCGGTGAGTGGGAGATCTGATGAGTCGCAGTCTGAGCTCTGCTGTACGGGTCATGCGTTGGTTTGCCTTCTTTCAAACGGCAGGGAAAGAAAGCTCTGTCTCATCCGTACTCACGAGGTCACCAGTAAACAGATGCACGTCGTTACGTTAGATTTTGAGCTGGCTGCAAGGGTATTTCCCTCATGAAAGAGGAGTGCTGGAAAACTCCCCGGAGAGCTCTCAGAGGCGTAGATCAGTGGCTGGCTGTTCCATTTGGATGGTTGCGATCCTGGGGATCCTGGCATTGCCACCATAAAAACCAAGGGTAATCTTGCTAGTTAAAAACAGGGAAAGGTGCTTACCTTACAGAAATCCGCCAAGAGCACACATCCACCAAGAAAGAAACTAAGGAATTCTCTTACTATGTACTCCTGTATTGCTGTTTAAAAAGAGTGTGGCGTGTTGATTAAATCAGAGGATTTAAGTTCAAAGCTAGACCACCATTATTTCATAATCTTGCCCAGGTTTTATTGTCTCTATAAACCTTAGTCTGTAAAAAGAAGTGTGTTGGGTACCTCTTCTGAGTTTGTGAGAGTTAAATGAGGTAATACATGTAACAAATACCACATGATTTATCATCTGTTAATGCTTAGGAGGTGACAAGTATTGGCAGATGTCAACAATGTAAGAAAAAAATAGAGAAGAAATTTTTAAATTAATTTTCTTCACTAACATTTTCCTCGCCTTGAATCTTGGGGCCTTTGGGAGTAGGAGCAGAATCACATATGTTCAGTTTCATTTAAAAAAATTCTTTTAGGGGCGCCTGGGTGGCTTAGTCGGTTAAGCATCCGACTTTCGCTTAAGTCATGATCTCGCGGTTCATGGGTTCGAGCCCCGCGTCGGGCTCTGTGCTGACTGCCAGCTCAGAGCCTGGAGCCTGTTTCAGTCTGTGACTCCTCTCTCTCTGACCCTCCCCTGCTCACACTGTCTCTCTCTCTCTCCTAGAAATAAATAAAACATTAAAAAAATTTAAAAAAAAAAATTCTTTTAAATGTTTGTTTATTGTTTTGAAGGAGAGGGAGAGAGCATGAGCAGGGGAGGAGTGGAGAGACAGGGAGACACAGAATCTGAAACAGACTCCGAGCTCTGAGGTGTCAGCACAGAGCCCGACGCAGGGCTCAAACTCAGGAACTGTGAGATCCTGACCTGAGCCAAAGTCGGATGATTACCTGACTCAGCCCCCCAGGCGCCCCTCATGTTTTTAGTTTTAACAATGAAACATCAGACTTCTGCTAAGGAATAGTTTGAGAGGATGTTCTAATCTGGCCTTATCTGACACCTAAGGGCCCCGAGTGTTAGTGTGACAAACACGGGGAGACAGCCTGCGGTGGCTAGACACCAGTGCAAGCAAGTCGGCGGTTGTCTTCACTACACAGGTGTTACTCTGTTGCGTGCTTAGATTTTTGTTGTTGTTGTTGAATACATGAGGCTTTTTGCATAACGCACGTACTGGGCGCAGAAAATACAGCTTCCCTATGCTTTGAATTTGATTAATCAGAAACTAATGCCTGAACTGCTCGCTTGGGATTCAGGGAAATTGAGTCTTTTAAAGTTTTTCCCATTTTCTTTGCTTTCCTCATACTTTCTGTTCTCCACTCTTCTCACTTCTCACCTTAAAGGGAGAGAAAATGTTTCCAGAGGGCAACCTGGAGAATTGAATGTGAATATGTAGAAAAACAACTTTTGCTTTTATTACTTTTTTTTAATTTTTTAATGTTTTATTTCTGAGAGAGAGAGAGAGAGAGCAGGGGAGGGTCATAGAGAGAGGGAGACACAGAATCCAAAGCAGACTCCAGGATCTGAGCTAGCTGCAGCACAGAGCCCAATGCAGGGCTCAAACCCACGAACCCTGAGATCATGACCTGAGCCGAAGTTGGAAGCTCAACCGACTGAGCCACCCAGGTGCCCCTGCTTTTGTTATTGTGATGGTGGCATAACTTTCTTGGGAGTTAGTTTCTTTTAATACCAGGCAGCCAGTAAATCATGGTCCATTTGGGTCTTGGTGCAGAAACCATAGAATGAATAACAGAAAGAAGTAAAATAAGGAGTAAATTAAAGTTTACTATGGTGCATTATTTAGTAGTAGAGGGGCAGTTCATAGTTCCTCTTAGATACTATACCGAATCTGGAACTTTTATGAATTGCCACAACTTGGGTAACAGTCAGCTACGGTTTACCCTAAACAGTGATCTGAATTTCCTAGTTAATCATCTACTGATTTCTTTAAGATATGAACTAGTAGATACTTAAATGTTAGAGAAGACTATTTTAAAACAGGCTGAATTATAATAGTCCTAATTAAGCAGATACATCAGCATTTCTGGATTATTGTCAGCTCTTATCAGTCACTGACTGCTGTGACTTTTCATGTGCTTCGCAAGATATAATCATTTATTCAACAAAAATTAACCAGTGCCAAGCACTGTCCTAACTACTGGCATACAGTAGTGGACAACATAAAGATGAAGCCTCCTTTGACAGACAGAACACAGTCAGATAAAACAGTGTATCAAATGGTGACAAGTGTTATGGAGAAAAAAGCAGGTAAAGGGGGTGGAGACTGTTGTTGGAGTGGAGTTGCTGTTTTATGTAGGTTGATCAGAGAGGGCCTCACTGAGAATGGCATCTGATCTGAAGACTTGCAGGAAGTAAGGGAGCAAACCAGACTGCTGTATGGGGAAAAGCAGTGGTCTAAGAAAAGGGAACTGAATGCAGAGGACTTAAGGCTGGAGCATTCCTGTCATGTTCGCAGAAAGCAAGGAGGCCAGTGGTGCTGGAGCAGTTGGCCAGGGTGAGGAGGGGCTTAGGGGGGAGTTGTAGGAGCTAAGATACCTAAGATAGGTAGCAGAGGATCAGCTCATAAAGGGCAGTTTAAAATTGTATCTCTGAGGCTCAGTCAGTTAAGGGTCCGACTTTGGCTCAGGTCATGATCTCACAGTTCGTGTGTTTGAGCCCCGCATCAGGCTCTGTGCTGAACGTTTGCTCAGAGCCTGGAGCCTGCTTCAGATTCTGTGTCTCCTCTCTCTGCCTCTCCTCCATTCGTGCTTTGTCTCACTCTGTCTCTCAAAAATAAATGTTAAAAAAAAATTTTTTTAATAAAATTGTATCTCTTTGTTGAGGCCAGAGCTTCAGGATCCAGGGAAATAAGAGACTATACCAATGAAGTTCAGCTGGAGTTCAGTTAATAGAGAAGGAAAGGAAGTCTTAAATGGAAAATTAATGTGTGTGGAGACTGGTCCACTGCAAAATCTAACTCATTTCTTAGAATCTCTAAGAATGTCTCTGAAGCCTTTCAGTTATTACAGGATATGCCTGTAATAGCTGTTCAGTTCATTGTTTATTTTATTCTTCTAAGAAAGTATTTATATTATCCATAATCTTTGCCAAAAGCCCATATTAACTCCCTATTAAGCTACTTAGAATTCGGTCCTTGTCTTTTAGACCGTGACTGCTTTTTTAACTTCACTATAGAAAAAATGTAATTAGAAGTGAAGGGATTTGTTACTCCAAGGAAGAGTGTAGTTTGTTACAGGCATGGTGGTCACCCCTGCTTTAAGCCTGCAAGATCAAGCAATGTACTTTTTTCCCTTTTACCTTGTTGGTTTTGCTACTTTGTCTTTTGCGGGGTTGGTCTTTGTTTTCCATCTTGTGGTTTTTATAGTAAGTAAAGATACGAGATGAGTATAGTGTATCCTTATAAAGTTAGGATCACCTTACAGGGGAAAAAAATATTGTTGTATGAAGATCCTTTTAAATGGGTTGGGTTTTTATTTATTTTTAGCGTGTGTTTGTTTGTTTCTTTGTTTATTGAAGGAGAGAGAGACAGAGCATGACCCTGGGAGGGGCAGAGAGAAAGGGAGACAGAATCTGAAATGGACTCTGGGCTCTGAGCTGTTAGCACAGAGCCCAATGTGAGGCTAGAACTCAGGAGCCCTGAGATCATAACCTGAGCTGAAGTCAGTTGCTTAAGTGACTGAGCCATCCAGGTGCCCCTCATATGGGTTTTAATAAAGACCCACTTCTCCCTTCTGTACTAGCCAAGGCTGTCAGGGTGAAGTGGCAATACGTAACTTGAATCTATATTGTAAAAACTTCTACATTTAATATAAAATGTATTCTTGCTCTGAGAGCTACCTTGGATATGTTTTCTTGAGCGTATGTGAGAACATTAAGCTAATTCCTCACATTTTATCCCTAATGAAGTGCTTTATTCTGTGTACCCAGGTTATCTTCTAAGTTAATATCCTGTTACTGTCTATGAGTTCACCTGTGTCTATAGTTTTACCACCCCCACCTTCAAATCCTCTCGTATCTCAGGTGAGAGTGGGGCATATCTTCTTAATATGTTCTGCCTCTTCTATTCTCTAAACAAAACTTGTCCTTTGATATAGTCAAAATGGGAAGAGAGAAACTAAGAGTTGCAGTTCAGGGAGGACTATGTACTTGTACTTTCTAGTTTTTCTTCAGAAATCCCATCTTCTCGTCCTACAGCATTATTTTTTCCTTTTTTAAGGTTACAAGAGGGTCTGGGAGGGTTGCTTTAAAGACTGGGGTATTATTCCAAATTAATTTGGGAACAGGCTAGCTGGGTAGTTAATTTAGGGAGGATATGGAGGGTGGGATGTGAGATAAAAAGCTGGCAGAGTAGATGGGCTAGAAGGAAGGAAATGGTAGTTAAAAGTTTGAAAAAATAATCATAAAAACCAAAAAGGTGCTCTTATTCAGCTAGTTTCAGCATCTGCATTTCCCCAACCTTACCAGAAATCTGGTCTTGAAGGATACTATTAGTATATCCTACTTTGTAGAACAGAGTTGCTCAATATCAGCACTATTGACGTTTCAGGCTGGATTAGTCTTTGCTGTTGGGAGTTGTCCTGTGCAGTGTAATATGTTTAGCAGAATCCCTGGCTTCTACCCACTGAATGCCAGGAGCACTCCCCCAGTTGTGACAACTAAAAATGTCTCCAGAGATTTCCACGTGGTCCCGAGCAGAGGCAAAATCTCACCCAGTTAAGAACCACTGCTCTAGAAGAAGGCTATTTTAACATCCTGGCTGACAGCTTATATAAACATTGCCTTGAATATGCAGTTTTTTCAGTGAATAAATCCTGGAAACAGAAGACCTTTTTTTGTGAAAGTTGGTGTAGAAGCTTTATAGATCCTGTGCCTCCTTGAGAATCAAGGTCGCGGATTCCATTGTCACACATGTCCACTTTACATGGGCGGATATTTCTGGATATCTTAGCTGTCACACAGCATGTGTGTTATTTTTTTATGACAGTATCCTCTCAAAACTATATTTGTTATTTAAGCCAGATCATAATGATAAATAAGAAGTCGGGGTCAAGCACCTGGTGATTTACCCTGTGGCCTTTTATAATACTTCCCATCAGGTCCTATCTGAATAGTAATAGAATGGTTTTATTCAGCTTGAGTTCAAGTGGTACTTGAAGATCATTTCAGTCATTGGAGACACTTTTAACACCAAGTTTAGAATAGCCAGGAACGGTGTTTTATGAGAATCACTATATATTTCAAGCCAGATGTTATAGTGGCAGGTGAGTGATTATGAAGTCTGTAAAAATGGTTCAGTTCCTTTGGCTCCACAGGTCTGGAGAAGATTGAAGTCCTATTTAACTTACTCCTGGGTAACCTATATCCAGATTTTCATTATTAATGCAGATCCCCAGCCCTGTTACAGACCATTGCTTCCTTGCCCACATGCTGTCCTGATAATCTAATTGGCAGAAGTCAAAATTGAATTATGTTGGGAGGCTGGCCAGTGTTGTGTTTACCAACATCGTGTTCTGCACTTAACACTGGTAACTTCAGATTTTTAAGCCATAGATTATTCCACAAAAGGATACGAGGTATGTGTATTAAGGTTTTAAGCAGAATGGTAAGAGATTATTAACAGCAAGAGTCTAAACAATAAAGAGTCCAGTACCTAAGGTTAATTTGTAGTTTGTTCACCTTGAGTTCTGCAGCAACCCAAAGGACAGATAGGTGATCGGTAATGATTTCAATGTGGTAGATCTTTTTTTTTTTTTTTTTTTAAGATTCTGTGAATGATACCGTTTTTGAACATAATAGACCAGTAGTTAAAGTAGGGAATCATAAAACATATACTTTCCCTCACCAGTTATTTGATACAGTGCCCACGACTAAAGTATATATTGTAATTCCCATTACTTGGACTCTACCCTACTGCTGCATGTTCTACAGTACCAAAGCTATTATTAATTAAAGAGTTGAAAGCTCAAACACTTGTAAAACTAGTGAGGAATCCTAATGTCTTAGGCTCCCTTTTCTATCTTTTGACATTTTCCTTTATTTCCCCCCAAGTCGAGTCTTTCCAAACCATTCAACCTGGTTTTCATTTTTAGAATAATGAGTACTACTGGCACTAAGAGGCTTTAAGACCAAGCAGCTGAAGATTAGTTCAGTTTAAAGAATGGGAGTAGCAGTACATGAATGGTCCAGAGAGTATTCTAACTACCGGTGGTTAGGACCTGGTAGGCACCGCTTCTGCCTGTCACAGAAGTGGATGGGACTGCTGCATTGCATAGCTCCATGGGGCACTGTTCACACAAAATTAAACATAACTCATGCCTCTTGGAGTTATTATATTGTCTCTGGGTGTGGAGATCTTTGGTGACTCTAGCCCAGTCTGAAATGTAGTAGGTCAGTTAAGATCTTCTGTGTGTAAAAAGTAGGGTTTCTGGTAGGAAAGAGATTAGAGCAGTTAAAAAGTTAAATTTGTGATACCGGATTCATCACGTCATGTTTCTTTTTTTACACTGTTGAAACAGGGGGACAGCCTCACAAAAGGAGAAAGACCTCTGATGCAAATGAAACTGAAGATCATTTGGAATCTTTAATATGCAAAGTAGGAGAAAAGGTAGGTGCCCCATAGGCACATGCTGTGAGGGGCTTAGGGTTGTAATGGACTTTGCTTGATTGATTTCTGCAGCGGACACTTGGTGATCTGAGTTTTAGGCAATCTGTATCCCAAAATAAATGCATATCAAAACCCGTGGGATACAGATAATTGAGAGTTCAATGTTTTTAGTAATTTTCATAGACTATGAATGTGAATCTTGGAAAATACCTTAAGGAAAAATCCTTTCAATTTATAAATGAAGAACCAAACAAGTCCTGGTTACTTGAGGTAATTTGCTGAGAGTCATATATTAAGTGAATCAGTTACAGAGATAAGAAAGAACCAATAATGTCCTCACATGTCTAATTCTGCTACCTTAGACTGTTTGCTTTTAAATTTTCATTCATTCTCTTTTTATGGATTTCTAAAGAACAGTACTACCCCAATTGATTTATACTAAACCTGTCATAGTGCCTTATACAGATAAGACTTTAACTTTTTTTATGATCACTTAGAAAATTTTAACTAATTGCTGAGTACCTAACATATTTAATATGCTGTCCTCCACAGAGTGCCTGCTCTCTGGAGAGCAACCTAGAAGGCTTGGCTGGTGTTTTAGAAGCTGACCTTCCTAACTACAAGAGCAAGATCTTAAGGCTTCTTTGTACAGTGTATGTATGCAAAAGATTTATGAATCCAGGTGATAATGTATTATCTACTCTTAAATGCTTTGGGAGTATTCAAAAGATGTGTTTACATTCCATGTATTTCATTAGCTTTCCTTCTAATGGGAAACTTACACAAATGGAATGAAGTTTGGTGAATCTTAGAGATAAAAAGGACTAAAACTGAGCATTTTCCTTAACATTTTGTTTATTGGGACCTTATAATCATTTGACTATTTTTAAGTGAGAAATTAGACACTTTCACATTCAGAGATTTTCTTTTAAGCATATACACTTAAATATATACAATATGTAGAGTTTAATTTGTGTATATATATATTTTTTTAATTTTTTAATGTTTATTTTTTATTATTGAGAGAGACAGAGCAGAATGTGGGAGGGGCAGAGAGAGAGGGAGACACAGAATCCGAAGCAGGCTTCAGGCCCCGAGCTGTAAGCACAGAGCCCGATGCGAGGCTCTAACCCACACTCCACAAGATCAGGACCTGAGCCAAAGTCAGATACTTAACTGACTGAGCCACCCAGGCACCCCGGTATTTTTAACCAGTGGTACTAAATAAATTCAGAAACTGGTCACTTGAATGATAGTCCTTCTAGGAAGACCGAAGAAGCTTTTGAAGCTATTAATGGACATACTCTTTCTTTGACTTAGGTTAGCAAGAACAAATATTATTTTATCTGTGAGTAAATTGAAATAGGAAAAGGCTCATATGGAATCATGAAACAGTCTCTGCCAGTGGTGGAATTAATCTAGATTTTCTCATCTCTCAAATAGACCTTGATCACTATGAATTATATACTCTGCAAAGAAGTAGTTATGACTTTTAGATAAAATGGGTCTTTGTACTGTACATGAAGTTATAAATTATGAGATATTTTAAATTTTCAAATATGAAGATGATTTATAAGTTACTATTTCAAATGTTCTAATTAAATAATGCTGACAGCTCATTTTTGAAATTTAAAAATGTGCATGCAAATCAAAGTTACCAGCGGATTTCATTTTAACCTCATAAAGAACAAATAATTTGGGTTATAGTTTTTAAAAGAAATCCAGTTCATATTCAGGAAGACCTGTCCTTAGACTAAGAAATGACTAATAACAATTAAAATACCTTCTGTTTTGGAAGCATTTATTAGAATGGAGTAGATTTATGCTTAAACTGTGATGGAAACCATGGTTTGGGGGCTGGAGAGGAAGGTTGCTATCAGTGCAAGTATTTCTTTTTAAACCTAAATTGTCTCTTACACTCTGCTAGGCACCTTGGGAAAACACAAACACAAAATCTGAATGAACATGAGCTCCTGTTTGCTTTTCTTTTTGAGATAATTTCTAAAGCCTATCTAAGTTAGGAAGCAACCTTTGCTTTCTCCAAAGGTTTTTTACTGTAATCCTCTTCCTTGCTTTTCAAATAACTATAATGAAAATTTGCACACTTGGAAGTAAGCAATCTGGGTTGTAAAGAAATTTTACTGTATCCAAGTACCATGTTGACATTCAGCAATTTAACTGATAGGGACTTAGCTGAAAGTGGTTTTAGTTCTGAATTTTTTCTAAGCAACTAGAATAGTGTTTTTGTAAGTAGAATTTTGGTCCTGTGACATTTGGTTAGCTAAGTTTAGAAATGGTGAGTGTTTCATCTCCCCCTTAATGATTCTGCATTAAGGAAATGTGTTTTACCCAGCATTCACCAGATGTTTTACCATGGTAACATTTTCTATAGGATTGCAATAAGAGTCCCCTAAATCCATTGGAAGATAAACTGGTCTAGCATTATTTATATTTATATTAGTTTGATAACTTTATAATTAAAATGTTTTACTTTCTTAATTCTTGGATTAACAAACTAGAGTTGAAATGAAAAATTGCAGGGGCATGTCTGCAACTCCTCTCAATATTTATGTCTTTTCTGAAGTAGTTTTAAAAACACAGCTCAAAGTAATCCTGTTCCAAAGTTAATCAAATGATAAAAGATTTGCATAATATGGAATTGAGCACCTTAACATAATGCTATTGTTTTGGGGTTTTCTTGTACTGGGTTCTCAAATCAGTGCACGTCTGTTACCTGAGAAGCTGACAATTTATACAACATTAGTTGGACTGCTGAATGCCAGGAATTACAACTTCGGTGGAGAGTTTGTAGAAGCTATGATTCGACAACTTAAAGAATCATTGAAAGCAAACAATTACAGTGAAGCTGTATATTTGGTAAGTTACTTTTTTAGTATATTATGACTTAGTGTTGGGATGGACAGGGAGGTGAGCTACAGCCAAGGAATTTATCCTTTCTCCTGAAATACAGTCCCTGCTCACCACAGTAGCTGTTCTTGTGAAAACATTCTCAGTAAAGGTACCACAGAACTCATTTACCAACTCTGGTGACTTCTTTTCACTCTGAATCCTGGTTGACCTTCCTGGAGCCCATGCTGCTTTATGCTCCTTACTTGTCTGGATTTCTGTACCACCTCTTGCTGCCATCAACCGTCTATTCCTCTGTGTCCTTCTACTGGGCCATCTTCCTTTACGCCTTACATTTTGTGTTTCCTGGGATTCTGTCCTCACTTCACTTTCCTTTACACACACCTCTTGAAACATTCTCATTCTTACAGCTGTGTAAACCATCTTTATTTTGGTGACACCACCCTCTTCCTGACAGGTTGATAATCTGTATGTCCTGCTTCAGACTTCAGCCTTTGAGCTCCAGACTTGTGTTCCAAATACTTCCTGGATAGCCCTGAGGCATCTTGCCTGGAAGTCCCTAAATCAATGCATCATTCTGTCTTCAGCCCACACACAGGGTCTGCTGGTCTACTGCATCATGCATCTAGGGACCTGAGCATTAATGTTTGTCTTCCCTTTGCCCCCTCATCCTGTAAGCAGCCCCCAAGGCACATCACTTCTGCCTCCTAAATTTCTGTCTCATCTGTCCCTTTTCCTTTATCTGTAGGGCATCTGGCATAGTTCATGCCTTCCTACTCATACCTTTTATTTATTTATTTATTTATTTTTTAAAGTTAGCTCTGTGCCCAGTGCGGGGCTTGAACTCATAACTCTAAGATCCAGAGTGTCATGCCTTACTAGCTGAGCCAGCCAGGCCCCCCTTCCTCCTCATGTCTTAAACCAGCCTCTTAACTGATCCTTTGAATTTAGATTCTCTGCCTTTTTCACTATATCTTCTGCAGTGTCACCAGAGTGATCTTTCTGTAATTCTTCCCACTCATGTTGCTTATGGAGTACAAACCTCAATTTCTTCCCATTTGCCACAGTGCAAGTCTTAAAAGTCTGTGCACAAGATGGTTCATTGGTTAGGAAAAGTAAATATTTATCTTAAATGGAAACGGAATTAATGCTTTACTAATACATAACACATAGATTGCCAATGGGCCAGTATATATTATACACTTATGTGTAATATTTATGTTCACATTACATGTAGTTATGTTGGAAGCATGTGATCAAGTTCTTTTACCGAGTGTATACCACCCAAAAAGTTAGCCACCAGTCAGACTGTGAGATGAAGTCCAGACTCCATAGCCTGCCCTTTTGTGGTTGCCCCAATCTGTTTCTCTAGCCTTGCCTCCCGCACACCCTCCAGCTGTGTCACTTTTTTTTTTTTAATATTTTTATTTATTTCTAGGAGAGAGAGAGAGAGAGAGAGACAGCGTGAGCAAGGGAGGGTCAGAGAGAGAGGGAGATAGAGACTCTGAAATGGGCTCCAGGCTCTGAGCTGGCAGTCAGCACAGAGCCCGATGCGGGGCTCGAACCCACGAACTGCGAAATCATGACCTAAGCGAAAGTCGGACGCTCAACCGACTAAGCCACCCAGGCGCCCCAAGCTGTGTCAGTCTTACTTACAGAGCACTGAACATTTCTTTTTGAACCCTTCTGCCTCGAAGACTCTTGTTGCTCTCTACTTGAGGCATACTTCAGTCGTCTGTTACAGCTGACTAGATGTTAGTCTAGATAACTAGATGTTACCTCCTCTATGAGGCTTTCCCCTCCCCCTTTTATTACTTTTCCTAGAGCACTTTTTATTTACCTTCTAGTAGAAGAGTCATTCCTTTGGTTTGAGATTAGGCTCATCCCACTAGACTGTGAGCTCCCACATGACAGGGACTTTTAAGAGTGCTTAGCAGTGACACGCAAAGGACACCCAACAAGTACCCGTTTAGAAATTTCCATTTCTATATATAGTCCAGTGCAAATTTCTTCACAGAGAACAGAAAAGATTACAGGTTGAGGTAGCTATAATATTACAGTCTAGGTTCTTAGTATAATATGGAGTGGAAACCTATAAATGCATATTCCTGTGCTTCGTACGGCTTTTGTCACAACTACTCAGCTCTGCCATTGTCACTTGAAAGCAGCATAGACAACACAGAAATGAAAGCGAGTGCTGTGGTCCAATACAAGCTCATTTGTGAGCTTTAATTTCATGTAAGTTGTATGAATCATAAAATATTCTTTTAGACTTTTTCAAACATTTAAATAACGAAAAACTGTTCTTAGTTCATAGGCTGTGCAAACGAAAAACAGACAGCAGGCTATATTTGACCTTGAGGTGTAGCTTTTCAGACCTGTGGTTTCAGTCATCACAAGATTGCTTATTTTTATGATTATACTACATTTAGATTTAATAGAAATTGTTTTCCCTAACAGGTCCGTTTTTTATCTGATCTTGTGAATTGTCATGTCATTGCTGCCCCGTCCATGGTTGCTATGTTTGAAAATTTTGTAAGTGTAACTCAGGAAGAAGATGTACCTCAGGTAAGGAGACCTGAATCTTGTCCGTATAGTACTAGGAATTTTTCACTGATAACCCTTAAGTAATAAAAACTAAAAGATAACAGCAGATTATCACACATTCTTAATATCTAGAAGTTAAGTCTCCTGCCATAGGGATCAGTTCTCATGTCATCTGTATGTTAATTTAAATGACTCTGTCTAATAAAACTGATGTAGAAATGCTCTGATTGAGCCAGGTCTTACCTAAGCCCTTTTATAGCCTCCATAGGATTTCCTTCATAAATAAATACAATACGAATGAATATTAACCACACATTTTAAATTTGCCTTTTTAAAAATTTCTTCAGGTGCGGCGGGATTGGTATGTGTATGCATTTCTGTCATCTTTGCCCTGGGTCGGAAAGGAGTTGTATGAAAAGAAAGATGCAGAGATGGACCGCATCTTTGCCAACACTGAAAGCTATCTTAAGTAAGAGCACAGCTCGTAGTTTTTACTGATATGATGTGTTATATTTTATCTGTTAGTAGTAAGCATGTCAGTTTCATTTCTCAAAAGATAACCTGTAGAGTTCCCTACAGCTTTCTCTAGTAGTCTCATTCCCTTACTGTTGTCATTTACTGAGACCTCAGAATAACCAAATATATTTGCTTACTTTGCTGGTGCAAAGGATTTGGTAACATAGCTCCTTTTAAGCTGCTTTTGTGTATGTAGGCAAAGGCATAAAATAATCTTAACATAGTAGTTCTCAAAATCTTAGTATGCATTAGAATCACCTGTGGTGGTTGTGGTACCTGGGTGGCTCAGTCGGTTAAGTGTCCGACTTCAGCTCAGGTCATGATCTCACGGTTGGTGGGTTCGAGCCCCGTATCGGGCTCTGTGTTGACAGCTAGCTCAGAGCCTGGATCCTGTTTCAGATTCTGTATCTCCCTCTCTCTGCCCCTCCCCTGCTCGCTCTCTCAAAATAAAATTTTTTTAAAAAGCCTCATATCCTCCTGTTACCTGCTTCTTCCATGTGGGTGTAAAAACTTGATTTCTCTTATTAGGTGTAATACCAGCAATTGGTCTTGTTCATAAATTTAGTCTTTATTACCCAGCAGCATGGTGATGGTTTTGTGTCCCCTTAAATTTTTTCAGGATAGTTTTAAGTTTATTTTCTATCTATTAATAGGTAATTGACAGTTATTAAAAAAAAAAACCTAAAGATAAAAATCTGTATTGTCATTATATTAAGCTACTTTAAATTTTTTTTTAATTTTTTAATGTTTTATTTATTTCTGAGAGAGAGAGAGAGACAGCGTGAACAGGGGAGGGTCAGAGAAAGAGGGAGACACAGAATCCAAAACAGGCTCCGGGCTCTGAGCTAGCCGTCAGCACAGAGCCCGACGTGGGGCTCGAACCCACGAACTATGAAATCATAACCTGAGCCGAAGTTGGACGCTTAACCGACTGAGCCACCCAGGCACTCCAAAGCTACTTTTAAAAGATAAGTTTTTTAAATGTTTTTGTATTTTTGAAAGTTGTACTGGCTTTTTTTTTTAATGTAGATGTTTGCTGGGGCACCTGGCTGGCTCAGTCAGTAGAGCTTGCAACCCTTGATCTTGAGGTTGTAAGTTCGAGCCCCACGTTGGGTATAGAGATTACTTTTTTAAAAAAATAAAACCTTAAAAATAAATAAATAAAATATAGATGTTTGCAAAAGAATAAAAGTAAAAGAATATGAATATCCTATCATTTGAATGTATGTCCTTCTCTTACACAAACGGTAGTCCAGTCTACACACTGTTTTCACTTGCTTTTTTTTTTCCACTTACTATAACTTGGATTTGTTGCATAAAAGGGTATAGGTCTACATCCTTTTTAACAGCTGTACAGTATTCCACTCTTAATATACCATAATGTTTCAGTGAACATTCTTATGTATATGTCTTTGTGTACATGTACAAATATATTTGGGAGGGTGAATTCTCAGAATTGGCATTGCTGGGCTGAAGTGCCTTAACGATTTTAATTTTGGTAGATTTAGTCAAATTGCCTTCCACAGAGATTATATTCTTCCATATCTCCTTTAAAGAGATTGTATCAATTAGCCCCTCTGCCAGCAAAGTCTGAAACTTCCTATGTGCCCACATTTTGGCAATTTAATTACATTATCAGAATTTTTCATATCTGATAGGTAAAAATGTTTCACTGCTTTAATTTGCATTTAATTAATCCTAAAACAAGTGAAATCTTTTGTGTTGCTAAACACCTGAGTGTACGTTTTCATTTTTATCTTTAGAAGACGCCAGAAGACTCATGTGCCCATGTTACAGGTGTGGACTGCTGAGAAACCGCATCCGCAGGAAGAGGTAAGTTGATTTGCAGTCTCTTGTGACACAAGCACAGTCAGCTCTGGAGTAGGTTCTTACCTCTGTGACATACTCAGATCCTTCCATTTATATGCCTTAGCTGCTTTTCCACAGCTCCTATCTGGGTCCAGCTCCTCATAGCCCTAGGCATATAGTGGATTTTTAATAAGTGTTAGAATCTAATCAAAGCATTTCCTCTTCTCTGGGATTCCAGATATCATAGAGTTGAGATCTTTTTTATTTAAATTTATTTAAATTATCTTTTTATTGAGAGTGTAAGTGGTAACAGCCTCAGACATGCAGAGTTAAAGTAAGTAAAAACAAAAACTTAGTACCGTTCTTTATAGTGTATTTAGTTGCAAACTAGCTTACTTTTGTATCCTGTATTTTAGAAAGTACTGACATTTGGTTTATTCTAGTCAAAATGTTTTTTCCTGTGAGCTTCAAATATATATATTAATTATTAAAAATTAATCTGTCTTTAGTATTTAGATTTCCTGTGGCCCCAGATTCAGAAATTGAAAAAGGATCGTTGGCAGGAGCGGCACATCCTAAGACCTTATCTTGCCTTTGACAGCATCCTGTGCGAAGCCCTGCAGCACAACCTGCCCCCTTTCACACCGCCGCCTCACACGGAAGATTCGGTGTACCCGATGCCAAGGGTCATCTTCAGAATGTTCGATTACACGGATGACCCCGAGGTGCGTGACCACCAACAGTTCCTGTCAGAGGGCCCGTGTTGCTTTGTACTTGTGGTTTAATCCTGTTGAATTAAGCCTATGATACATGTCGCCCTCGAGTGGTTCATTATCTCAGAGGACCAACAGCAGTGAAGTTAGCAGCTTAACTTAGTGAATGGTATCTCTGCTCGTGCAAGAACCTGGCACGTGTAAATAGAGCAAGAGTGCAGTGTGCGTGTAAGTGTGGGTTTACCCGCCAGACTCGTTCGGGTTTTAGTCCTGCCCTAGTCAGATCCCAGCTGTATGGCTGTGGGTGAGTCAGTTTCCTGGCGGAGTAGTAGATGCTCTGATAAGTTCTATGAGAAATAAATCACTAACATGTAAAATGAATAGGACGGATTGTGACACAAGCTCAGCAGTATTATTATTCTTAATAAGGCTGTTTTTCAAGAAAAATCTCCAGTTTTTGAGATTATCCTTCTCTCTCTAACCCTCACAGCTTATCTTATTATTCTTATTATATAATTGTTCTTTAAATATATCATAAAATATTTTTAACTTAACCTCTAAGATTAGTATAAACTGACTATAGTTTTTAAATATACATATTCTTTATTGTGAAGTCAAATTGTTAACAGCCATTATACTTTAACAATTAAGAAAATGTATAATTTTGACACTGACCTTTGGTATAAAAATTTACATTTAACTATGCTTTATTTTATATATTTGAATGACTGTCTTAACAGCCAAACAGCAAGCACAATGATTGCTTGGTCGGTTCTGGCTCAAGTACCGTACTGTTGCTTAGTACATCCTAGTCAGCAGAGAGCAGGGTTTCTCAGCCTTGGCACAGTTCACATTTGGGACTGGAGAATTCTTTCTGGTGCAGGGTGTCTTGTGAACTGGAGGATGCGTAGCAGCACCCCTGGCCTCTACCAGCAGCATTTAGAGGGTAAATGTCAGGTGTGACAGCCACAATCCAGAGATTGCCAGGTGACCCCTGAAGGCAGAATTGCCCCCAGTTGAGAGCCACTGGCATAAGAACCAGTATTACCACCTGAGGTCACACTTCAGCTTTCTTTCTCTTATTCTCTCTTTTCTGTCTTACCCTAAATTGTTTCTGACCAGTGAAAATTTAGTATGTGTATAATCGATCTCAGAGTAGATCATCAGATACTCAGCTATTTATTCAAAATTATCAGCTTGCTTCTCACTTTGCTATATTTCATAAATAGTGAAATGCTTTTAGTCACCATTATGTGATGGTTTAGTAAGGTTTATCTGATTGGAACTCTAACTTACATTTAAGATGGTAGAATCTTTGTAATTAGGCATTTGGCCATGCAAGGAGAACTGCACCTCAAAATTTGCTTTTCTTTTCTTTTTTTTTTTTTTTTTTTTAATTTTTACCTTTTTTTTGAGTGAGTGTGTGT
>NW_027528859.1:2470043-2532980 GCF_008692635.1 Crocuta crocuta | reverse complement strand
GGGGGGAATCTTCAGCAGGCTCCATGCTTAGTGTGGAGCCTAATGCAGGGCTCGATCCCACAACCCTGGGATCATGACCTGAGCCAAAATCAAGAGTTGAGTGCTCAACTGACTGAACCCCTCAGGTGCCCCCAAATTTGATTTTCCTTCATTGATTGTGCCTCTGTATTTATACTTAATTTATAAGTAAACTTAATATTTATACTTTATTAATATTGCCTCTCTAATGTGCCCATTTTCCTTTGCCAGAAGAGCGTAAACCTATAAAATATTTGTTCTCAAAATGAAGAGGATTTTGTTTTGTCTCGGCCTTTGAAAAAAATGTTTATTTGAAAAAAGAATGAGCTTAAAGTAAAAGTCATTAAGAGTCTATAATAGTAAATAATAAGTAAATAAAAATGAACTCTTTGAACCTGTTTGCTATGCATATACTTTAAAAAATATCATGCAGGTAATGTTTCCTAACCATTTTTTTTAAACAATGTAGTATGTCTGTCTTTCTATGCATATGTACCTTTTATGGCTTTAGAGTGTTTGAAATAGAATATTTCCTCTCTGTATGTATTATGGAAATTAATCCACTCTCATGGTTTAAAAAATCAACTGTATGGAGCCAATAATACAGATTCTTTGGCTTAATTGAGATGGATGGTGACAGCCCGGTGTCGAGGGTGCTGGAAGAAACGCCGCAGCTGACACTCATTGTGTTGTAGTGAACGTGACAGTGAGATGTGTTGAAATACAGAGGTTTCACACATCTGAATTCTTAAAATCCTCAGCACTCAGTATAGTGTGTGGAACATAATAAGCTCTGGAATATTTGTTGAATAAATGAAAGTAAGTATCTCTTTTAGGCTTATAGTACATATACATTTGGTTTTCTTCCCAGGGTCCTGTCATGCCAGGGAGTCATTCAGTTGAAAGATTTGTAATAGAAGAGAACCTTCACTGCATCATTAAGTCTCACTGGAAGGAAAGGAAGACTTGGTAAGGTTGTTTTCATGGTAGCTTTCAGAGTGGAGAAAAAATAGTTGATTTGATTTGGTAAGAGCAAAATGTGTATTAAGAGTGCAAGAAAATCCCCCTCTCTTCCTGCTAAAAAATTAAACCAGTCTCTAAAAATACTTCTTTGCTTTCTCAAGGCCCTTTGCGCTCAAATAGTTGTTGCCTGGGTGCTTTAAGGTTCTATAGTGCTTTATAGAGATGTGCACATGATGTTGACTTTTTTGTGTGGATGTTTGCCGGATGCTGTGGACAAATTAAGTTGAATGACAAACTGGTTTTAGTATGAATATTATGGGAATAAATGAATATTAATAGTTTTTTAGCACTTACATATCAGGCTTTGGAAAAGTTTAGTTTCAGTATTTCCTTAAGCCTTGGAAAGTTTTGGTTTAGATTTTAGGATGGAAAGGAATACAGTATTTTGGGAGTGGTCTGCTCAAAACATTTTTTTAGTAGATCCGAATATGATTTCTTAGTATTATTGCTTACATTTTTGATCTTTCAAGGAATTTTGGTTGCATTAAAGAGTTTTCTTGTGGTAAACAAAGTAATTTGTGCTATATTTAAGTGAGGTGCCTGAAATCTAGAGCATTTCAGAAAAGATGTCTTCCCCTTGTATCCAAACCCTGCTTTTGGATCTGCTTATTTGATTTTTTTCTGTATCTCTGTATACTTATTATTAAACTTCAGTTACATTGTTTGTAGTGCTGCACAGCTGGTGAGCTATCCAGGGAAGAACAAGATCCCCTTGAACTACCACATAGTCGAGGTATGCATTCCACACGGAGCATGTGTCTACGTCTCAGAATCTTTGTGCTGATTTTAAAGTGTAGTCGACTCCAGGCTTTTTTTTCTTTTCCTTGCAACTTGTCAGGTCCTGAAAATTAACACAGGAATGAGGAAAATGCTGTTGGTTCTGGTGTTCTGCTAGCCATGTTATTCAAGAGAAAAGAGGAGGTTGAGACCAGTAGCCAAATGGAATTTTGAGTTGCCCATAAGTTATTTATATAGTATGTCTTCATTCATGGATAGTTATCATGGGTAATGTTAAGTTACCTCCAGTCCTGTCAATACATTGTCCGCTTACAAGATGTAAAATGGGCTTGAATAGTTTAAAATATTGTATTACTTTACACAGATGACCGTTCCTTAAATGTTTATCTGGCCTCTTATTACTAGCATAACCTTTAACTAGTATATTATTCCTCGTATGACAAGGTACAGATAAGTATGAATCTTTGTTTATTCCTAGAAAACAAAAGAGCCACTTGTTTTCGGAACTAGGAAGAATAAATAATGCTTTCAACCCCATATTAAGTCATACAGGAGGGTGATAGTAGTAAAGTTGAACACCTTGTAGAGATTTATGTTCTGAAAAACTATTTTCACTTGACACTTGAGTCAAACTGTTAATTGCATTATCCCTTTATGTTAAAATACTCAACCAAGTATAGTTGTGATGTATTATTTAAGATTCACTTTTTGTTCATACTGCACATATGTGCTTTCTTAAAAATAATGCATTTGTCCTAGCTTTATAAAACTTGAGTGTACGTTTAGGCTATGAACTTGACTCGTTGACATGTCAATTGAAATTTCAAATCTGAAAAATGTGTAAAAATTCATCAGAATGAAGTACAGAGGTATGGGAGTGAGAAGAAAGAATGCACACCAGGCTGTACAATTCTAGGTAGGTGGCCCACAAATTACACAGGGAGGGCAGAAATAAGTTTCTGAGTAACATGGCAAAGAAGTCTTGGACTACCAAAGGGATTTCTGGGCACTGATTTTAAAATGTAGCAGCCTGGACTGACTTCACTATCTTCTGTTCCTATCCGCAGAGTCTACTAAGGGCTTTTACTACTTGTAGTCAGGAGTCCCTGGTGGATCCATGAGTGCTGCCCAAATCAGCTCTGGTACTTCCAGAGTTGGAGTTTAATCGCATGGTTCTCTAGGAGTATCAGATAAGCATGTGCATATTCTTATTTGATTGAGACACAGTGTTCATTACAGTATTCAATTACAGGTCTTCATGTTTTAAAGAACATAATTTTAAAGACTAAAAAGTAATTCTTTTTTCATTATGAAGGCCATGGAGTTAGAGTTTACATGTAGAATGTTGAGGTCTTTCTGATGGGAGTGCATAGATACCTGTGGAATTGAGTTCTGACTCGTGATTCTTTCGTAGGTGATCTTTGCAGAGCTGTTTCAGCTCCCGGCCCCCCCTCACATTGATGTGATGTACACGACACTGCTCATCGAGCTGTGCAAGCTTCAGCCTGGTTCACTGCCCCAAGTTGTATCCTTTTTGTGGTTTGTAAACTTACTTTCTTTGGCCTGCCTTTAGAAGATTATTAAATATTTCTTACCGTGGGTTTAAATCACTTCATGAAAAGTTTGGCATTTCTTCAAAAGTTAAGCATACGTGTACCACTCAGTCCAGCCACTCTTAGGTATTTATCTAAGGAAAATGAAGGCACATTTCCTGACAAAGACTTGGACATTAATATTCATTGAAACTTTATTTGTAATAACCCGAAATGAGACGATCCAAATACCAGTACATGAAAGTATATACAAATATGTCATATCTACACAATAGAATACTACTTAGTAATAAAAAGGAACAAATTTTTGGTGCAGGCAACAATTTGAATAAATCAGAAAATACATAGGCTGATTAAGAGATGCCAAACAAATAAAAATGTATACTGTATGATTCCATTTTCACAGAATTCTAGAAAATGCAAAGTAATCCAGTGATAGCCGACCAATATTTGCTTGCAGACATGGGGGAAGAGGGGAAGAATAGGTTACAGAGGAGCGTGGGGAAATTTTGGAGGTGCGGTAAATATTCACTGTCTTTATTTCATGGGTGTTTATAGGTCAGATTTATTGTACATCTTTGATAACTCTAAATCAATTACATTGAAAAGATGCTCAATATTATTAGTCATTATACAGACTTCTAAGAAATGTTATTTATCACAACTTATTTTGGAGGATGGAGAATAGTTTTCCTTATCCTCAAATTCACAGCTTGCACAGGCAACGGAAATGTTATACATGCGTTTGGACACGATGAATACTACGTGTGTAGACAGGTATAGTAATTGCCTTATTTCTAGACTGATTGTTACCAGCTTCTACTCCCTGTGCTTTATAAAAGAATTTGATCAGCAAAACATTTGCCTTTTTAAGAATTTCTAAGTTGATTTTTCTTTCTTGCCTTCGCAAAATAATCCTTTGTATAGTAATAAAACTCATACTTGTAACATTACACTTTCTAGTCGAACTTTCATATCAAATGATGACCATGCTGAGGTTTTCTTTAATTTCATTCATTATTGACTTGTTTGGTGCTTAGGTATAGTTCTACCTTTCCTCTGTAATTGGGTACATAAGCTTTTAAAACAGGCTTTATGCTAACTCCTGTGCAGAAGCAGAATCTAATACTGTATATCATGTATCAATAAATATTAGATATGTATTTTTGTTTGTTAATGGATAGTATCTGCTTCTAAAATAATTAGCTTCTATATAACTACAGCTTGAAGACTGACTCAGTTTATACAAAACATCATATTGGATTTTTAGAGGTGTGGTAATTGCAAGCCCACTGTCTCCTTTCTGGGGAGGCATGTGCACCACCTTTATCAGCTGGCACTTTCTTACCTCTGTCGGTTCCCCAAATGAGATCAGACAGGTACTGAACATTTCTCCAAATTCCATGATCTTTTTTATTTTTCTTTTTTAAAGGAGTGATATTTTTTTTATTTTGAGAGAGAAAGCACGCAAGTGATCAAGGGGCGGAGCAAGAGGGAGAGGGAGAGAATCCCACTAGGGGCAGAGAGAGAGAGTGCAGAGCCCAAAGTGGGGCTTGAGCTCACCCAATGCGGGACTCAGACTCAGGAATCATGAGATCGTGACCTAAGCCGAAGTCAGATACTTAACCGACTGCGCTACGCAGGTGCCCTCCATGATCTTTCATGTCATTGTTCAGATTTCCATTTCAGAATTATCAGTAAGGACTATTCTTTGTCAGACCTCTTATCTTGAGTAGTTTCAGTGATTGAAATTACAGAACCATGAGGAGCATGCTTTAAGAAAGTGTCTTCTGATTTTTCTCCCAGTCTAATTGATAAAACTAGTTGTGTTGAGAATCCTAGTTTTGCCATTTATTCAGTAAATACACGTTGGGCACTTAGAAACATCATAGCATTGTACTAAAGTGACTTCTGTTTAGTTAGATCTGTTGTATTTTTAGAGGGAAGTGATGGTATATTTTGTGGTGAGAAGAGTGTAGATGAAAGACTATATTCCTTGGTTCTACCATTTATAAAATGTTTTATATGCAATTATCTTTTTTTGGCAGAGGGAGGGATGGGCTCTTTTTCATTGTTAATGAAATGGGGAAAATAATGCATTACTTGAAAGTTATGAGAAATCAACCGTGTGTGTGTGTACACAAAACAGGCACTCGAATTAGATCTGTTACTTAAAAAGGATAGTATTTGTAGAAAGAGTGAGATATGGTACTTATTTTTTGGAGGAGATAAATGGTAGGGTTTATAGACAAAAAGGTAAGTGGCAAGAGAAGATAAACTTCAGTGGAATATGTGCTTTTCATTTAACTCAATAAATGGGGTTTTATTAGTCTGAAGGATTATGTAAGTTCCTGTTACAAATTGCAACCATTCATCCTTTTCTATCTCCCCAACACCGCCCGCTTCTCTCTATAGGTTTATTAATTGGTTTTCTCATCATCTAAGTAACTTCCAGTTCCGTTGGAGCTGGGAAGATTGGTAAGTGGTGGTATGTTTTATCTTTCCTTTCTCTGCAGTCTTTCTTAATAAAACTTAATATCTAAAGCTGTAGCATAAAAGCAGTCTCCTTCACAGTCTGAAATGTCTAGTTTAGTTTTGGTATTTACGTATATATAAATGAAATAATTTGTAGCTAAGTACACATTAGGTATAAGGGCAGATTATGCGTAAGAAGTTTTATAAAACTACCATTTTCTCTTTAGGTCAGATTGTCTTACTCAAGATCCTGAAAGTCCCAAGCCAAAGTTTGTAAGAGAAGTTCTAGAAAAATGTATGAGGTAAGTTCTTTGTGTTTTCTCCTTAGCTTAGTTCTTCTTATTTCTTTGGGGTTTGTTTGTTTGTTTGTTTTTTGTTTTTTCTCTTCTTTGCATTTGTGATGTATGTCCAGAATATCACTTTTTAAATCCAAGTACTGCCTCTCTCCCCTTTCAGATTTTAGTCAAGATTTAGGCTAAAAAAAATTGAGGAAACTTGTCATCTGGATTCCATGTGAACTAGGCCAATAAGATTTTTTTTCTTTTTTGTCAAATTTACTTTGAAATAATTTCACATTTCAGGAAAGTTGCCAAAATACTGCAAAGAGCTCTGTACCCTAAACTCCCTGGTTGTTAATACTTTTACCACGTTTGTTCTAAGGTTCACTTTCACTTNTCCCTCCCTCCCTCCCTCTCCCTCTCCACTGAGCCCTCTGAAAACGAGCTGCAGATGTGATGTCCTGTCATCCTTTAACAGTGAGTTTGCCAGCTTCCTGATACGTCTCTTCTCTTTCTGGTCCACAGTCCCATCCAGGACCACACGGGTAGCGTTTAGTTGTCATTCTCTACACATTTCTCGCTTGACCAGTTCTTTCTTGTCTTTCATGCCCTGTCAGTTGTAAAGAAGCTAGGCCTTTCTTTCTTGAGACACCCCCCCACACATACACTTGGGACCTACGTTGTGTTCTTCTCCAGGCATCCCGTCGGGAGGCACATGAATCCCTCCCCTGGACATGTTAACCTTGACCATCTGGTCATGTCAGTGTCTCCCAGGCTTCTCCACCATTTTCCCTTTGTAAATGATTAATATTTTGTGGGTGATAATCTGAGATTATACTTATATCCTTTTCTCCATCAAACCTCTCCTGACAACTGTTACTTTTATTTGCCACCAGTATGATGATTGCCAAGTAATGCTTCTCTTTTGCCAGGTTTTCCCCCACATTTATTGGTCGACATTCTCCTGTAAGAAAGAGCTTTTCCTTTTTCACCCATTTATTTATTTCATTGTTTACGTATCAGTAGAGACTAATAGATTTCTGTTTCGTTCAGTGAGTTGCAGTCTATTACTGTCATTATTTTGATGCTCAAATTGTCCCTGATTTGTTCATTGGGGAACCCCTTAAGGCTCCTGTGTCCTCCTCTCTCTCTCTTAATATTCCCCTCCATTCATTTCTTGCCTCTCCCCTGGAATCACCTGTTTATTCACAGAGCGCAAGTTTTTAATAGTGGAGTATGGTATTTAGGAACCAAGATCTGGACACCTGATGCTTTAGTCGCTATGGGGATGTCATTGAGTCTGGACGGACATAGGTAGTACATGCATTTATGTACACATGCACACGTGCACTCACATACACACACACACACACACACACACACACACACACACTTTTATATCCACCAAGGTGTGTGTATCCCTCCAATTCCATCTCAGCGCCTCATTTTTTTCTAGCCCTCCCTTTTGCCATGTTTTTTTTTTTTTTAAGTTTAATTTTAGAGTGGGAGAGGAGCAGAGAGAGAATCCCAAGCAGGCTCCACACTGTCAGCACAGAGTCTGATGCGGAGTTCGAATCCATGAACTGTGAGATCATGACCTGAGCCAAAATCAAGAGTCAGTTGCTTAACCGACTGAGCCACCCAGGCGCCCCTGCCATGATTCCTAAATACGTTTTCAGGCAGTAGGAAAGTTGGCTCCCATTAGCCCTGCTATATATTTATTTGCTACAGTGCAAGCAATCTCCTCCTCATGGAGACTGGGTCCTCTGCCCTGCCCTACCCGGTACCGCTCCACATCCTTGGCCCCCCCTCATCGCAAACCAGTAAGTTCTGAAGAAAGTCTGAGGTTTAGCGTGCTGTCATAGACAAAAGCTCTAAGGACTTGGTTTCCCCTTTGGCTTCTTGGTTGTCAGCTGAGTCCGGGAGGTTGGATGTTACCATGAATAATGGAACTGATGAGCGGCATTTTCTAAGGCTCTTATTTATGTTACAGGTTGTCCTACCACCAGCGTATATTAGATATTGTTCCTCCTACCTTCTCAGCTCTGTGCCCTGCAAACCCAACCTGCATTTACAAGTATGGAGATGAAAGTAGCAGTAAGTAATAAAATAAGTCCCATTGTTTTTGAAAAGTACAATGCCAGCATTCTCTGAAGTCCATTATTTAAGGTGGAGAAAGTGAACTTTTTTCCTTGGGTTTATTTTTTGTCTGTTTGAAAAGTGATCTACACCAGTCACTATTTGGTTTGCCCTGTCATCATTTTGAAGGTTCATGATCTACTTAGTTATTATTTGTGAACTTTTTTCTTAATATTGCTTATAATGTTATATCCATGACATTATTGTAAATATGCTGCTAAGCACTTCAAGTTGAATTTAAAGCCCGAACTTAATAAATGTCATGGCGGTGGAGATTATCCTGTGATACCAGTTTGGGTGTGGGAACATAGGTGCACATGGGATACATTTTGACCAGCAAGAGGCCTGTAGAAGTAAGTTCTTAAATACAGCTCTCTTACTCTTTGGTCACCTCACATCTGAGATCATGCTATGAATCAGAGGGCCTGTAATTTGGTGCGCTGTGTTGTGCGCTACACTTCACGAAGGTAAGGTGTCATGCCGTGGTGGTCACTGGCCGAGAGTTAGGTGAGAGTTAGGTGTGGAGTCGCTCCAAGGGGGTGCCGCTGCATGCGGCTCCTCCACGCCCCTCCCACCTCAGCTTGGGAAGCAGTTCTTTGCGTCTTGGAGCTCCCTCCCCTCCTCGCCTTCTCCTGTGCCCTAGTTCTCTGCTTTACCTGTTTTCCTTGAGATGAACTCAGTCCTGATGCTAAGTACGATTCCTATGCTGTTATGTCACTTAATCCTTAAATCTCTGAGAATTAAGTGTGTTTAGTAGACCAATTTTGCGGCGGGGAAATCTCTTCGGAGAGGTGAGGCCAGAGTGAGATTGCTTCCGAGGGGCAGCGCGCAGACTCCTGCCCAGGCTTACTGAGCAGCCCCGCTGTTACCACGCAGCTTCCCTGAAAGAGCAAAGCCTGCGGTGGTGGCCCTTCTGCGTGCTGAGTTTTGACCTCTGCCTCAGTCTGACTCAGAGAAGCAGAAAGCACATTCTTTGATATCTGGAGCTCAAACTTTTATTGAATGTGGACTTTTCTTTTTTCCTATGGAAACAACTGAGCCTAACAGTTACGGCTTCCTAACAGTTGCTCCTACTTTCTTCTCTGTCACTTCTTTCCTGAGGGACCTGCTCCAACCAGGCCACATCTTTTTTATTTTTTCTGTGCTCATGGTTCTTAGTTTTGCCTTTCTATCTTTAGTCCTGTACTCTCTGTAGGGGCTGGCAAGGCTCCTTTCCTGTACATACTACCCTGTAGCAGCCAGTTTCCTGTTCTCTCGCTACTTCTTACGTAGCTGTCTTGGTTCCCACACTCCATTGTAGACCCCTCAGCGACAGGAGAGTTTTTTTCCTCTTACTTTCTCCCACTTTTAAGGAAAAGCACCAGCACATGTGACCTGTTGCAATTGATGTCATTCATTTCAAGTGCTTAGTAACTGCTACGTCAGGACTGCCTTTTCAGTTATTACTTGTCTACCTTACATGAAAAGACTTCCAGTTGCTCTAGTGATGCCGTACAGTATATGAATATTAGCACAGATAAGGACTCAGCAGATAATAACCACCAGTAAACATGTAGAGTCACAGCACATGAGCCTCTGGCTTGTGTAGGTTCAAGTGTGTGGCCTCAGCAGAAGAGAAAAGCAAAAGAACACAAGTTGGCAACCTTCACCTGTTCAGACTCAAACTTGGTTGTTACTGTCTTGGGGAAAAGGAGGAGGAAGGGGACATTGACCAAAATGAAAGAAATACATGGAGTCTCTGCTTTTCAGCTTACAAAAGCATAGGAATTTGAGGACATAAGACAGTTGTGTAAATTTCTCAGCTATTTGTTTATAGCAATCTTAAAACTTGATCCTACCCTCTTCCCCATTCTGTGCTTAGATTCTCTTCCTGGACATTCGGTTGCCCTCTGTTTAGCTGTTGCCTTTAAAAGTAAAGCAACCAATGATGAAATCTTCAGCATCCTGAAAGATGTACCAAATCCTAACCAGGATGATGACGACGGTAAGGGACCCCTTCTTCAGTGGAACTATCCATAGGCCAGGTTAAAGTATAAATATAAAGCATTACTGGCAGTGTGAGTGCCTCCTAAGTCTCAATGGACGCTTCTAAACAGTACCCTCTTAAGGTGTCAGTGGTTCCTCGAACCCAGCAACTTTCCTCCTTATATAAAAGAGATCCTCGTCTCCCTGTGCCATAGCTCACATTCAGAATAAGAAGTCAACCCAAAGTCCAAAATGCTGTTATCATTCATTGACAAACGTTCCCTGTTTTAACTTTAGAGAAGTTCCTGAGTGGAAAGACTTGGTGAATTTTTCACCAATTTAAGCTATCGTAATAATGTTTAACATACACTGAGTATGTACCATGTAACTCCCGCCAAAACCCCTAGGGGTTTTTCTGAGCAAAAGTGGGAAAAGAGGCAAAATAATTTATAAGTTCATCTGAGTCAGTAAATGAACAAGATAAAAAAATGAGAGGGACTTCTATTAAAAGATCCGAAACATATAGTAACTAAAGCAATGTGATATTGGCACCAAATAGATGAGTCAGTAAAACAAATGAAAAGTCTACTGGGACAACTGGGTAATATTTTGGGGGGAAATTTTTTTGTTAGATCTGTGGACCTGTGTATAGTAATCAAAAGAAAACATGAATGGCCCTTGGGTTATTCATTACTGGGATTTTTGTTTACATTTTTCTGAGAAATCTGTATTATGATAGAAACTGTATTTAGGTAGCATGTGTCAAAATGATGGTCCTAAATTTAGACATTGTCACATATCCTAAGACTTAACAATTACAGGTTTGCTGAATTTTTTTTATTAATATGTTATCTTGCTACCATACAGAGCGATATGAACAAGGAAGTTCATGTGTTATTTGTAAAAGAAATGGATTATACAGAAGAATTAGGGAAATAACCCCCAAAACTAAGAATTAAGATTATGCTCAGTTTTATGTTTTGAATATTTAAAATCAGTAATGGTCTTTTATTGTCTGTTAGTATTCAGAGACAGGACATGAATGTCTGGCTTAATGTTCGGATGTGAGTACACCATCCATTTAGCATTCCAGGTGAGGGACGAAGGAATTGCTATACTCGACATTTTTCTAGCTGTCTTACCGTGGAATATTTTTCAGATGAAGGATTCAGCTTTAACCCATTGAAAATAGAGGTCTTTGTACAGACTCTGCTACACTTGGCAGCCAAATCATTCAGCCACTCCTTCAGTGCTCTTGCAAAGTAAGTGCAACAGGAACACACACTCTGCAGGGTTTGGAACTTTGGTGAATACCAGTGGTATAGAAATTTTTAGCTAAAATTGTTGAACATGAAGATCTTAATAATATTATATAATTTAATAGAGATGTTGTGATTTGTAGTGGCCAAAACCCTATTTGGCTCCTGTCAGTCTATGTGTACATTTTTTCATATGGACCCTCAGAGAAGTAGTGAAAAACCTGGGTCCATAGGACAGTTATATGTACAGTCAAGAAGCTCCCACCATATCTAAGCATTTTCCTAAAGGAAGGTAAGTAGAAATGAGGGCCGACTACATTTTGGGGAGCTACCCAAAGGTTAGCATCTAAAGACAGAGCTTTCTAGTTCATCAGACAATCCAGAAGAAGGAAAGCATGTAGATACTCCTCTAGCTGAGCAGAGAAACTGGGCTCCTCACCCCACTTCAATTTCCAAGTCTCTCTTATTTGCAGGGCTCCCACAGAAAGTGCAGTCAGGGCACTTCACCTGTTTTTGGAGACCGTTCCTTACCCCTCACCTATTCTTAGATACACAGTAAACCATAGTCCTAGGCTAACAATGAATGGTATACTGTAAACCTGTCAAGATTGTGTGACAAATTTCATACAAACCATGAATTCCTAATCATACTTTTGTAGCCTTAATGGTTAACATTGGGTTAGTTTGCATTTGTGTTGCACTGTAAATTAACATTGAAAGGCTTTGAAAAACTTAAAATGTTTCATGAGTAAGTTTATCTGTGCTATTTTTTTCACCCACTGTGAAAAGGTTTCATGAAGTCTTCAAAACCCTAGCTGAGAGTGATGAAGGAAAGCTACATGTCCTAAGAGTTATGTTTGAGGTCTGGAGGAACCATCCACAGGTACAGACTACTAAGTGTTAACCACCCACAGTTTGTCTTTTTGCTCAGTCTTTATTGGTGTTCTCCTTTTCTTATAGTAAGTACCAGAGCCCAACAGAGTGCAGAATGAATCTTAAGACCTAATGGTCAAATGGATCAGTTCCATAAGCACTGAAAATGAACTTCCCAGACCTCTTACTTTACTTCTGTAGCAGCAGGATTGTTGTGGCCTCCACAGAAGTGATTTACCCTGATAATTCTTTCCCCACTCTAGATGATCGCTGTGCTGGTAGATAAGATGATCCGTACACAGATTGTTGACTGCGCCGCTGTGGCTAACTGGATCTTCTCTTCAGAACTGTCTCGAGACTTTACTAGGTAAACGTTGGTTATTCTACAAAGTTTGTATTCTCTAAGAATCAGTGTATCTTCAGTCTCATACTTGAGCTCCAAAGTCTGATCGCAACATTGTTAATATACTGATGGTCTAATCTGGTGAACTTGGACATGGCAGAGATTCCTGGACAACGTGAATCCACACAGCCAGGCAGTTTGCAGTGTCTCTTAAGGACCCACATGTAAATTGAATCAGGACTTAGCCAGTGAAGTAGAAATGCTGATAAAGGATCCAGACTATTGGGAGAGAAGATCAGGCTGTGTGCCAGGATCTGAGCTGGACAGTGGGATGCGGGGAAGAGTTCCAGCCCACGTGGGGGCCTGGAATGCACACCAGGAACTGGGAGAAACCGAAGTCACAGGGGATTAAGTACACGGCAGCGAGGGGTTGAGGAAAGTCTGGTGGGCACCCGAGTGCCTGTGAGGGAAGGGCGATATCTCACCTTGGTCAGAAAAAACCTAGACTTAATGCATGAAGGTTTATTCTAGGTCCATTTCCTCTACAGGAAAGAGACTTGTCATTAAGCTTCATTCTTACTCATGAAGTTGAGTCCACAGGCTTCCTGATCAGGAATGGAATAGTAGGAGTTGACACAACAGGAAATAAAGGAATATTACTTACAGAGATCTAAAAATCCATCACAACCCTTATCCTCTTCATTGTGTCTGTTATTGCAGAGGACACAGGTCTGAAATATACTGAATCCTTAGGGTGGAAGGATGTGATCTAAAGCTACCACATCAGCCAGGCGTTCGCAAATTTAGACAAGAGACATTCTCAGATCTGTAAACTCTTCAAAAATTCATCATCCAGATATTTGTTAATCATTATCCTGAGCAATTTACAATTGCAACTCATTTAATCCTCACCCCACAGTCTGGAGGGGGTTACATTATCATCTATATGTACAAAACAGGAAAATGTTGCAGAGTGCTTAAGTGTCTCGTCCAGTCACCCAGCTAAGTGCAGAGTCAGGATTCAGGCACAGGCATTCTTGAGCTGATAAAAGGCTCAAAAGCACCATCTGTTTTAGAATCCCAGGCTCAAGTATTTCTGACTCTGCAAAGCCTTCCCGGACCACCCCTTCCAGAGTTGAAGTACTTTGCTCTTGTATCTTGTCTGCTAACATAAGACTTTGAGTTTTATGAGTAAGCCGTTTTATTATTTTACACTGAAACTGTCATCATCCAGGGCAAGATTTATAGAGTCTGTATCTTGGCATTCAGGAAGAATTAATTATAGAAAGATGTAGTTAAAAAGCTACTTCAGAGAATAAAACCCTTAATGCAACAAACATTTCAAAGCGCTTACAAGGTAAACCTACTTGAGCAATTTGCTGGGAATGTAGCTAACCTATTTATTTCATTCTTTAAAAACCCCAGCAGTTGCTAGCTAGTATGAACTAGTAAGTTTCTTAAATGTACCAGAGAATTGGCTGAATGTATGCTAATTAAGAAGTATAAAGCATATGAAATGAGCCTCAGATTAGGCTTCCGTTTTGAGAAAATTCCAATACTTACTGTTTAAATTTTCAAGAGAGAAAATAGATTCTTGTTCCTAACGTACATGGTTTTTCCTGGTTTGCCATTTCATTTCAGTGAGTATGTACACGTACCTTCTAGCGAGTCTAATGGGGATGGAAATAAAAGTGGCAAGGACCCACTACTGCCTTCAGGAAGCTCATGAAGTCTAATGGCGTAGAGATAGGTGGTCACACAATTTATAATACAAAAAAAAATTGGGGCACCTGGGTGGCTGGGTTGGTTGAGCGTCCGACTCTTGATTTTTGTTCAGTTCACAGTCTCATGGTTTTGAGATTGAGTCCTGCGTCAGGTTCTGCCAGGATGTGCGCTGGGCATGGGGCCTGCTTGGGATTCTCCCTCTCCCTTCCTCTGCTCCCCCCTCACTCTCAAGATCACTCTCTCTTTAAAAAAAAATTTATGTGTTACTGGAGAAATAGGACTAATTCTGCCTAAAGAGTGGAGTCTCCTTCAAAATAAATAGGTTATAAAGGCTCAGAGGTCTTACTTTCTAGGAGCATGCTTTAACATACAGTAACTAAAGTCTTTGTTACTTTTAAGATTGTTTGTTTGGGAAATCTTGCACTCTACAATTCGTAAGATGAACAAACATGTTCTGAAAATCCAGAAAGAGCTGGAAGAAGCGAAAGAAAAACTCGCAAGGCAACACAAACGGGTAAGTTTTATGTAGATTCGTAAATGGTCCAAGAAAGTGTACCAGAAACTCTTGAAAAATCTTCAAAGTTCATTCCCTTGATGGAAACTTATTTTTTCCTGAGGCCAAATTCTGCAGAACTGACATGGGAGGGAGAGGAAGGGCCTGGGGGGTGCTGCTCTCTGCTGTGGTGCCATGTGGTGATCCTGGAAGGACGCACCAACCTTGCTTTTCTGTAGTTAGCCATCTCTGGGCCTGCTCTGTGGCTGCCCTTCCTGAAAGGAAAGGCGGAGAAAAAGAAAAGAGGGCACTTGTTTCCCTAAGACTTTCTGGTGCAGGAGGGGAGAGGGAGAAGCCCCTCTGTGTACTACTTCCCCAGTCCTGGGGGGAGGGATGGGGCTTTCCTTCCCAGGTTTACAGACTACTTCTCATGTTGATAAGCACAGCATTTTAGCCATTTTGGGGGGAAGCAGTGAACTGGCTGCGTTCCGTGATTTTGCATAATAGTACTAGTATTCTCGAGGACAGTATTTTCCAGTGTTGTGGCCTATTTACCAGTGTGGGTGGGAATAAACTTAATGACTTCTGTGAACCTGTAGCAGGTTCAAGTGCTAGTCTCCATGTAGACCCGCATATATACATGTCTGTCTGGTATATAAACATACTCACAAACTTAAAACTACTGCAAGGTAATTGGTGTCCCCATTTTATACATGTCTAAATTGAGGCTCAGAGAATTTAAAATAACTTGCTCAAGGTGACATGGTTAGTAAGTGACAAAGCCTGTCAAACTCCAAGGACTTTCGCTCATGCCATACTGATCCCTAGATGTGTCCAATCAAGTAACTGTTAGCCGCGTGTAACTGTTAATTAAAATTAAATACAGTTTGAAACTCCGTTCTTTAGTCACACCAACCCCGTTTCAAGTGCTCAGTGTGGCTAGTGGCCACTGTGACGGGCAGCAGAGATTTATTTAAATGTCCCTCATCACAGAAAGGTGTACCAGGCAATAAACAGTACCCTAGAACCTAGCCTTAGTGTGGTATTAGGAAAAAAACCAACATGTGCCCAGTTGCCTAGAACATATGGCAGACCCCATAATAGATGCTGTGTTACAGAAAACAGAATTTTATAAAAAGGGGGGGTTCTGGTAATTTTGCTTTAAGGGTGGAAGAGGCCATCATAGATGAGGCCTTACTGACGGGGAGTGTCTAGAAGGAAATGCACTTTCTAGGTCTGGTGATGTCTATCTACCTTCTTATGAAAAAGGACCACGAGGATGTTGGTAGGTAATATGCCTGGAGTCACGTTCTGGCTTAACCACTTACTAGCTATGTGACACTGAGAAAGTCGCCTAACCATGAATGCTCTATTCTGGGTGAGCTGGAAGGAAGTTGTTAAAGCTTAACAGGTATTTTGAGCCCATCAGAATCTTGAACAGTCTGCTTTGAATTGTTACATGTAGTCAGCCATTTCTGAATTACTGCCAGGGTGAGCACGTTCTTGAGCTGCGCCCAGGCCTGCCCGGCTTTTCTGCATGGCCCATTACGTGACAAGCTGCCTCTCCGTTGTCACTGCTGGTCAGAGCACCTTGTCCTAATGACTAGAGAGCACTGGTGGGTCTTTCACTGGTCATCTACCTTGATGAATGAGCAGTAGCAGATAGTTATAAGAATTATCTATCCTCATTTTTTGCAGGGTTTTTTGGGTTTTTTTTTTATAAACTCGGGAAGATTTATTTGTAACCTCAAAATCCATGCTCATGGTGCTTTCCCCATCATTTGGACACAGGCAGAGCAGTGAAAAACTTGAGTTGCCCAGAGGGCTTGTTCCCAGATAAAGTCTGCTGCCTTGTTACTTTCTTATACTGCAAAAAGTGTCCTTTTTGTAATGTATTTAGTGCCATGTTTGGGCTTTTGTTGGTGACTTTATGGTTTATGGCCCTAAAGCAGGAGGCTGAAATGCTGTCTAGTGTCCCTAAGTATAAGGCTGTGATGTGTCTGATGATAAAAGTACGTAGGTTAGGGGAGCTGCTTTGGGCATGAACGACAGTGCTCTTGGCCATGAATTCAGTGTTCTTAAATCAACAATATCATAATCCAGAAAAAGGAAATTCACCAGTCCGCACAGGAGGCTGCTCCGTCAAGGACTGAAGTAACCTCTGTTAAGTGCTGTGGAAAAACCGCTCAATTTGTGGATTCGTAAGACAATACTAGATTTAAAAACCATAGAAGACCACATTCTTGTTAGGCTGAAAGCCAAAGAAATTTAGTCCTATCATGGTCAAGATGTTACGTCTTTCTCAGGCAGTGTTTGAATATAAAAAAATATTTTATATGTTTACTTGTAAAACATATATATTAAATAAGCTATCTTTAAACAGAAACACACATAAGGTTACGTGTTGAGTTGACAAAAATAAGCCAAAGGCTCCCCAAGAACCTAACCCTGTGTTTCCGTAAGCAGGGGTTCAGTACTAATTGAGAATTCACAGCAAATGTACCCACATAACTATGGTAAATAACAAGAATCTACTGTACATTTTCCATGGAGCTCAAGGCAGTTTTCATTTTGAATGGAGGAAAAATGTGATGCACACTTCCTCCCTGAATAGGCTGTTCTGTAAAAGGTATAACCCACTTCGGCTTTATAGCAAACACTCTTACCGCTGTTACCAAGACAGGTGCCACCAAGTTTCCCTGGCCTAGGGAAGTACCCGCAAGACGTCTGGGTGTGTCTGGGGAGTACTTTCGTTCCAGAATACAAGTCTTCAAGTAGCATTGGACCTGACACAATAACATCCTTCCTCTTACTTGATGGGATCTAACATACTGGAATTTAGTAAGTGGCATTTTCCTTTTGTTCATATGCATCCTGTAGCGCAGTGACGATGACGACAGAAGCAGTGACCGGAAAGATGGGGCTCTTGAGGAGCAAATAGAAAGGCTGCAGGAAAAAGTAGAATCTGCTCAGAGTGAACAGAAGAATCTCTTCCTTGTTATATTTCAGGTATGTTGGTTTGGGACACTGATAGGTAGAGATGCAATATATTTTTTAGGTTTGAAAAAGGTTATCTTTAACTATAATACATGCTCATGTATAAAAGTTTAAATTACAAAAATTTGCAAAGGAAATAAAAGTTCACTACTTGAAGGTAACCATGTGGACCTCCACAGTCTGTATTTTTTACATAACATTCTTACGTGACCATTTCTCCATGCTTTAAAAAAAAAAAATTTGAGGATACTTTTGTGAAGTACCTCACTTACATTTCCAGTTCATCATTTAGATATTTTCCTTCCCGGTGAACATTATTTAGTTATGTCCTTAGAAATAGATGTGGAGAGAAATTACATGCAATTTAATTACCTAGTGATCTATTAAAGGTGTTCATATATTGAATAAAGGATATACTGGGGCACCTGGGTGGCTCAGTCGGTTAAGCGTCCTACTTCAGCTCAGGTCATGAGCTCACGGTTCGTGGGTTCGAGCCCCATGTGGGGCTCTGTGCTGACAGCTAGCTCGGAGCGGGTCTTCAGATTCTGTGTCTCCCTCTCTGACCCTTCCCTGCTCACGCTGTCTTCTCTCTCAAAAATAAATAAAACATTTAAAGAAAAAAGGATATACTAATGTTATCACTTGTCTGCCAATTTCTAGACAATTTTTATTGACTTAACAAAAGTTAGCAGTACACACCACAAAAACCGAGTGGAACAAGCAATGCCTTCTGAGGTCTCTTGGTCAAAAAGTGTGATTGTTTCTCAAGTATAAGAATTCTCCCTCTAACACTGCTTTAACTTTATACCTGCCCCCTTTCTAGCGTTTTATCATGATCTTGACCGAGCACTTAGTACGATGTGAAACCGATGGGACCAGCGTATTAACACCATGGTATAAGAACTGTATAGAGCGGCTCCAGCAGATCTTCTTACAGGTTTGTGGGAAACCCTGATCATTAGATAATAAACATCACTCTTCTCAGCCACAAGGACTTTCCACTTAAAAAAATGGTCAGATCTGTCGGCAAGTCTTATAGTACCTGTAATGCCCTTCTGATGTCCATTCGTTCCTATTGCTCTGCAGAATATTCAGGGTTCAGTTGGTTCTATATGTAATTCAGACTCCTAATTGCCATTCTGTAGTCCTATAGGGATCTCCGTATATACAAGTCATCCAGGCACACATACAGAAGACGTGATTTTGTGACACTTTTTCTTCCTACATAGCCTCAAGTCCCTGATTCTCAGGGAGACAGAGGATCTATTTAAGGTTTGGGTTTCTTATGTTGTGGAATACTTAGAGAATTAGCCAATGACCTGTTAAATATTTTTCTTTCACAAAAAGATATTTTAAATGTTCTAACCAATAAAAGCAAAAGAAATTTTATTGCAAAATATTTGTTTGAGCAAACCATCGTTCTAGGTTGCTTTCCAGGGTGGTAGTTAATCCTCCCGGGTCAGTCCCTGTCTGGGCTCCTTTACAAAGTCCTGTCTTTTGTGCTAATTCATAGAGCCAGCTGAACCTAGTCTGCAGCACGGTGCGCTCCTGCCAGCGCCTGGAAGCATGAATTACATTTATGTAAAAAATTCAATTCTGACCAGTTTCTAAGTTATTGAACATTCCTTTCTCTTCATTTCCCTCTACATTTGCTGAATGTTGGACCTTTTCAGGAGCCCATTCTTCCTATCAAGCATAACCACTTTTATCCCCAACCTCTTCCCATCATTCCACAACGTGGGCAGGCCACTGAGGGAACTATTCTGCAAGATTGCTTATGCGGTCTTTTTCCTGACCTGAACACCCCCTTTTTTATGTCCACAGCATCACCAAATAATCCAGCAGTACATGGTGACCCTGGAGAACCTGCTCTTCACTGCTGAATTAGACCCTCACATCCTGGCTGTGTTCCAGCAGTTCTGTGCCCTGCAGGCCTAAGGGTCATTTTATTCCCCTGTCAATATTTTTTAAAAATATCTCAAATGATTTGTCTTATTTTTGATGGTTTGAATGCTTGCTTTCTTGTAGCACCCTTTCACTTATTAAAGGGGGGGAGGGAGGAGGACAGTGAAGAATAGAGCATTGATTACCTTTAATTGGCCCTACAAGGCAGGAATACTCCCTACTGACAATGTGACAATGACCATAGGATGTATTATATCTGTGACAGATACAACTTTTCTGGTATTTTTTCCTCCTTAATGCACAAAAGCAGCAATTTGAGGTATGTGAACACTAGGGGTCCGGCTTACAAAGTAGCATATAGAGCTGGTGGGTTTACTGTCAAGTAGCATAGCTTGTCACAGCTCATGGATAACCTAACATGGCTGAAATAAAACTAAAAATGTTTTTTTTTAACTTTGGTATTTCATGATTTATCATCTCAGTCTACTTTAAAATTGGTGGTTCCTTCCTAAAGGTGTGCTTCCCTCATTTGGAATTCTCGTTTCAAATCTTAAGTAGTGCTTTAAAATATTAC
Organism: Crocuta crocuta; assembly: GCF_008692635.1. Lineage (NCBI taxonomy): Eukaryota > Metazoa > Chordata > Mammalia > Carnivora > Hyaenidae > Crocuta > Crocuta crocuta. The sequence continues at coordinate 2,512,622 of NW_027528859.1, read as the reverse complement.
ACACTAATAATATTAAATATTGTTATTTACCAAATTTGTTTGAATATAAGTCACCTGAGAGTCTTTAGAAGTTATTTTCTAAATTAAACCACAATCTGCTGGGGGCAGAGACAGGTGGTTGCCAGTGTGCAAATTTGGGAACCATTACCTTAGAGCCAGCTGGTCATTTCCTCTCTTCTCTGAGACCGATTTGTCCAAGGTCCAACTGTGAAGTACATGCTAAAGTGGAAATAGAGTGGCTAGTTTGGAGTGGCTAAAACTGTACTGTAGGTTTGGACTTTGTTTCTATAGAACTTAGTCCAAGGAATTACTCCTTTTTGAGCCAGTTTCTTACATAGTATTAAAGCTTAACTTGGAGGAGGGCACTTGTTGGGATGAGCACTGGGTGTTGTGTTATATGGAAACCAACTTGACAGTAAACTAAGAAAAAATAAAGCTTAACGAAGATGAGTACACATATAAAATATGCAAATATAAAGGTTTAGCTGACATTCCAAATTCTGGCCTTTTAATAAGACTTCATTAAACCTGAGGAAAAATTTATCAACATCCCCATAACTGATAATTTGCTTGTACAACATAAGTACCTTTCACTTATTACATCATAAATTTATATTATTTCATATTGCTATGTGGTCTCTTTGGGGTACCCTACATTTGGTGGCTACAGTATTAAGGGTGCATGGCAAGATACTAGCAGAAAGAGGACTAAAACCCAGATCCCTGGCTAAGTATCCTTTTGGTTATACGGTTCCTCCTTCCCACAAACAAACAGTATTCAGTTAAACATGGCTCTTCTCAAGAAGCCAAAACGATAACCATTTAAGGCTTTGGGAACTCTGACCCTAAACTGCGTTTGTAACTCTTTCACAATGTATTACAGAGTTTGGCTAATTCTACTTGCTTGACCCAAATTCTAGAGGAATTTCTTGGATCCTCTCTTCATGTCAAGAATGACGGGTGTTTGGCAGCTCAGTTTAGGGAAAACAAGTTGAATTTCAAAAAATAAAGGTGTAAGAACAAAAACATAAGTTGCATGAAGCTCTACAAAAGAATGGCATGTCACCACCGTGCAAACAAATCAGTGTACTATTAAATATTCTATCAATGCCATTTAATATTTCTTTTGTCAAAGTGAACACATACTTTGTTTTCCTTGATTCTAAATCTCCGGAGCTTCCAGGAATTATTCAGGCAGCAGTTCATACCAAGTATGTTTTCCTGCTCTTCCTAGAAAGTACTTAGTAGTTCGCTGTAAAATTGACTAGTCTGTAGTTATACCTGGAAATGAAAGATGAGGAAGGACTTACCAACCTGAGTAGAGCAGATTGGGCTGCCCACGTTACGTGGATACCGGGATTATCTTAAAAGTGATGAGAGTGGACAGAAGCTAGAAACTAGACAAATCGGGAACAATATACTGGTCTTGATGAAAACATGCTCATCAACAAGTGGCTGTTAGATGCCGTGTGCTACAGAGTTGCCATATGTAATCCTTACAGCAGTCCTGAGAGAGGATCGCTTACCAAGGCCCACAGCTAAAAAATGGAATTGGAACAAGGGCTCTATGCCTCCCATGCAGTAATGGCTGCTGTCAGCTGCCTGGACCCCTCAGCACTCTGGTCATCAAGCTGGAAGCTTTCTCATGGTCCCAGGAAGGTCTTGCTGCCCACTGTCCATCAGTTTTTACTGAATGAATAATTAGCATGGCACGTTAAAAAAAAAAAAAAACACTTGACCAATACATTGTTTATATTTACATATATTATTAAACATTTCTACATTGAATACCTGTATAGAGAACAATTAGTAATTACAGTCTTAAGCCTATTTGGGTTGGACCTGTTCAGACTTGCCTTTCTTCAAGCATAATCTGCATGATCTGATCTAGAAAGGAAAATGAAAACATAAACATGCTATTTCTTCTGTTTGTAGCAACAGGACTAAAAAAGCCAGGTCAAAGAAACACTTTGAAAATATGAAGTCTATCTTAATTGAATGGTTTTGTAAAGGGGGGGGGGGAGCACAAACCCTGTAATGTACATTTGGATCAAATCTTAGCTATAACTACCTTGGTAAGCCTTTTGATAAGACAGGGGCAGAACTAAATAAACTTGATCCAGATGTCCGGGGTGATGGTGGGTTATAGGCAATCGCCTCCTTTAGAAGTGCTAAACACACACACAAGCTGTCTTCCCTCCGGATTACAGGAGAAAACCTGTAAGCCACTAGGCATCCCTGCCCGGCCCATGGGAAATGCTCAGTAGTGTAGCAAGTTACAATAAACTTACTAACAGTACCTTCTTTGATCAGTAAGACAATATGGCTGTTTTTCCATTTGAGCCTAGATTTGAAAAGGGCTACCTAGACACGGGCATTAAGGCCTATGGTGGTAAATAACCAAGGATACAGGAAACATGATCAGACTCCCACAACTCACTTCCTGCTGGGAATCAGGACTCGTCCAACAACAGCTCCCGGGCTCCCTCATGTGAAGACAAAGGGTCTAGAAGACCCAGCCCACCACGGATTCAGGATCTACCGCTACCCCTGTTGTCTCCCAGGAGAAGGATCCTGTTCAGCCAGCTTCTGCCATTACTCAAAGGTCTTCCTCCTATTCCAATCTAGGGTTTGGCTTGGCTTGTTATTTCTCAATTTTGGCTCTAACCTAACTTCTGAATCTACTCCACCCCTTGGCTCCCATCCCTGCTGTAGAAAAAAGCAATCACAGACCCAGTATTTTGCCCACAACCAGACCTGCTGGACCGTAACTGAAACTTGCTTTTAAGCCACAGCATACAGATTGCTCCCTGAAGCATGGTTACGTGAGCATTCCATTCATCTGTGGCAATGGTACACTTAACTAGTCACATTTTCTCATAGGTCAGCTCATGGCCACACACGGTGCAAGTCTTCCGGTATACATCCTCCTCCAGGCTTTCTTCTGGTCCGTACTCATGCTGATGAGCAGCTGTTTCCCTTTTCCACACGCTGCTTCTCACCGCCCGCCGTAATTCTAAGAAAATAAAAGCCAAGTTTTTCAGTGATACTATTCAACTGAATCCCAAAATCCATCAGGGGGTGTGTGTAAACCAAATATGGTTTAATTTTATAACAAAACTGATTCCAGAACCATGGCAAGCTTGGCCTGTGAAATCACTCATCATCAGAGCATGTGAAATGGGAGACAGAGAAATGGGGTAAGTGGGTTAGAGGGACAGCAAAACACAAATTTAGAAGGTGAACAGAAACAAGATCATAAAAGAATGGGGTTTGTTCAAGCAGCTAAGGAAAATGCCACCACAGCAGGAAAGGGGTGTCAGCTGGGACAACTCAGGGCAAAGAGAACTTCTAAGTTCCGTATGTCAGGAGCTACTTCTGTGAGAGGCAGGTCAGGTTATGTCTGATAACTAGAAAGCCAAGAACTCTCAGCAAAACTGTGCACCCGACCTAGAGTCCATTCAGTTCTTTATCCTATAAAATGAGAGCCATACTTTAGAAGAGGGACTGCCAATTCTTGCACTCTTGTATCACCTAAATATAAGAATCAGAGACAATAAGAGCTGGAAAGAACCGTAGTTTTTATTTTACCTCCCTTTATTTTGCAGGTGGGGAAAGAGCACAAAGACAGCGTATGAACCCAAGTCCTTTATTCCAATGTTGAGAATGCTTTCCACTGCATCATGTGAAAATGTCATTTTTAAAAAACTGGATGCTTTGAAAAGCAACTAAGCCTATTACATTTTAAAAGCTCACACCGCATTACCTGAAGAAACCAAATGCTTAGTGTTAACTGGGAATTAAGCTAGTAACTTCTCAGTTTCCAAATTAATGAATACTAAGCAGCCGGTTTATAGTATTCTGTTCTGACCAGTGACCCATCAAGCCCGGCACCGCTGCTGACAGGGGCACTACCTAAGGAAGAGTAAGTTACATAATCTCAACCATAAAAATCACCGACACCAAGTAATCACGTTTTCTTTCATCCCTTTTAGATTTATGATACACAGCATCTAAGTACTTGCATCTTTGTAATTCAGCCTTCACTGTATCAGAAGGAAAAGAAACACAGGACTATGTATCAGGCACTGCTCTAAGCACTTAGTCTATAAACACATTGAATCCTCACAACCCTTCTAGAGAAGTACAACTATCCTCCCCATTTCAACAGCTGAGAAAACCGAGGACCAAAGAAGTTACAGATGTTGTGCCTCAGGTCAACCACTGGTCAATGGCAAAGGTGTCTTCGTGTTATTAACCACTAAGTGGTGCTGCCTCTCACACCTCCAGGAGGAGAAGCACTGTATCTGCCACCATTACGGTCAAGCTTCTGTGTGCACACCTCTAGACACTTCCCAAACTACAGGGAAAATGTGTTCATCCGAACAACCTCTTTTCCTATGGTCTCTCACTCTGAAGAAAGCACATTTTTCTAAACATATCTGCCCTGGCCTTTTATTATTCTATTTTACCCTCGGGCATTTTCTAAATACAAAATGAAATCATGTGCTGACCAGCACAGATGCCTCACGGCTTCAGATGACAGGAAAAGATCTCCTGTTTGAGTTCTAATACCTACTTTCCAACTTTGCTCTGATAAAAGGTGTCCCAGCCATTCTCCCTCTACTGCCCCACTGAGAAACACACTCAAAACCTGACCCCATCTCAGTCACTGCTAAGCTAACCTCTGCCTACTTTGAAAATTTTTTTTTTTTTTTAATGTTTTATTTATTTCTAGGAGAGAGAGAGAGACAGTGTGAGCAGGGGAGGGTCAGAGAGAGAGGGAGTCACAGACTGAAACAGGCTCCAGGCTCCGAGCTGGCAGTCAGCACAGAGCCCGACGCGGGGCTCGAACCCACGAACCGTGAGATCATGACCTAAGCGAAAGTTGGACGCTTAACCGACTAAGCCACCCAGGCGCCCCAACCTCTGCCTACTTTGAACATTACATGAACTCAGGAAGAAATTGCTTAATGCTAAAAAAAATACTTAACAACAAAATCTAGTTTACTGTCCATAATTGGTCATAGATGAACATAGGTTTTTACTGACTTCATGGCTTTTTCTTTCCATCCTTCAGCTAGTCATCAAAAATAATGACAAGAAACAAAGGTGAATCTTTAGTATTTACTAGACATTTCCTGGGAAAATGGTATCATTTTTGATGATATGTTTATCATTTTCTTGCCTTCTTTCACTTCCTGAACAATCTGGTCCTAAACTCATTCAGTGAAGCAAGGAAGGCAGGTATCTGTGGTAGGGCAGAGGGAGCCCACAAAAGGGAAGAAGGATCTCCCTACAGCGGGGACAGTGACACAAATGGGTATCAAATAACTACAGTAAGGATAATGGGAATCAGGTTCTCACGGTCAGAGAAGGGAGTTACAAATAAGAAACCTAGGATGAACCCTAAAATTCTGGATTAGAACTGGCTCTAGCCGTGAACTGAGGGTGTTAATTTATAATATATATGGGCAGACATAAAAATATAGATATACACATGTGCTAGAATCTCTGACAAATGATTAGACACGACAAAAGAACACAGGAGCTAGCTTGAAGAGACTCCTACTGGCCCAAACCTGAGACAATTTGACACCAAAATAAGGACAGGAATAGATGAATCCATACAATAATGAATAAAGGACAGAAGGGATGCTGTAGAATGTAGACTTCTGACCTGTTAACTGTGAAGACAGCCGTGAAGTTAGAAACCCATTTGTGCGAAGAGTGTACTGTGCTTCAGACAAGAACCATCCATGGATGGAGGCTACCTGTCTGGGGAGGTGTTGAGAAGCAGGGCATTGGTTCACTTTTTTTTTGTTTGTTTGTTTATCAAGGGCAGACGGACATCTGTCCCCAGATGTGCTGCTATCTAACAAATATGTCCTTTATGTACTATCTCCAGTCTGAAATGCATAACCTGAATCCAACCATCGGGAAACATCAGAAAAGCCCCAAATGAAAAACATTTCTAAAAAGGCAAGATGGGGAAGTGAATAGACTTCTTCAAAAATGTCAATGTCAAAAGAGATAGAGGCTGTGGAAATATTCCAGAATAAAGAAATATAGAAAGACTTAGTACCTCAAGCCAACCCCTGATCCTAGACTAGATCCTGTACTATAATGAAAAACTACACAGACATTACTGGGTAAACAAATTTAGAATATGGATGACAAATTAGATCAAAATATCACTACTGTACTTTGGTCTTGTAAGAGAACACTGCTCTTCTTAGTAAACACACGCTGCAGTCCTAGGGCAAAGGGCGATGATACACAACCCACTCTCAAATGGTTCCAAAAAGAACATGTGTCATGTGCACAAGTACAAATCGTGCATTAACAATAGATCAATCTGATAATGTTTATTTTTGAGAGAAAGAGAGCATGAGCGGGGGAGGGGCAGAGAGAGAGGGAGACCTAGAGCCTGAAGCAGGCTCCAGGCTCCGAGCCGGACACAGAGCCCAACACGGGCTCGAACCCATGAACCGTGAGATCATGACCTGAGCCGAAGTTGGACGCTTAACCGACTGAGCCACCCAGGCGCCCCAACAATATATCAATTTGGGTAAAGGATACATGGATGTCCTTAACTATACTTATCTTTGCAATTTTATGGAAGGTTTGAACTTCATTCCAAATTAAAACATAAAAAGTCAGGAGCTAGCTTGAAGAGGCCAAATTTGAGACCATTTGAGCTTCAAAAGGAATCACAGCTATGGCCTATAGCACTGATTTGAGAGTAAGAATTCATGAAGCCAAATGATATTAAAAAAGGTCTTCTTTAGGGGCGCCTGGGTGGCTTAGTCGNAAGGAAGCCAAATAATAATTACAGGAAGAATAACAGAAATAGAAAATCACCATTTATATCCACCCTAGTAACAACAGATGCGGGCAAGAATCCACCCCGTTGTAGTAAAACCTGAGCAAGACTTAAGGAATGGGGTGTCCACACAGTATGGGAGAGTCCACCCCACAGGTTTGCTACTAATTATAAAGGGGACAGGTACATGGACAGTGGGGAATTCTAGCAGACACCGCCTTAACCACGCAATCTAACGGAGTATCACTCTCCAGAGAGCTGATATCCTGTCTTCATGATGTGACACACTGGGACACATCACCTAGGAAGCATTCCTACCAAAAATGATCAGGGTCTCATCATAAGGAAACAAGATGCTAATAAATCTAAATAGAAGGATATTCTGCAAAACAGGTGGCTGACTCCTCAAAAATGTCAACGTCATCAAAGATCAAATGGCAGAGGGTGATAGGCATCACCCTTGCCTGGCCCTTTGTTCCAACAACTAAAAAGCTGGGAAGGACATTAGAACAACTGGGGAAAGTTTACACACTAGACAACAGCATATCATGAATGTTAAATTTGCTGAGTGTGACACTGTTTTCAGTTACACAGAGAATGCCATTGTTTACAGGAGAGAACATGCTCAATTATTAAAACCACAATGTCTGCAAAAGTAAACTCTTAAATGGTTCAACAGTGTGAATGTGTGAGTGTGTGTGTGTGTGTGTGTGTGTGTGTGTGTAAACGTATGGCAAAAGCCAACATCCGGTGAAACAAAAATTTTTTTAAATTAAAGATTAATAAGTTTATGTTACTGTACTTAAGCAACTTAAAACTTTGGGAAGTAGAGGTCACCACCACTAGCTGAGTGAGAAGAGGGTGGCAGAAGGGTCAGAGCCTACAAGAGTGGGAAAGAGTCACTAGCCCACGGGGAGGCACTACGGACACCCTGCAGGTGGGGAGGAGGGGATGTGCCACGCGGCACAGAAAGCCCGGCTGAGCTGGAAAGGAAAGCGGCAGTTTCCATGGTCCAACCTCCAGCCCCCCGCCCACCACCACCACCACCCCGGCCTGGAGGCGCACAGCACAGAAAGCTGCAGGCTGCCTCTCTTGGGCATTTACAAGTGTCCACGGGAACCAGTCCTGCTATGGATATCTTCAGAGACTGCTTATGCTTTGTACCCAAAGAAGTTTTCCCCTAAATCCTTGTTTCAATGAAAAAATTCATTTATGCCACTCTAAAACTTGTATTTTATTTGGTTTAATATCTTAATTTTGTAAAAGAGGCAGCTTGTATTCAAAGAAGCCCAATGCTGCTTTTGAGGTAAACAGACAACAGAACTAGCTGAAGGAGACCAAACATTTCTGAACGCTTGGTGGGAGGACAGAAGTTCTGACACAGGGTGCTCCTTGCTAACTAGAGGGGGAAAAACATCACAGGGAAATGTCAAAATAACATGAAGCTTTGATCTTATCTTGTCCTCCATAACCTGAAGCAGAATAACGTAGACCTGTGTGCTTCAAACTCTGTGGACAGAAGCCTGGAAATGGTCACCCATATAACCACAGGCCCGGCTGTAAACTCCCCATACACTTAGGAGCAGCCCCCAAGCCGGCTTTTCTTACCCACCTCTTTTGGGGAGAAAGTGCACAGTGACAACCAATGAGGAATCGTTTTGCATTTTTTAGAAGGCTAACCTCTGCCAGTACTAGATGAGAGGAAACAACGCTTTTCTTTAAAGCTACACTCATCTCCACTGTATTTGTGGAGAGGCAAGCAAGCCCAGAATGTTCTGTGTGTTTGCACCAAATGAAAGTTCTCATCCAATACCAAGGCCGGCACACAGTGCATTTTCTGAAATCCAGTTAAACTGAGCAGCAGTGATGCCATCACTGCTACTTCTGCCTTCATGGATTTAAGAGATCTATAACAATCTGAATTTGCCGACAATTCCTGTCTTTCACTTCGTATTTGTAAATACTTTATTCTATTTATACTTAAATTTCTTCTGTAGGGAGATCAATTCTTTCTCAAACTGCTAAAGTAGATCATATTCTGAAAGCAGGTAAATGTAATCTCTTACCTTTCCATTAAGAAGTAAGCTTTGTGTCAGCTTCTTGAGGAACCAGGTTCCAATTTCTTTTCAACTAAAAGACTTTTAGACTTGCTTTTATTCCTCTCTGTTCTGAGCAAATTGCATAGGGTCCTTGTTTCTAATCTCTACAGTGTCTACTCCACTCTCAGCCCTTTGTGGCCTAGTCAGGAGGACTGGAACATATTCACCAACCTCTGAAGTAAACCAACAAGAAGAAGCCATAATTAAAGAGTGTATCGCACTGACCTCTGCACATTAAACACCAGAAGACATAAAGCAGTGCTTATACAACTGAGATAGAACTCAGGCTTTTAAATACAAAGGAAACAGAAAAACATTCTTAGATTTACAGAGACTTGGAAAATATACCACTCCTGTAACCACTCAGAAAAACTTCCTCAAAATGACATGCTTCGGGGCGCATTGGTGGCTCAGTCAGTTCAGCATCCAACTTCGGCTCAGGTCATGATCTCACAGTTCATGGGTTCGAGCCCCACATCGGGCTCTGTGCTGACAGCTAGCTCAGAGCCAGGAGCCTGTTTCAGATTCTGTGTCTCACTCTCTCTCTGACCCTCCCCTGCTCATGCTGTCTCTATCAGAAATAAAATAAAACATTAAAAAAAAAAAAGACATGCTTCATCCAAACAGGAAATGAACTGAATTAAAGAAACCAGTCTTAACAGGTCAAAGAAAAAATTCAGGGCAAATCTGAACTCTTCAAGGAAAAGGAAAATCCACAGTTTTATCTGGTGATTAATGGCAACAATTTAATATAGTGAGAAAAACAGTCAATTATATTTAATACCTATGAAAACTGTAAAATCAGAAAAGAACTGGTCTATTCATATCAATAGTCCATCTATAGGATTATCTTAATTTTTATAGCAAAAAGCATAAAACAGATGCCATAATCTTTTATTGTTGGTCCAATTATAGAAAGTTAGGCACCTTTAGAAGAAGACATCTTGACCAAATAGAGAAATAGTATCTAAATAAAAACTACAGAGAGCCTTCCTTTTTAAAGTATTTGATCACTCTGCAGGTCTGTTTCTAACTCCTTTATCCATATATTATTGTCTGTACCAAGACACCACCAGGAAAGTATCTTAAAGAGGCAGCAGCGAGGAAAGAGTTGAGGTGATTTAGGATAGCTGGAGTTCATAAAAACCCCAGGCTGGGGTGTAATTAGTCTGTAACTATGCTCTCCTCTTTCATACCCAGTAAGAAGCCCTCTGTTACTTTGCCCTTCAAGGCTCTCCTCAATGCTGGAAGAAGGAAGGGCTAGAGTCAAACATAAGGCAGAGCATAGCCTAATAAAAGATGAAAAGGACTAAATTTAAAAGTCTTTCCAAAGCCTCTCAGCTGATCTTTGCAGGTATTTTCAAGGACTTAGGACAGCAGTGGCTAATTTGGAGAAGATTCTTCAATGAAAGGCTTTTATACGGCATAGTTTGCTACAGGAAACCTCACAAAGCCATAAAAGTGTGCTTACCCTCTGATTCAGGAGCTGATATCTGAAGTAACTATGACTTATATAAATATATAAATAAGGATGTTATGAAGTGGTTTGAATTAACTTCATAAAATCCTATTTTTCTAAGAAATATTTTTAAAGGGTCCATGCATAGAAAAGAACTGGAAGAAGAGACATTAAAACATCACTACTGATGGTCTTTGGATAGTAGAATACAAATTCTTCGCAGTTTCCTAACTTTTCTGCACTGCACACGCATTAATCTTATGATGAAAAGAGGAAAAAAATATCCTCACAAGAAGAAACAAGACACACATTCAAAAAAATTGTTTTCTTTTTTAAGACATCTGAACTATATTCAAAAACCTCTTCTAAATCCTAAAAACATCAGCAAAGTTATTATGGCTAAGACACTCATTTTAAGGGGATCAATTCAGTATACACATAGTTCTGGAAATATGCAAACTACGTGCTACCTATATACACCTGACACCACACTGGGGCTCTACAATCACTGTAGGAGTCCTACTGTGTAAGATTCTTTCCAGGGATTCTGCAGTACAGCAAAGAGTGCCCTCAGTGCTCCAGGAGCACCCTGTGCTCACCACCATCATAGTACTTAACACGCTCCAATAGGATATTAAGTTTACTGGCCTTGCTCTCCTGACCAACTCTGACCCCAGCATTTATGTTAGCACGGTGCCTGGAACATAGCTGACACTAATTATTGGATGCACTGATGGACAGATGGATGACGACAGATTTACGCATATTATGTGTAACTGGATGGGTGGACAAATACGGAGACAGATGGGCAAAGGAATGGACAGACAGATGTCTGGAGAGAGGAATGAATGTACAAATGCAGACTTTCAGTTAGGAAAGCCTGGTTCCAGTCCCACCTTGCTAATAATCATCTAGTTAACAAGTCACTCTACCTTTCTAGGTCTTTTATTCACATATAAAGGAAAAAGGATTAGACCCACTGAAACAAGAAGGCTCTTTCTAGCTACTAAATTAGATGATTAACACTGAGGCAGAATTTTTTCATTGTAAGCAATTAGAGAAGTTTGTTGGTGGATATCCTTAATTTTTATTACCCTGTTAGTCATATTTCATGAAGACTGAACTGATGTCATGTCCTTGACACCCCTGATCCTACCACTATTCCCACATAAAACAGAACTCACTTTGAGAGAAGCACTTACATGCTTTTTAGAACTGCAGTACTGTGAGGTTTGCACTGAGAGCCTCAAACACCTACCTACTGAGGGCAAACTTTAAGTCTTTTTTTTCTTCAATCTACAAAAAAAAATTCCAATCGACTGGTGACAGATCTTTAAACAAGAAGAAATTAAAGTCTTTTTGCAAGTCAGGAATGAGATCAATGCAGCTACTTACCTTTTACTTTCTTATTAAACCTTTTCTGTCTCAATTTTTCTCGGTTTTCTTGTCGAACTTCCTTTGCTTCTTCTAATGCTTCCTGACTACCCCAAACTTCAAGAGACCGCTTCACAATCTACAACACAGAATCCATATTTAAATAAGCTGTAATTCAGAATTGTTAAGTATTATAAAGTTATAATAATTAAATCCATGAGCACCAGAACATGATCTCACTCAAAGGCAATTTGATAAATATCTGAAAAATTTTTAAGAGATTAAATAGTGCTTAGAGAAGTGCCTGGGTGGCTCAGTCAGTTAAGTATCCGATTCTTGATTTCAGCTTAGGTCATGATCTCACTGTTGGTGACACTGAGCCCCATGTTGGGTTCTGTGCTAACAGTGTGGAGCCTATTTGGGATTCTCTCTCTCCCTCTCTCTCTGCCTCTCCCCTCATCGAGTGTACACTCTCAAAATAAACTTTAAAAAAAATAGTGCTTGGACTGCTGGTGAGAATGCAAACTGGTGCAGCCACTTGGGAAAACAGTATGGAGGTTCCTCAAAAAATTAAAAATGAAACTACCCTAAGACCCAGCAACTGCACTACTAGGTATTTACCCAAGGAATACAGGTATGCCATTTCAAAGGGGCACATGTACCCCAATGTTTATAGCAGCACTATCAACAATAGCCAAAGTATGGAAAGAGCCCAAATGTCCATCGATGGATGAATGGATAAAGAAGATGTGGGTGTGTGTGTGTGTGTGTGTGTGTGTGTGTGTACATACATACAATGGAGTATTACTCAGCAATCAAAAAGAATGAGATCTTGACATTTGCAACTATGTGGATGGAACTGAAGGGTATTATGTTAAGCAAAATTAGTCATGGAAAGATAAATATTATTATGATTTCACTCATATGAGGACTTTAAGATACAAAACAGATGACCATAAGGGAAGGGAAGTAAAAATAATATAAAGACAGGGAGGGGGACAAAACATAAGAGACTCTTAAATATGGAAAACAAACAGGGTTACTGGAGGAGGTGTGGTGGGGGGGAATGGGCTAAATGGGTAAGGAACACTAAGGAATCTACTCCTGAAATCATTGTTGCACCATATGCTAGCTAACTTGGATATAAACTAAAAACGAACTATTTAAAAAAAATAGTGCTTAGAAACTCAATAATACTTCTATTTAAGCCTCAGTAAATATACTTAATTAGACTATACATAGAAAAGTTGTCCTCTGACTATAATTATTTCTCGGATACATTGTTTTCACATAAATTCAAAGAAGTACATAAATTTCACATAAATTCAAAGAAGTACAAGTAGTCAGTGGGTCTGATGAACTTTGTCACACTCACCAAAAAACTTAGCCACAGCCCATCTCAACATGAGGTCATCTCCAAAAACCTTCCACCATCACTATTCCTTCCCTCCTTGGTCCATTACAGCTTCCATCCACTTGACTAACTTCTGATCTTTAGAGTATCAACTTCTTTTTAAACTCTGGTACCTGAATGACCTAAAAGTCTTTATTCTTGTTTAAAAACTTTGCATTATAGTTATCTTTACTCTTTATTTACCTTTAGGAGTCTCACATACATACTAAGAATTATGCTAGGCTCTCTCTCTCTCAATAATCTAAGGGGACCAAAATATCAATCAAGGTAGCCAAGCTCAAATTTCCTCTTAACATAATAAAGGGATATACTGGCATTCGCTAAATTCTAAAGCGTCACATTTTCCACAATTTAATACCCCTGAAGATGCTACAGCAGCAATCTGCTTTCTGGTACTTCAACAACTGAGTAAAAAGGTAGTTCAAAAGAATTGGACTCTGAATGCAAAGAAGTTTAGGAATATCTTAATAAATCTGTTGTACTTGCATTCTCCTATTTATGTATGCACAAGCATGATGTACAGAAAAAAAAATATATATATATATATGTATACACTAAGTCTGATGGCATTATTCAGTAACTGTAAAATAAAAGTTCCAAGTGGTAAGAAAGCATTGGGTTGGCATTTTTCCATTGTTAATGGTACATAAAATAGTGACTCTTCTAATTGACAATGTCTTAGGTTTAATAAAATTCAATAAATGGTTATTACAATAAAGATTTAAAAAATTTTTTTTAATTTTTATTTTAAGTAGGCTCCACACCAACATAAGGCTTCAACTCACAACCCTGAGATTAAGAGCTGCATGTTCTACCAACTGAGCCAGCCAGGTGTCCCTACAATGCAGCTTCTCATTAATTTTATTTGAAGATTCTAGTATTTTCTAATCAAACTGCTCTAAAGCAATGCCTCCCAGTAATTTTCTTTTTATATACTGGTACAAATTTATAACCTTCGTACCATTCTGGGATAGATACAGGAGGCTGCTAGTGACTCCTTGTGGGTGTGGGTAATCTCTGCGCACCTGTACCGCTACCACCACACGAGGAGTGGGGAAGATCCACTGTGAGACACAGTAGTGTTACAAGGACACTTGACAGGGTTCCAATGATTATTTCCCAGGTGGAGTTAGATTTCAGGCATTTGTGAAATTCCTGAAACTTTTTAANTTTTTCATTGGAGGGTGGGTGGGTAGAGAAATGGGGCCTGACTCATAACTCCCAAGTTTTTTAGTTCTCTAAATGCATAGTAACATTACCCCATAGTAATGTATTTACCCAAAGTACCACACCAAAAACTATAATGTTATTAAATGTCATTACAAATAACTGCATCTTATAAGCAAAACAACAAAGTAAAAGGATCTTTTTAACTGTAAGCAAAAACTAAACTAATTACCACCAGTTTATTGTTAAAACTTCACCTGACCGAGGGTTTAACAGGAGTATAACTCATCAGAGACCTGTAATTTTAAGTAGAGTTTCATATCACCCCACTGCGAATGATGAGGATTCTTCTTCACAATAAATTTTAGAGCTGGTTCTCTTTTTTCTAAATCGCAGTCTTTCAGAAGGTATTCTTGTTTGGCTTCTGTTTTAGTTATGAGCTTGTGTTTATCATCAGCATCTCTGAAAACAAATGAAGTCCAATACTAAGTTAGCTACTTTAATTAAGTTCTCAGAAAGTCCAACAACTTAGGGCATGTGTGCCACAACATAAAACAGTTTTTCCTTCAACTCTCATGGTCAAGTTAGCAGCATAAAAATCCTAACAGAAAAACACTTACTTGGTAAAGCTAGATTATATTAGCGGTAGATCCAGGTCATTTAACACTCTAAGAATTTCTTTTCTACCTAAAGTCCCTCTTTTCCACAATGGATATGAAATGACTTAGTAAGTTCTTAATGAGAACTAAGACTTAATGAGTAAGAAAATATAAATCAAAGCATAAAGTCAGTATATGGGCTATAAAGAATAGAAATATGCAAGGTCCAACTGTCCCAACACAGTTGTTTCCAATTGGTTCTGAGCTTTTTCAAAGCCAAGGTAAAAATGGAGATATAGTCAATTACATTGTTCTTCTCATTTATTTGTTCTCCACCTCCATGCCAGATATTGTTCAAGGTACTAGGAATACAAAGCCTTGTTTTCAAGAAGCTCCGATTCTGGTTAGAAGACAATCAATAAGCAAACATAATGACAGACACAAGTGCTATAAAGGAACACAAAGTATGGCAAAGGAACAGAAATGTTCTGATAGACTGGGTAATCAAAGAGGGCCCTGGATAAGGAGGAATTTGATTTTTTTTTTTTTACATTTATTATTGAGAGACAAGAGACAGACAGAGTAAGAATGGGGGAGGGGCAGAGAGAGAGAAGAAGACACAGAATCCGAAACAGGCTCCAGGCTCTGAGCAAGCTGTCAGCACAGAGCCCAAGGCGGGGCTCAAACCCATGAACTGTGAGATCATGACCTGAGCTGAAGTCAGACACTCAACCGACTGAGCCACCCAGGCGCCCCATAAGGAGGCATTTGAGCAGGCCCTTAAAAAGTCAGAGAACATCAAGGGGCACCTGGGTAGCTCAGTCAGTTAAGTGTCCGACTTCAGTTCAGGTCATAATCTCGTGGCTCATGAATTCAAGTCCCGCACTGGTCTCTGTGCTGACAGCTCAGAGCCCAAAGCCTGCTTCAGATTCTAGGTTTCCCTCCCTCTCTCTTCCCCTCCCTCACTTGCTCTCTCCTTCTCTCTCAAAAAATAAACATTAAAAAAAAGGGGGGGGGCACCTGGGTGGCTTAGTCGGTTAAGCGTACGACTTTCGCTTAGGTCATGATCTCGCGGTTCGTGGGTTCGAGCCCCGTGTTGGGCTCTGTGCGGACTGCCAGCTCAGAGCCTGGAGCCTATTTCGGAGTCTGTGTCTCCCTCTCTCTCTGATCCTCCCCTGCTCACACTGTCTCTCTCTATCTCTCTCCTAGAAATAAATAAAAATATTTTTAAAAAATTAAAAAAAAAAAGTCAGAGACATCCTATGTGAATAGCTGGAGAAAGAACATCCTAAGCAGAGAGAACAGAAGCTCTAGGGCAGGAATGTGCTTTGCAATGAGCTGGTGTGACCAGAAGGCTTTAAGGGAGGGACAAAGGTGAGGAGCGATGGGAGATCAAGTTAGAGACAGGCAGGGGCCCTGTAAGCAGTAGTGAAACAATTCCATTCTAGATGGATTAAAAAAACCATTGACAAGGGGACGCCTGGGTGGCTTAGTCTGTTAAGCGTCCGACTTTCGCTTAGGTCATGATCTCACGGTTCGTGGGTTCGAGCCCTGCATCGGGCTCTGTGCTGACTGCCAGCTCAGAGCCTGGAGCCTATTTCAGTCTGTGACTCCCTCTCTCTGACCCTCCCCTGCTCATGCTGTCTCACTCTCTCTCTCTCTCTCTCTCCCCTAGAAATAAATAAAACATTTAAAAAATAAAATAAAAAATAAAGTAAAAACCATTGACAAGTTCTAACTAAAACATGTACGTAGAAGAGGCCAATGGTGCAAAGGCCAGTTAGAAGACCATCAGAGCCATGCTCCAGGCAAGGGCTGATGGTGGCCTCAGCTGAAGTAGAAGTGGGTGAGGGGACAAGGGGATGAACTGAGGATATGGAATGAACAAGAGAGGCAAATGGATTTAGAATTAAACACTGGATAAGCAGAGATACAGCCAATAAAGTTGGGTCTTTACTGAAACGAGGGACAAATCAGGTAGGGGAAACTTAATATCAGGAATAACTTTATGAAAGCTAAATAATCTGGAAGTTTATGCTAAAGGAGGGGACAGGTAAATAACACTGTACTAAAATTAAAATCTTCAAAGATATTGAAAGGAAACAGAATGGAGGGCTGTGATCCTAATTACTTTAGAGTTAAAAAATATTTTTCTAGACTACTTTCCACAACTTTCTTTAAAGTGATTTTATCAATTGCTTCCATTTTCTCGTGGAAATATTACATGTGGTAATTTTGTTCCCAAAAGCTATCCGTAAAGAGTGACAATACTGTGGACCTTAACCACCATGTGTCGATGGGAACAGAGTTTATATAATGTTATGTAGTCACAGATCCAATCACAAGACCAGAAACCTCTCCCACTCTACCTTCTCAGGATTCTACACAGCGACAAGTCAATGGGGAGGTCTCCCGATGGCTGCAGCAGGGACTCGGAAAGGCCAAGTCCTCCAGGCAGGTGGGCGGCTGGTCTAGGGCAGCAGGTCCAAGAAGTAGGACCAGGGAACAGGTAAGAGGGCTCAGCAGGAATCCAAGGTAGGGTCTTAAGGCATGAAAGACAGCAACACAGGATGTGGCTGGGGCAAACAGCAGGGACAGAACCATGTGGAGTGAGAAGCATGATCGCGGGGTGACAGAAAGAAAGGGTAGTAGCAAGAAGAACAAAAAGGATGAGAGAAGAATGGGAGCTTTCCTCATGTCTTCTCCCCCTGCCCATTCAGAAGAGTAAAGCATGCACGGAAGGTGGTGCTCTGAAAGGGCCAGGGGGGCGGCTGGAGACGCTCCACTCCCCTCCTCTCACCGAAGGCCCCAGTCCTCTGACCAAGGTGTCTACACACACTGGGTAAGACACAGGGACCCTTAGCGGCTGTGGGAAGACAGAGGTTAGGAACCTGCTACTGAGAGATGGTAAAGGCCCACCAGGCCCACAGAAAGGAGACGACGTAGCTCTGGTCCATCCTTCCTGTTTATGGGACATATCAGAAATCTGATAAGCACAGGCTTCCCAAATTTCTTTAGCAAAATGGAAACCACAGAAATTTTAGGAAACACTCCAAACAAAAATCATAATTACTAAGAAAATATTAAACCCAATGGCTCTAATTATTGTTTTGCCCTAAATTTGCATGCACACATTAAACCCGAGCAGCCGAGAACACTGAAGTACGTACCTGCAGTTGTCACAAGTTGCCAAATCAAAGTGGTTCATGAGGTAAGAATCCATAAATTCTTTACCACATTCTTCACATATTGCATAATCAAATTCCATAACAGGTCCTAAAGAAAAGAAGGTTAATTCTTCAAGTTTCCTTTTTTTATGACAGAATGGTATATCTTCCCCTATCTTAAATTTGTCAGTATGCACTTTATAACTGACACAAATACATTTACATGAAAAGACAAAACATGGTTAAGTAGTCTTAAACTTATCTTGAAACTTTTTTAAGGAAAAAACTATCAACTCGTCAAATACTTTTGAACCCAAAACCTATGTGTGAGGTACTGGTATTAGTTGTATATTGCTGCTTGTAACAACTTACCACAAATTTACTGGCTAAAACAACACAAATTTATTAAGTTACAGATCTGTAGTTTGTAGGTCTGACACGGGTCTCAGTGGGCTAAAGTCAAGGTGTATGCAGGGCTGCGTTCCTTTCCAGAAGTTTTAGGGGACAATCTATTACCTGCCATTTCCAGTTCTAGAAGCTGTCTGCCTTCCTTGACCCAGGACTCCCTTCGCCCATCTCCAAAGCTGGCAGTAGCAGTTTCTCACATCACTCTGGCTTCTTCCATCATCACATGTCCCTGTGACTCTCCTGCCTTTCACTTTTAAGTATCTCTGTGATTATACTGGCCCCACTGGTAATAGACAACAGAGCCTAATCTCCCACATCCCAAGGTCTTTAACCTTAAAGATATCTGCAAAGTCCTTTTTGATATAGAAGGTAACATATCATGGGTTCCAATGTGATCAGAAGGTAGACATCTATGGGGAACATATCTGGCCGAGAGGAAGGAGGCTAGTCCCAGAGTCGGCGGGAGGGGCTGCTTATGGACAGGAAGAGGGGCACTGACAGGTAACATGGGAAGAGCAGCAAAGAGCACATCAACACTACAAGAGACAACACAGNTGTCCACCACAAGACTATAAACTTGAGGGCAGAGATCATATTTAGCTACATACCCTCAATTCCCAGCACAGAAACCACTCTGGGTAAAGCCCAATTTTTTTTAAGGACTTCAAACACCCAGCGAGGGATCTTTATCCCACAGAACTGGTTCTCCCAGCAAATCTCTACATTTTACTAGTGCCTCCTCAGGATGACTGCTACCACCAAGCCCCAGCTCTGAGCACCGCCCCAGCGCCCAGTGGGAAAGGCAGGGGGTTGTCACTTGTTCACAGTTTGTTCAACATCCTCCTACTGCTGCCTTCCCTTACCTACTTCCAACACCACAAGGTCACTCAATAGTCTACCATCCCTCAGTTCCAGGTATCTCCAAACTCTAACAAAAATATCACTCTTCCTTATAAAACATTAGAGGGGCATAGCTATAGACAAAAGGAAAAGCTAAAAATGATCTTCAAAAACCTGATTACAGAATGTGTTAGAATGGAGATAAACTGCAGTCAGAAATACCGGTTAGGAGGCTACTGCAGAGCATTATTAATCAAAAGCCATAAAATGTGCAGACATTATCCGAATTTTAAAAATTCTTCATGATGAGAACTTTTAAATGTACATGATGATTTTTCAATTCTGTCACTCCCTTTAAATTTACCGTGTGGAAGCTGGCAGTCTACTGTCCATGAGCGCCTTCCCTCCCAGCCATTCATTCATTCATTCATGTATCTATTATTGATATAGATTCATGGATTCCTATTTTTTTTTCCAGTGGTATGTAATTTATTGGTATCCTTATTTACTTCGGTGCTCAAATTATCTCAGATTTGGCCAGCAGGAGCCCCTCCAAGCTGGCTCCTATGTCCCTCTATTACATTCTGAATACTTACATATTACTGGCATTATAAAATGTCCCATTTTGTAGCCATCCTGCCCCAACCTTAGAATCAGCTACTTCTCTGAAGGACCTTGGTTCTTTTTAGTGGGGGAACAGTATCAGAGTCCAAGACCTGGACACCAGGTATGCTCACTGCTACTCGGCTATCTTTGCTTCAAGGCCCTTTCTATGGACAGAGTTAAGAAATAACATGCATATGTGTGTACATACCTACACACGTAAGAACCCATACATGCACATGTATCTTTTGAGGTATAAGTGATATACTGTATTAGTTTCACATGTCTAACATAGGGATTCAATATCCATACATATTGTGAAATGATCACAATAAGACTAGTTAACATCTGTTGCCTAGTTACAAAAATCTTTCTTATGAGAACTTTTAAGATCTAATCTCCCAGCAACTTTCAAATGTGCAGTACAGTATAATTAACTAGTCACAGTGCTGTACATTACATCTTCATGACTTATTTTGTAACTAAAAGTCTGAAACTTTAGATCCCCTACACCCCCACTTTCCCCTAACATCTTCCTGGTTATTCTGATGAACCTCTGTTCGAGATTATAAAAGCATTTGACAGGCTTTGCTTTATAGGCAAATGACTCAAACAAACCATTTTGATTTTCTCAGCTATGCTGAAGATCTTTAAAAATTAACAAAGAGGGACACCTGGGTGGCTCAGTAGGTTAAGCATCCAACTTCAGCTCAGGTCATGGTCTCAGAGTTTGTGGGTTTGAGCCCCGCGTCAGGCTCTGTGCTGACAACTCAGAGCCTGGAGCCTGCTTCAGATTCTGTGTCTCCCTCTCTCTGCCCCTCCCCCTGCTCATGCTCGGTCTCTCTCTCTGTCTCTCTCTCTCTCAAAAATAAACATTTAAAAAAATTAACAAAGAAAACTTGTTAGAAAATATTAATCATTTCCCCTGTTTTCTTCTACCCCCATAGGTCAGCCACATAGAGTTGTACAAGCTCCCCTGTGCAAAGGCATCTGGCCATGGGGGCAAACAGGAGCCAAAATGCATCCCATGACCACTTTTTAAGCCATGAACCCTGGCCCAAACTAAGTCAGCCCAGAAGATGAGGGCCTTTTCTAACTGGTCTCCCAAAGGAGACACACTGAAGGAAGTAACGGGGAGGACATGATGGCCAGTGGACCCACGAGCCAGACCTGGGCAATTAGAGACTCCTCACACCCTGCCCTGTTCTTGGAATGTACATTCTGCCCATCAGTCCCACGGTGCGAGCTTTCCAAGGACAAAGCCTTGGGAGAATAAAGCGTCATTGAGACCACGTTACCTGAATATGTGACTGAACCCAGTCAAGGCCTCTATATAAACTGTTAAGATGTGGCAGGTGGGTGCAGAGACCTGCTCGTCTTGAAGCCACCCAGGACAAGCCTCTCAAGTTCCCCTGCTAATTAAAGCTGCCACCTACCAATGTGGAGTGGCCTCTCTCTTTGGTCTCTCTTGCCCTCTGTATACCAGACCAGTTTGCAAACTAACACACACCTTTTCTAACTTCCACAAATTCATTACCAAAGTTCTATTTACAAGCAGCTGCCTTACCAGCAATGCCACATGCACACCTTAGTTAAGAAGGAAGGCCCTACAATAGGTTATCAATAAATATTTGTTGTGTGATCTGTTAAATAAAAATATAGGCTTTACAGCCCACAGCTGATTCCAAAATCTACAGAAAAAAGTTACAATGAGTCTTCATATCCATACAAGCATAGAGACTTTAAAGACCTTTTATTCCACACCTTCCTTCCTCATACAGGGCTTCTCTAAAATATTCTGATCAGGTGGTCTTTCAATCTCTGAACCCCTCCAACACTTTGCTATTTAGAGGCAGCAATTCACATAGAAAGTTTTTCCATTTCACAGAGTCACCATGAGGCTCACAGGATCTATGTGCCAACATTCTGTACGTGCAAAGTGCTAAGTATATGTAAGGCACTCCTTCATTATACTGCTGAAATCTCCCTCACCGTACTGTAATCGTCGCCCACCGTTCCAAGCTCTACCCTCGAAAGAGAATCACAGGGTGATCTCTCTTCCACAGCGGGGCACCTCTTGCACTTGTAGGCAGTCAGAAGTGTTCCTAAGTTAAACCCGACCAGTTTGACAACTGTTCCTCACATGTCAATTTAAGACTTCTGTTTTGACCACCCTGTTTTGGACACTATATACTTGTCAACATCCCTCTTACATATGGCACCCAAACTGAACAAATACTTTAATCCTTCAAGTCTCAGCTTCTGAAAAGAGTTTAGGCACACATATTCACACCAACTTGGCAAATATGTAACATTTCTGTTGCCACAGCTAAAACTAGAATGCATTTTTTCTAAGTTTATTTGAGAGAGCGAAAGAGAGAAGGGCAGAGGGAGGGGCAGGAAAAGAGGGGGACGAAGGGTCCAAAGCAGGTTCTGCCCTGATAGCAGAGAGCCTGATGCTGGGCTCAAACTCACAATCATGAAATCATGACCTGAGCCAAACTTGGACACTTAACCAACTGAGCCACCCAGGTGCCCCTAGAACGGGTTTTTTAAGCCTCGCCAAGGATAAATATATACAGATACATATCCCACTTTTTTTCCTCCAAACAAAAGAAAGAAATGTCCTAAATTTTATCTTTTGGGTTGTAGCCCCTCATTTCAGTCTATCTAGATAACTGAGTATTCGATCAGTGAATATATTGGCTATCCCTGCCTATCATAAAATAGAGAGCATCAACCCCCAGTATACAAACCACAAGTTAAATTAATTATTGCCAAATCTGTTTAATTTTTAATCTACTAGCAAAAGTGCCAAACTTTGCTAGTCTTATAAAGCTAACCTGCTCACTGACTATAAGTATGCTATTATTTAACACCAGTGTGCCAAGAATTATTCATGTTCCTTAAAATGACCAATCTAGATTCCTACTTTCTGGAAATACACTTTACCTGGCTGATGGACAACTTTCCCAATTGTACGTTGTTCCTCTTCTTCCTCTTCTAGAATGAAGCCGCCTTCTGTGTCAATGATCTTTGGGGCTGCTTTTACATTAGCCATGCCTATAAAAAGTAAGTAAAAGTGGTCAATGACTTAACTAAGTAAGCCCATAAGTTCCCTTGTGCATAAACAGGAACTTTCTTTAAATTTAACAGATACCAAACAAGAAAAGGATGTCCACTATTAACACTTATACTCAACATTATACTGAAGGGCCCAGCTAGTGGAAGATAAGAACATAAAACAGGCACAAAGGTTGGAAAGGAGTAAAACAGTCTGCATATTCTACATACATAATCATGTCATCTGTGGATAAAGACTGAATTATGACATATGGCATGAAAAAGACTGAGAAGAACTTGCTTAGAATGTGGTGCTAAGGGTCTGGGGTAAGAGCAAGGTGTAGCAGAGAGAAACGGGGCTCTGTCTTGGCATGACCAAGGATCCTGCTCAAGCGATGGTCCTGACTCCTCCAGCTGCTCTAGTCTTTTTCATGGTCTGTGTCCTAGCTCTGAGAGAGAATGAAGGTGGTACAGTACATGGAAATAAAAGTACTGCAAAGATCAAAATCTCAACACCAAACCTAACTCTTGTAGCACAGCGGGTTGTACACCATGTTACAGCACAGTTCCGTTCCTGGGTCAGTGCCTGGGAAACCTTACAGAATATTCATTCTACCTGGTTTTCTGTGACCAGAAGTTTTATAGCAGTTTATTGTTCTATTATGCACCCGCGTTCCACAGCCATTTAGGACAGATCTGCAAACCTTTATGAAATCACAAATATTAATGCAAATGAACAACTTTTTGTCCCAACTCTGGAAAGTCTCAAGTTGAGAAAGGAATAAAAAAAAAAAGGACTAGCAAGGATGAGACCAGAACCTTTAAAAGTGGCTGGAATTTGCAGATTCAGGGTCAGTATAAAGACATGCTGCCAGCCCCAGACTCTT
Source organism: Crocuta crocuta (assembly GCF_008692635.1). NCBI lineage: Eukaryota > Metazoa > Chordata > Mammalia > Carnivora > Hyaenidae > Crocuta > Crocuta crocuta. The sequence continues at coordinate 2,488,716 of NW_027528859.1, read as the reverse complement.
GGCATTCTTCCTTACTTCTGGATGATGAAAAGGGCCCTAAAACGTGCTCAATTATTCACACAGTATGAGATATGGCTTTTCAAACTTCGTGTTACAGAGGTGGTCCTAAAGCGCACATCAACCAAACTACATTGTGGTACCCTGGGGAAGATTATTACTTGGCTCCAGTGTAAACTTACATGACAGAAACTTACGCACGCACATGACAGACCTGCAGTTAAGGGCTGCCCTAAGAAAGGGGGAAGGTAACATTTAGACAAAAATGGCACAAAAATAACAGCCGATCTTCCTAAAATTGAAAGATTCCTGGCACAGAAGAGGCTATCGGTAGCAAGGAAAGGCCCTGAACACAGTATCAGATGACCTCAATTCTAGTCCCGATTAGCCTGTTGCATTTGCTCCTCTGAACCTGATCAGATCCCTTTCCTTTTCTGGTCCTCAGTTACCACTTGGTGAAATACCAGTACCAGTTCCTGCCCTAATTATTTTCCAAGCGAACAGAATCAAATCAGCTAACGTGAAAGATGTGAAGCACAACAAGCGCCACTCCTGAGCCCCAAGAAGGCAGGAGCTCACGTCCGTTCGCCTCTCTTGGTGCCCCAGCACGTAGCAAGCACGGTGCCGGGTCCGGAATATGCACTCAATCGCCCTTTGCTGAGTGGATGAATTCGGGAGCGGTGCAGAATTATTCGTGCAATGGGTACAAGTCTAAAAGCTTTATACGAGGACTACCCCTGGGGCTGCCGGAGGCACAGCAGGAAGGGAGCAGAAAGGGAAAGCTGAGGCGCCCACCGACACCGGCTGGCACGCCTGACGGCGAGGGCGGCTGCTTGTCCAAGCTAAAAACAGCAGCGCGGCCGCCCAGGTGCAGTGAGAAAAGCCCGGGGTCCAGCGCGGACCGGCCGGTGGTCGCGCACGGCCCGCTTTGACACGGCCCGCGAGGCGGACTCCCGGGACTGCGGGAGGACATGAGCACAGCAAAAGGGCAGCCGACGCCACACTCAGAACTTGGTATACCCGGCCCGCCAGAGGGAAGGGGCAGCGCCGCCAGGGCCCAAACCTCCGGTAGCCGCAGCCGCCGTCGCCGGGTAGGGCCGGGCCGCCAGCCGGGCCTGGCGCAGCATCAGCGCCCGCTGCCTCTTCCGCTCTATGCTCGCCCGCACCGAGGCAGGCAGCTCCGCAGGCTGTTCTGAAGCCGCCGGCTCCGGCGAAGCTCCCTGGGCCGCCGCCATGTCCAAGTTCCCCCAAAGGGCCGAGGACCTAGCCCCGCGCAAGCGCAACGGCGCTCCGAAGCCTTCCCACAGCCCCGCGGCGACGCCTGCACCGCCTCCGCTTCGACGCCACCGTACAGCCTTCGAGAAGGAGAGCGCCTGCGCACGTTGAGGAGGCCAGGACGTAAGGCACGGGCGGTGGGCGGGGCCTGCGCACGCGTCGGGGAAGCTGCGTGCTGGTAACCCAGTAGGACTCCGGCTGTAGTCAATTTTCAGTACCCGCTCGTCCTTAAAATAATAGTTTCGCTTGGTGGTTCAGAATATGGGCTTTGGAGTCAAAACTGGATTAAGGTCCAGTTCTGACACTGACCACTGCGTGACCTTGACGAACAAGTTACTTAACCACAGTTTCTTCAGAAGTAAAACGACGATAATTATGGAACAATCCCAGGGTTGTTGGAAAGATCAGATGTAAGGATTTTCAGCACAATGCCTGGCATATGGAAAGCTTCCAAAAATAAGGGCAGCTGGTAGTAATAGTAGCGCCAGTCAAGAAAGACCGATAGATGATTCATCTGACTGTACTTTGAAAGCATGGCCTAGCGGACAGTCTTAGATTTGAATTGAGAACCCCTGGGTTCAAACTCTCACCTGCTGTGTGACGTCCGGCAAATGCACCACCTGGTATCAGAGCTGGTATGCGTGAACTTAGCTATCTTTTCCATGGAATATTCCTTCAGTGTGGGTGAAATGCCACCAGGTAGACTGGGTTTGGATTTGGGCCAAATCCTGGCTTCCCAAAAGTGTATGGCAAATGGAGCATTTTGTAAGACACATTGCATGCGTTTCCAAAAATGTATGCTTTTTTAATTATTATTACAAATGAAATTTAATTGAAACCAGAAAAGACTATGTTCTAATTACTGCATATTACCATTTAGGACTAGTTTTCAGAACAACCTGACAGACTGTGGTTTCACACCAGAATTCAATGGTTAAAATTTGAGCAGCACAACGTAGTGGTTCTAATCTATTGAATATATATATATTCTATATATATTCTAATCTATTGAGATATATATATACATTCAATAAGCTGGAGAGCATCATAAATACCAGATAAGTGCTCAGATCTTCTGGTTAAACTGGAGATGAAGACCTCAAGCAATCCCTGTTCCTTTTCCCCTCAGATTCCTTTCTCTCCTTATCCACTGACTTTGTCCAGGTGACAAAATCTTAGATTGCATAAGCACAAACAACAAAAGAAAAAATTAAATAAATTGGACTTCATCAAAATGTAAAACTTTTGACCATCAAAGAACACCATCAAGAAACTGAACAGATAACTCACAGAACGGTAGAAAATATTTGCAAATCACATATCTGAAAAGGTCTAGTATCCACAATATATAAAGAACTTTTATAACTCCATAACAAAAAAAGGCAAATAACCCAGTTTTTAAATAAGCAAAGGACTGGGGCACCTGGGTGGCTCAGTCAGTTAAGCGTCCAACTTCGGCTCAGGTCATTATCTCACAGTTCGCGGGTTTGAGCCCCATGTTGGGCTCTGTGCTGACAGCTAGCTCAGACCCCAGAGCCAGATTCAGATTCTGTATCTCCCTCTCTCTCTGAACCTCCCTTGCTCACACTGTCTCTCTCTCAAACACACACACAAATAAACAAAAACATTAAAAAATTTTTAAATAAGCTAAGGACTTAAATGGACATTTTTCTAAAGACAATATACAAATGGCCAACAAGCACATGAAAAGACAGTCATCACTAGTCATTAGGGAAATGCAAACCAAAAACTTAGTGAGATACCACTTTACCACCATTAGGATGACTAGAATTAATAAAAAAGACAGAAAATAACAAGTATTGGCAAGAATGTGGAGACATTGGAGTACTTATACATTACTGGTGGGAATGTAAAATGCTGTTACGGAGAATAGTTTGACGAGTCAAAAAGTTAAACATAGAATTACCATATGAGGGGCTCCTGGGTGGCTCAGTCGGTTGGTTAAGCATCCAGCTCTTGATTTCAGCTCCAGTCATGATCTCACAGTTCATGAGATCGAGCCCCGTGTTGGGTTCTGCACTGACAGCAGGGAGCCTACTTGGGATTGCCTCTTTCCTTCTCTCTCTCTGCCCCTCCCTCACTTGTGCTCATGTTCTGTCTCTCACTCTCTCTCACAATAAATAAGTAAACTTAAAACAATTTTTTATAGACTTAACATATGAGTCAGTAATGCCACTCATCCTGCTTTAGGTAATGTTCTCCGGCTTAAGCATATATACAATCAATAAACTAGAACCACTCGCTTGTGCTGCTCAGATTTTAAATGTTGAATACTAGTGTGAAACCTAAGTGTGCCGGATTGTTCTAAAACTCTATACCCCAGCAATTCCACATACCGAAAAGAATTGAAACACAGGTGTTCAAACAAAAACTTGCACGCAATGTTCATAGCAGGACTATTCAGAGTAACCCAAAAGTTAAAGCTACCCAAATAGCCACCAAATGATGAAAGCAAAAACAAAATGTGATATGCCAGTACAAAGGAATATTATTCAGCCAGAAAAGGGACAGAGTAGTGACACATGCTACAACATGGATGTATCTTGAAAACATGTATTCCTTCTATATGAAACATTCAAAATAAGCAAACTCATAGTGACAGAGAGCTGATTAGTGGCTGCTAGGGGCTGAGAGGAAAGGGGACAGGGGAATGACTGCTTAATAAGTATGAGGTTTCCTTTTAGGATAATGAAATGCTCCGGGAACTAGCTAGTGGTGACAGTTGCACAATACTGTGAATGGACTCCATTATTACTAATGGACTGGAGTGTCAAGTCCCCCTTCAAGGGGGCAGCTACCACTCCAGCTCCTGTGGGTGGTTGCCAAGACAGAATTTGGGCCCACAGTTGCCAGAATGTCCAAGGAAAATAACCACTTCTCAAATTTCAATGCACATATGAGTCACTTGGTGATCTTGTTAAAATGCAGATTCTGATCCCATAGGTCTATGGTGGGACCTGAGATTGTGCGGGGGCTGTAGCTCCCCCACCCACACTTTGAATAGTGAGGGTCCAGCTCTGAAGTTCTCAAATCTGGGTGCACACTGGAAGCACCTGGGGAGTTTAACTAACAGTGATGCTTAGGCCACACCCCCAGACATTCTGACATCATGGGGACAGGGCACCATCACTCTAATAGGTAGCAGACTTCGAAAGCCAACATCCTAGATGACCCTCTAGATTTCACACAGCTCTAAGAGCCTTTCAGGCTATGCAGTGTTTCTGGAGAACAAGGTAACAGTTCTTTTCCCAAGGTCACCTTTTGAGAATACCTAGCCTGTAGAACCACCTCCCCAACAAAGCATTCCAAACGTGAAGGATGTGGACCATAGTTCAGATGCTGTACAGGCATTTTGTAACTCTCGACAACCTGTTGGATTTCCTTTCACCAGCAACTCCCTCTTCTTTGGCGTCCTGACCTTTATTAGCAAGTTTCCGGTAATTGGGTCTGAATTGTTAGCTGATGCCTCAACCAGGCTAAAATGAGACTCCTCCTTTAGCGAAAGAAAGAGTGCATGCCCCAATCTGTACATCACACACGGTCACAGAGGCTGTAGGGCTTGCCCAGAGCATAGCAGCATGAGTCATCTTGGTGGGGGTACAAAAGGAAAACAGGCAAGGAGAATAGACCAGTGGCTGTGTTCCTGCCTCTCCCCACACAGTCTCTGGAAAAACCTGTGACTACATCTATCTTCCTGCTTTGTACCTCTCCTCTCCCAGACCAGCCGTGATCCTGGCTGAAAGAGGGGTAATTAACAAAGCACAGAAAGACTTGAAAGCCCCAACCAGAGCCTGCAAAAGAGCAGACAGGCAAGAATGGAAGTCAGGAAGGGGAATGAGAAACTTGGCAGTGTTTCCTGACAGGGCCTCCTCTCTAAGAGCATTACTGGAGTTATTCATGCCTGAGATGACAGGATGTGAACATATTTGCCTTTATTATCGAGTAAATAGTACATGTGTGTGGCTTTCTTTTTAATTTTTCCCCTGGCTCCCCAGGGCTTTACCCCTTAATGTGGTCACTTTGAACATCATTGGCATAAGTTCACTACAGAAGAACATCTGTGGCAGGGGGCACGGCAAGGCGGGAAACTGTCTGGGACAAGGATGCAGCAGCTCAGAAATCAGCCTCGCCCTGTTGGTGTAAGCTATATTGATTCAGTAACCCAGTAAACGCAGTCTCTTTTGGTTATGACTGACCCTCCTGGAGAAACGTCAATTTCAACATCCCTCAACCAAAAGATAAAGGGATTGAGGCAAAACTATCATTTTGGAACCTTGGTCAATAATATGTGTGTGCAAAGAGATTTAGAAGACATCTTAGAGACTCACAAGGATTTTCTTTCCAGAAGCAGTAAGGAATGGTAAGGCCCAAGTGATTCCACTTCGTATAGGGCCTAGGAAAAATGACTGTTGGGACCGGAAGTCCAAATCTTTTGCTAATCACAGACCAGCAAGGACAGATCTCTACTTGGCATTCCTCAAATCCTGAATATGGTCCAGGGGACCTTGCTTCTTATTTCTTACTGCCACTTCCAAGAAGCCTACCCTGACTCCCACCCCTGGCTGTCTATGAACCTTCTATGTACAGGCTGGTGTTGTGGCACTTACTTGCCACATGAGAGGTGATTCCTACCTCCCATCCTTACTAGATTATCAGGTTCTGGAGAGCTGGGACTGCCTGATTCTTCCCAGTACATCCAGGGCCTCCCACAGTGCCAATCACACAGCAGCTGCTCAGTACATATTTGCAGAATTTATAAATAGAATGAATAATGTTAAATAAGCCTAGTTGGAGGTCTCACCAGCACTGAAACTCAAGATGCAAAGCTGAACCCTACAACCACTATAAGGCCAGCTCTGGCCTGCCCTGCTTACACAGGTGTAGGAAATAGTCTCCTCAAAACAGCCCAAACCGTTGCTGTCCACCTTTATTTATTGCAATAATAATAATAATGACAATAACAATAGTAAACACTGATACGGCGTTTACTGTATAGTAGGTGTTTCTTTAAGCATCTTGAATTGATCAATTCTCTAATTTTCATAACTACTCAATGAATATATTCACTAATGTCAGTTTGTAGATAAGACAACTAAGGCACAGAGATGTTAAGTAACTTGTTCAAGGTTCATAAGCTAATAAGTGACAGACCAAGGTTCAACCAGGCACAGACCAGCCCTGGCATAATATTCTCCACCACTCAAGTGTAAGTCTCTAGATTAGAACAAGTCTTCCTCTTACTTCCTCCACTAGTATTTGTTCTGCCTGAGTTAGTACAGAGCTGGCAATACCCTATGCGGGTAACCGAGTGGAGCAGACAGGGCTGTCTCTGCCTGAGGCTTGGTCCTGTCTTGCATAGGGGACAGAGGAGGATGAACGTGGTCCAGGGTTCATCTATTATGTGGATGAACTCCAATCCACATAATGGGGTTATAGGCTTGTGGTTTCCTATTTTCTTATTACCCCCCACAATTGGGGTTTTCCTTTCAATTACCTTTATAACAAGTGTGGCTGCAGCTTCAAACCACAAACCACTCATATGTTATTGGCAAAGACTTCTTCTAATACTTATAGTTCTGTTAAGCAGATGAACTGTTTATCACCAGGTATACTTGTTTTCACAGTTTTTATAATGTTTGGAAATGGGCTGTTTTCTGGCCCCCATCTCTGCTCTGGTCCCGCCGCTACTAGCCTAGCTTAGCTCCTATCATTTCCTACCTGAACAGCCTCCGACTGCTCTCCCAACCTCTTGGCTAACCAATTCTGATCCATCTCCCACTTGGCCTTATAGTTTCATCCTCCTAAAGTACAGCTTTGACCATACCATTCCTCCGCTCAACGATCATTCATTTGTGCCTAGTTGAGACTGGCTCTACCCCTGATTAGCCTATGACCTTGAACAAGTTCCTTAACATCTCTGAGCCTCAATTGTCTCGCCTATAAACTGGGATTAGTGAATATACTCATTGAGTAGTTTGATTTTTTATAAAATCAATACCCATTCTTGGAAGTATGGATCCATAAGTCAAGTATAAAATCAAGTGTGGTAAGTGTGGAGCCCTTCATTTCAGTTCAAACATTCTGTCAGGGTGTTTGAGGAAACACCCTCCTTCCGCATATGTCGGAGGTGGCATCAGATGACATGCAGGACTTTGCTCAACCTTCAGTGTCTGTGATTTTCAGTCTAAGTAGACGTCTCTTGAGAAGCGTTCATGAAAAACAATCTGAAGGTCTTGGTGTCCCCAAAACTCTATGTGAGCCAACACGCAACATGACCGATCGAAAGAGATAATGTGAACGGAAGGGACAAGAACAAAAGCAGAGCATGTGGATTAAGGGAGACGTCTGTCCTGCTCTTTTCAGCTGCTTACACCACATCTGGGGCTTGTGCCCACTTCTGGACAACACCCACAGAATCAGTGAGCCAGCGTGTGCCCAGGGTGCAGAGGAATAGGAAAGCCTATCATAGGAAGAAAGTGTTGGAGGGACCATTTCAGAAGATTCCCGATCAAGGCGCCACTCTCCACAGGGCTTCCCTGGGCAGAGGGCAGAGGTGTGGTCGGCTGGGCCTTTACGCTCTCACCTAAGTGGCGAGTCACGGCGGCCTCACTGGGTATGATTTCTTCTCACCTCAGACCACCAAACCCAGGACCACCTTCACAGCCTGCCCCAGTGGCCCTGCACCCCTCAGAAGTTGAACAGAAGTGGCCACAGGGTGAGAGTCTGACCCAAGTCAGACTTCAGGGACAAGAAGGTACCAAAGACTCTATAGTATAACAAATCCAGGCTGTTGTGGAGTCCACGCTGGTAATGAAAACAAAAATGAAAACAAAAATGAAAAAAGTTGAGCACTTGCCTTTTATTTTAGTTTTTAATTACTCATCTATTTAATTTTTAAGTAACCTCTACACCCAACGTCGGGCTCGAACTCACGACCCTGAGATCCAGAGTTGCATGTTCTACCTCCTGAGCCAGCCAGGCACCCCAGACACTTGCCTTTTAAATGTATAAAGATTTCCTCACTGCCACAGAGAACTATGTTGTGCCCTATTTTTCCTAAAACAGATGACTTGGTCTCTTATGTTTCCTTTTTCGATGAAAGCCTGATAAGAAAAATATGTTAGTTTTTGTTTTTACAATGGGAAAAACAAGAGCACATGTGCAATGAGAAATGGCATCACGGTCATCCTCATTGCAGGGGTGACAGTGGCGAGCTGAGGGGACAGTCAGCAGGACTGCAGCAGGCCCAATGAGACCAAGCCTTCCACTTTGTTAAAAAAGGAGTTAAGAATATGGGGGTTTATGTGAAATCTTCCAATTTCTTTTTTTTATGTTTATTTTTGAGAGAGAGAGAGAGAGCAGGGGAGGGGCAGAGAGAGAGGGAGACAGAGGATCTGAAAGCGGGCTCTGCACTGAGAGCACAGAGCCTGATGAGGGGCCCAAACGTACGAGCCATGAGACCGTGACCTGAGCCAAGTCAGACGCTTAACCAACTGAGCCACCCAGGTGCCCCAAAATCTTCTAATTTCTAAATGCTGATGCTGATGTTCAGAAAACATCACACAAGCTTAAAATCCCTCTACAACATGTCTGCTGGAGTCTTCCTGACTCTGCCTGTATCCCTGGGTTTGGCACTCACACCCATAAAAGCAGCCAGCAGCCACAAAAGTTCCCTGTGGACTGCTCTGACTGCTAGCAATGAACTCTTCAAATTCAATGGAAATCAATCTTTTTATAGTACAACAGCTCAACCATTCCTGGCCCGCATAGCTTCTAGGCCTCTGGTCTCTAGGCCATTCCATTCATTCATGCATGAATGCATTCACTCATTTACACACACACACACACACACACACACACACACATGCCAACAGGGTGAGCTCCCCATGAGTGGAAAATGTATTTTATCTGAGTCCCTCGGCGTCTCCTTCCCACATGGGGCCTGCGTGGGAACATTCCAGCCTCCCTCTTCCTCTCCTGGATGAAGGCTGACTGCGGGAAGAAGCTTCCTCCTGGATCCTGTGTGTGAGATTCCTTCCAGCCAGTAGCCTGGTACTGGCAAGCAAGTGCATGGTGTTTACTGGGTCTGTGGCCCTGGGCAAGTCACTGATGTCCCAGCCTAGGCCTCCCCATGTGTTAAACAGGGGTGTTAACCCCCCACTTCATGGCATATTTTGAGGTACTTATAAATCATTTCTTAAACGGAAAGTGCAACACAGGTTGGTGATGGGTAGTATTGACATGGAGTGAAAGGAAGCTGGAGTTCCACAGGGCTGGGTTTGAATCCAGGCTCAGCCACTTTGGGCAGCTTATTTTATCTCTATGAGCTTCAGTTTACTCATCTATAAAATAGGGATAAAACTGCCTACTCTACAATCCTGTTCTTTAGATTGTAAATTAGAAATAATGGTGCCTGTTGAAGGAGCCAGGGAAGCGGTAGCTACTGTTGCTGCTGCTGATACCACTAGAGGGCACCAAACTATTCCATAGCCGAAACCGGCCTGGAGTCCGATCCACACGCACAGGAAACCCTGTAAGGCTGCGGGGGACCCACAAGTATGTAGATTTGCGCACATGTTCTCCTTTTTTATTGGAAAATTAGAAATTGCATTTTACACTGAACTATTTGGGGGGATCACTTATTAACAAAAGCAGCCTAAAGTCGGGGGAAGAGCACCCCACAGAGGAGAGCTCTAGGGACTCGAGTCTGGTCCTTGCCCTGCTTCTTGTGCTGTGTGTGGACCACCTTTGGAAGCGGGAGAAGGTTGGACCAGGTGATCTCCAAGGGCCCTTCCAGCCGTGTATGACCAAGATTCTGAGGCACATACATTTCCTGAAACAGCAGGTGGGGGGCGGGATGGGGGAATGGACCAAAGGACCCCTGGATGCCCTCGCGGGGGCTGGGATTTGCTGATTTACACACACAGTCAAGGGAAGCCCCGCAGGGCTAATCCTGGCCTTACAAAGGAGTGCGGTTAGAGCTGTCGGGTGGTGGCGATGTTTTTCTGCGGGCGCACACGGTGCTTATCATCTTTTGTGCAGGCTACTGCCGAAGCCGGGAGACCACCCAGCCTGACAAAGAAAGGAATTCTTGTCTGCAGTTGATAGCCCTCAGGTTGACGGCTTTCCATTTGCCCCGGAGGCTGTCACTCACAGAACAATGGCAAGGAGCTGGGTGGCTCTCACCTGAGACTGGCTTTGCCAGGGGGCAGGGGTGCGGAACAGGACTGGTGGGGTGGGGGTGGGGGGCTGTTGTCTCTCCTCCCAGGATATGTAGGCTCTCAGATCACTCTGGACTGCATCAGATTTGCTTGGAGAGGCTCTGGAGAGCTGTTTTCCCCGTGGATGGTTGTCTCACTCTACCGATCAGAAAGCAGGAAGCCCTGGGGCGCCTGGGTGGCTTTGCTGCTTAAGTGTCCGAGTTTGGCTCAGGTCATGATCTCACAGTTCACGGGTTTGAGCCCTGCTTGGGGCTCTGAAATGACAGCTCAGAGCCTGGAGCCTACTTTGGATTCTGGGCCTCCCTCTCCCTCTGCCCCTTCCCCGTTCACACTCTGTCTCTCAAAAATAAATAAACCTTTAAAAAAATTTTTAAAAAAAGAAAGAAAGCAACAAGCCCTGAAGATGTTACTTTGTTAAAAAAAATAGTTACAACGAATTACTGACACACACACACAACATAAATCAATGTCAAAAGCATTGTGTGAGGTAAAAGGCAGACATGAGAGCACCGACCGTATGATCCCATTTCTAGGAACTCCCAGAGCAGACAAAACCATCTATGTGATAGAAATCAGATCATCGGCTACTTCCTTAGGTGAGGCAAAGGCTGATTACAAAGAAACATGAAGGGACTTTCTAAGGGTGGAAACGTTCTAGTCTTAAGCGGTAAGTACATGGGTGTACATGCCTTTGGAAAATGCACTGAACTGTGCCCTTAAAATCAGTGCATTGTACTGTACAGAAAGTATATTTCAATAACACTGATTAAAACTGAATTGCAAGAAATACTTATAATGACTTTTCTCATTCTCAAAAGAAATACATGTTTATGCCAGAAGACTGAGAAAATACAGATAATTTTTTAAAAAAAGAAAGAAGGGCCATCCATAATCCTATTACCCAGAGGTAAACATGGTTATCAACTTGATATTGATAGTATGAGACCCTTATTTTCACAGAAATGAGATGATGCAGTTTGTGATCTGCTTGCTTGCTGCATTGAATTGACAGTATAGGCACAAAGTTATAACCTTCTGTACCAAAAGTTACAAAAGAACATAAAGTAAAAAAAAAAAAATCCCTCTCCCAGAAGCAATCTCTCCCATCACTTACTTGTATATTCTCCTGAAAATGTTATATATTTACAAACACATATGTGTTTTTTTCTTAAGAAAAAAAAGCACACTATATACACAGCTTGCACCTATATTAACCTGTATTTTAAATATAATATGATAATATTAATTTTATCTGAGAATAAAAATGTTATTAATGACATCTTTCCATGTCATTAATTTTTGTGTCATTTTGAAGCAGACATTTGATTGAAGTATAACAAAAACCAGAAATATGCAAAAAGTATAAAGGTAAAGCTCAAAGTGTTTTCACAAATGGGATCTACTTTTTATACACAGCACCGACATAAAATAACAGATCATTACCAGCACCTCCAAAAATCTTTTGGACCCTCTCCTAGATACTGCCTCCTCAACCTCAAAAGAAACCACTATTCTGCCTTCTCATTTCTAATGAGTTTTGTCTGGTTTTTGAACTTTATATGATGGAATTATATATTTATTCTTATGTCTATATTCTTTCACTCAACAGTACAGAGATGAGATTCATTCATGTTGTTACATACAGCAATAGTTCATTCACACTTCCTGTCACATAGCATTCCTTTGTTTAAATGTATCACAATTTATTTATCCATTCTATTGTTGATAGACACATGGCTTGTTTCCAGGTTTTGCCTATTATAGCTGCTATAAATTCTTTAGATGTCTTTTGGTGAACATATGTATATATTTCTGTTGCATATAAGCTTAGACGTGCAAATGCTAGGTCATGGGGTATGCAAATGTACAGCATTAGTAGAAAATACCAAATCATCTCCAAAATGGCTACCCCAATTTATACTCTTGCCTGCAGTGTATGAGAGTTTCAATTGCTCTACATCATCACCTACAACATCAGTTATAATGGCTATAGAGCATTTCACCATAAGGATATGCCATGCTTTATTTTACCTGTTTCCTGTAATTCAGGGATTCTTAACTCTTTTTGTGGCATACACACACTGGTGCTCTGACAAAACTTGAGGACCCCTTCTCAGAATATGGCCTAGTAAAAATATGTGCTTCCTTGTTAACACACTAACTCATGACCTCTAGCAGCAGGGCTTATAATCACAGGAACCTCAAAATTTCAAAATAAGCATAAAAATGTCTATTGGCCTTTGGTGCTGCTTCTCCTATTGGCATTTGCCAATTTTTAATGATTTTTTTTTTTTTTTTGTAAGTAATCTCTCCACCCAACGTGGGGCTGGAACTCACAACCCTGAGGTTAAGAGTCACAGGCTCTCTCCACTGAGCCAGCCAGGCACCCTGGCCTTTGCCAATTTTTAAAATGGCTTATTTATTTTCAAATTTGTATGTAAGAACTGTGTATTACAGATATGAACCACCTAGTGAAATGTTACAATTTTTTTGTCATTAGCTTTACCTTTTATGTTTTTTATCATAGCTGTTTATATATTTTAAATAATCACCTTACTGAGAAATAATTCAGATGGCATAAAATTCACCCTTTTAAAGTAAACAATTTAATGGTTTTTAGTCCATTCACAGTTGTGAAACGATCACCATCATCTAATTTCATAAGATTTTCAGCACCCAGAAAGAAACCTTGAACCCATTGGTTGTCATTGTCCCAGAAGCATCCCCCCAGACCCTGTACCTCCTGGTGCATCTAATCCAGTCCCGTTTCTATTCTAGATAGAATAAAAGGAGTTACCTATTCTGGACATTTCATATAAATACATGAACACACACAAACTACACATACAATATGTGATCCTTTGTGACTGGCTTCTTTCACTCAGCATGTTTCCAGGATTAATCTCCGTTGTAGTGTGTGTTAATACTTCATTGCTCTTTATGGCTGAATAATATTCCATTGTATGGACACTCCAGATTTTGTTTATGCATTTATCACCTGATACACATGTGGGTTGTTTCTACTTTGGGGCTATTATGAATAATGCTGCTATGAACATTCATACAAAAGTTTTTGTGTAGATGTATTTTTCATTTCTCTTGTATATACCTAGGAGCGGTAACTCTGTAACATTTTTGAGGAACTGCCTGCCATACTGTTTTCCAAAGTGGCTGCAAATATCTATCTACCTACCTATCTGTCTATCTACTTATTTGTTTATTTATTTAGCACAAACAGGGGAGGAGCAAAGAGAGAATGAGAGAGAGAGAATCCCAAGCAGGCTCTGCACTGTCAGCTCAGAGCCCGATACAGGTCTCAAACTCATGAACTCTGAGATCACGACCTGAGCTGAAATCAAGAGTTGAATCCTTGACTGACCGAGCCATCCAGGCACCCTTAAAGTGACTGCATATTTTTTAAAGTCCTGCCAGTAATGTATGAGGTATTTATGGCTTGTTTGTTTTTTACATTTATTTTTGATAGAGAGTACACATGGAGGAGGGGCAAAGAGAAGGGGACAGAAGATCTGAAGCAGGCTCTATGCTGACAGCAGCAAGCCCCATGTGGGGCTCGAACTCACAAACCAAACCCGCAAGATCGTGTCCTGAGCTGAACTTAGACACTCAACCTACTGAGCCACCCAGACACCCCTGTTTCTGGTTTTCTAATGCATAAAAATTTTAAATTATCCACATCAAAATAAAACACTGGTTTTCTTTATGGTCTCTCTTTGAGTCATTCTTAGAAAGGCTTTCACCACTCCAACATTATAGAAATAGTCTATATAAAATATGTGTATTTTTTTCTTTTAGTATGTTTGTTTGTTTGTTGTTAATTTTAAAAATCTAAACAACATTTGGGATCTACTTTATGCAACCCCAGGTCTTCCTACCTTTTCTGCCTCTTTGGTAGACTTTTTAATCCATCTGCCTTATAATTAATGGCAAATTTGCCCAGATCCTAGCTTCACTTGTCAGTCTTCAGAGGTGTGCTGAATTGTTACTGGAATCTTTTCTTGTTTCTTCAGAAGTTTTTATGGCTATTTCAGATACTTCTAGCCTTTTTTTTTTTTTTTTTTTACATATTATTTTTAAAGAAAGTGCTCATTGGAATGCATTGTTTCTCAGTGGTGTAAACATTGTATCAGAATTGGAATAAAGAGGCTGTGGATGGTGTTCTAGACACACTTTACCTCATGGGTCTTGTCTTTTCCCACCTTTGTTTCCTAAATTTAGAGGGCATGGAAACCCTGTATGTGGTGAGCAGACAGACTGACCAGGTAAGTGGGAAAGGGGCTGAGGGAGGCTGGGAGGAGCCTAGGAGTGTTTGGGGAGCATTCATTAGGTTTTCCAGCCGTTCCCGCTTTCCTGCTCTCCCCACCAGCTCGGAAACAGAAAGCGGACTGTTTCCACCAATAATGGTACAGCCAAGCCTCACATTTCCTACTTTTCATAGCATTTCTATTCAGTTTTATCCTTCCCACAATCTTGGAAGGCTAGACAGGACCCAGGACTCCTTGGCTCCATTTGACAGATGAAGAAATAGAGGCTCCAAGAGGGTAAATGCGGAAACCGTAAGGCTAGGACATGGTAGAGCTACATCGTCACCACCCAGGGCTCCTGACTCCAAGCCTCAAACACCCCCGTTCAGCAGGGAAAGAGGGCCAAAGGTCTGGGGTGTGTACACACACAGCCCTCCAAAGGAATGCCGGGTTTTGTGGCTCGGGTTTTTCTTCCCGTTTCTAAGCTCACTTCGCATGCCAGCCAAGGGTGTACGGCTGTGCGTAGGGGGTGGAAGGGGGTGAGTTGCAGAGTTGCATGTCGTTCCTAAGCCACTTTATAAAGGAGGTCAAAGCACGGAACCTGCCTGGGATGAAGCTCACAAGTCCCTTCCGGACTTCTGCTGTCTCATCAGAGCCGAGCTTCCGCAAGGGAATGACTCTGAACGAGATTCTACCTGCCGGTGGGAACTAGGTTCAGTGCCTCACGCCCTGGCTCCTTGAGTGGCTTATTGTGACCTGCACGTGTGCTTCAAATTCATAAAACACCCTCTTGTGGCAACAGAGATAGACAAACTGCTTCTTGGGCTCGAGACGAACTGAGAAAGATGAAGTCCTTGCATCCTATGACACTGCGCATCCATCCTATGACACTGCGCATCCCAATGTGAAGTGTCCTTTGTGAGGGATTAAAAAAAAGTTCCAGGCAAATGCCACTTTTTGCACACTGCTCTTGGAGAGTCACAGAGAAAATTAGTATACTTAAGGCTCCAAGAAGTGGTGCAAGGATGAGGCCTGTTGAACACGTTAACCTTGGGTATATGCGGCATCTCCAGCCCCGGGACCCTTCACTCCGGTAACATCCAAGACTTCTTGTGATCAACAGTTTCATGGAGCTTTGCATAGTGTTGTTATCGAACATATATTTCTATTACATGCATGTGCTAGTAACAATTGCCATATTTTCAATATTGAGACATCCCACCACTAGTTTCAATTTACAATGTGAAGGAGGCTGACAATGTTTTGGAGTCTATATAAATGCAGGTCAAATTCTATTACAACAAAGTAAAAAAAAAAAGAGGGTGTAAAAAAAAAGAGGCTGCAAATTCTTTTACTTTCATGCTGTGCTCTTAAATGTATCTAATATTCCTTGTTGAGTATACTGCTTTCAAAAAATGAATAGTTTTTGATCACATACTCATTTCTATTGTATAAGAAGTTTATCGCAATATATTTTCACCTATATTGCACTTACTAATGGACTCAGACTTAGTATTTCTATTAATAGACATAAAACATTTTACTTTAAAATTCTTAAGGGGAAAAATAGTTGGGGAGAGGGAAGGAGGCAAACCATGAGAGACTCTCAAATGCTGAGAACAAACTGAGGGCTGATGGGGGTGGGGGAGAGGGGAAAGGGGTGATGGGCANAAATAGTTGGGGAGAGGGAAGGAGGCAAACCATGAGAGACTCTCAAATGCTGAGAACAAACTGAGGGCTGATGGGGGTGGGGGAGAGGGGAAGGGGTGATGGGCATGGAGGAGGGCAGTTGTGGGGGTGAGCACTGGTTATTATATGGAAACCAACTTGACAATAAACTATTTAAGAAAAAAATGTTTTAAATTCTTCAGTGTTATACTATACTGTCATTAATTTTTTTTTAAGTTTATTTATGCACACGAGCATGGGAGAGGCAGAGAGAGGGAGAGAGAATCCCAAGCAGGCTCCATGCTGTCAGCACAGAGCCCAATGTAGGGTTCAATCTCATGACCATGAGATATGACCTGTGCCAATATCAAGAGTCAGAAACTCACCTGCCTGAGCCACCCAGATTCCCCCATCACTAATTTTCACTAAAGTTATGCATGTCATTTTCATGAAAATATAAAAAGGAACTTTCCCTTTGGGGCACTAATATATTTCTGAATAGAATCTTTTTTTATAATAAGAGCAATTGATGAGCCCTTTTAAGTTTTTTAAAAAATATATACAAATGCTGATAAAAGTCCATTATCTATTCCCTCAAATACAACCACTGCTAACATTTTCATCTTTTGTCTATGCATATATAGTTTTTACATCATTGAGATCCCACTCTGTCGTCTCTTTATTGATTTAACATTACAGCAAGGATATTAGCATTTGTGTGGTTTTGTTTTTATTTTATTTTATTAGTGTTTTAAGTTTATTTATTTATTTATTTATTTTGAGAGAGAGAGAGAGAGAGAGAGGGTTTGAGCAGGGGAGGGGCAGAGAGACAGAGAGAGAGAGAGAGAGAGAGAGAGAATCCCAAGTTGGCTCCACACTGTCAGCACAGAATCCAATGTGGGACTCAGACTCACGAAACGTGAGGTCATGA
The DNA here is from genome assembly GCF_008692635.1 of Crocuta crocuta. Classification (NCBI taxonomy): domain Eukaryota; kingdom Metazoa; phylum Chordata; class Mammalia; order Carnivora; family Hyaenidae; genus Crocuta; species Crocuta crocuta. The sequence goes on along the minus strand of NW_027528859.1, from coordinate 2,471,341 downwards.
CCTGAGCAGAAACCAAGAGTAGGATGCTCAACTGACTAGCCACTCAGGTGCCTCCCACCCCCGCCGCCTTTTTTATCTTAGCGAGAACACGCAAGCAGGGAAGAAGGGCAGAAGAAGAGAAGGAGAATCGTAAGCAGGCTCCACACTCATCACAACCATGAGATTGTGATCTGAGCCAAAATCAAGAGTCAGACACTCAGCCGACTGAGCCACCCAGGTGCCCCTAGCATTATTTTTTTTTTATACTCAATGAATGTATAAATAAAGAGAACAATTTAAGATGAGACTCCCTACCTTCCAAGAGATGTTGGTGGTTTCAATTATGCGGGACCCAGAAGAGTAACTACGATGTCCACACAGAATGCAGAGAAATGTGGGGCTGTCTTAGACGATGATCGTGCATGCAGTGAAGTAGCATCTTGGCCCCCGCAGTGTCCCCTCTCCATAGTTAAGTCCACTTGGGTCTCCCTGCAGGCTCCTCCCATACCAGGTGCTGAAACCATGCCTTCCCTAGGTCAGATGTAAGTCAAAGGGCCAAGGTCAAGGAGGGACTGATGAATTCTCCCATTAAGTAACAGAACATGAGATAAATGGCCTTCCTTCAATCATCAAGTTTTGCTTTTCCTTTTCTCCGAACCTTGTGATAAAATGAATACTTGTACATTGTCTTACAGTCAGAATTTATGGTAAAGTACATAATCTAAGGTAGTTGAGACTTGGAGGCTTCAGTGATTTGGCCAAGTCCCCCCTTTGGCTGGGAAGGGGTAGTTCCCAGAACCCCATCCCTCTGGCGTCTAACTCTTTGGACCTTCTGCCTTTCCATGCAGACCTGCACCCCTGCTTCCAAGCAGGCATAAAAGCCCACGTAAAATGTGAGACAGAAGTACAGCTGTCCTTGCCTGGGTGGAATCAGAACATATTTCAATCCGATAGAATTAATGGGCTTATTGCAAAATCCTCCTAATTCCCCAGTCAAGTCATCTGAGCCTGGGTTCTGGGTCCTCTATCGCTCGGTTTTTATCTGACAGACGCTGACAGATGTTGCACATTGAGGATAAAAAAGCGCGCAGGGCTGGGAGGTGGCTTTGGCTTTCATAATGGCCACAGGTGTTCCGGTCCGCCTTTTGGCTCGCCCCTTTGTACACTGCCAGACGACAAAGACGGATGATGAAGACCGGTTTACCTTCTGAGCTTTCACACAACCAGAAGGATTTGCTGTGAGGGGCAGCTTTCATTGGCTTCTTGTGCTTTCGCTGGGAAAGCTGGGCTCTCAAAAACAGCTCCAAAACTCTGAACCA
>NW_027528859.1:2413585-2469957 GCF_008692635.1 Crocuta crocuta | reverse complement strand
TCACTGGGAAGAAGGGAAGGTTAGAAAGAAAACAGAGTGAAGTTAAAAGAGCATTCTAAGCAGGCCACATGTGGGACTAGGGATGGAATGTGCTGGTGACTGGCCAGAGAATAGCAAGGAACCAAGCTGTTCGCACTTGTTTCTTTTAAACAGGTAACCTTCACTGCTAAAGGCATGCGACTTGACATCATTACAAGAAATATACTTTCCCAAGCCAGAGGCTTATTAAGGCCCCGAAGGGAGCCTTTCAATCCTTTATTCCAATTGCTCAAGTTTTCTTGAAAAACTAAGCTGAAGACATGTGATTTCTCAACTGAGACTGGGTCTCAGTTTCCTCGTCCACAAAACAAAGGGTTGTGAACACACAACCGCCAAGGGGCCTTCTAGGATAGTTTCTGGTGTTTTTACACTTTTGCTACGGCAGGTCTTGTTCCTGGTTCTGACAGCACCTACCGCGCACATTTCCTGCCTGCAAGGAGCCACCGTTCAGTAGAGGCAATGAGGCCGGCGGAGAATCTTGCAGTACAAAGGCAAGCCCCGTATATCTATGGTGCAAGAGATGCAGAGGGCCAAGGGAGTAATGGGAGCCGAGGCCCTGCCCAGATGAAGACAAAGCCATGGTGGAAGAGGTGGCATTTGAGTAGGCCTTGAAGGATGAGAGAACATGGGGAGAAAAGGAATTCTAAGCAGGAAAGGAGCATGAACAGAGGCAGGGAAGCTGGAAAAAGCAAGGTGAGTCCATAGTATCCTGACATAAATGTACCCAGGCATAGGGCCTGAGCAGGCCTTGAATACCAGAGTGTGTAGTTTATTTGGTGGGTACTAGGGAGCCATTGAGGGCCTAAAGGAAGAGATGTAATATCATTAGAATTGTACTTTATTTTTTTTTTAATTTTAAAGTTTTTTTTTTTTGAGAGAGAGAGAGAGAGAGTGCAAAGGTGGGGAGGGGCAGAGAGAAGAGTGAGAGAGAGAGAGCTCCAAGCAGGCTCCAAGCTGTGAGTGCAGAGCCTGACTTGGGGCTCCAACTCATGAACCGCAAGATCATGACCTGAACCAAAACTAAGAGTCAGACACTTAACTGACTGAGCCACCTGGGGGGCCCCTAGAATGAATGGTACTTTAGGAACATTACTCTGGCAAAACGGGCATATTGGTTTTCATAAAGGTCCCCCCGGGTGACAAATGGAGGAGCTGAGATTAGAACCCACCCAGTCTGACTTCCAAGCTTGCGCACACAACTCTCCAAGAAGGCCACAGAAACACTGGATGAGCTTCGGATCTACAGTTTCGACACCAGTGTCCTCTCCAGAGGGGTACAATGAAAGGCAAACAACATCCAATGGGAAGGGGTGGAGATTCACCTGCTAATTCCTAGCTGTAATAATGGGGTGAATAGTGGTTGCCAAAAGGTATGTCCACATCCTAATCCCTGCTACCTGTGAATAGTACCTTATATAGCAAAAGACTGAATATGACTTTACATGGCACAGGATGTGAATAAGTTAAGGATCTCAAGAAAAGGAACTTAACCCTGAATTACTGGGCAGCCCTGCACGCAATCACACATACTCTCATCAGACAGACACGTAGAGAAGAGAAAGAAGCAACGTGACCACAGGGATCAGAGTGATGTCCCACAAGGAAAGGAATGCCTGAAGCCACCAGAAGCTGGAAGAGGCAAGGAATGGATTCTCCCCAAGAGCCTTGGATAGGAGTGTGGCCCTGAAACCCCTTGGTTTCAGACTCCAGACCTCTAGAACTGTCGAGGAAACAAATTTCTGTTGTCGTAAGCCCAAGGCTGTGGTAACTTGTCACAGGAAACCAATACCCTGGGTAACCTTTCGTTAAATTTAAATTCATTTTGCATTGATAATACATGCACATGTTTCAAAATTTTAAAAGGGTAAAGGATTTAGGATGAAAAGGAAATCTCCCTTCTTTCCATGCCACAAGCCACCAGCTTTCCTCCACAGAGGCCATCCAGTGTAAGAGGCTTTAAATGAATATTTCATTGTGTGTGTGTGTGTGTGTGTGTGTGTGTGTGTGTGTGTGAGAGAGAGAGAGAGAGAGAGAGGGAGAGAGAGAGACTACAGAATTTTGCAATTATCACCAAATATTTGGAAGGTAGCAGGTGGTCATGAGGTTGTAAAAACACACCTTATGCTTATAGACAGACAGATGTGGTTCAAATTCTTTTCCAGTTCCAACACATATCTGATGACTCTCTGGGCAAGCTCCCCAACCTCAGAAGGCCTCAGTTTTGTCCTCCGTAAAATGGGGATGATGATGCTTCCCATCTGTGGAACTGCTGTGAGGAATCAATGAGATGACAAGGGTGGAGCTCCAGCAGAGACCATCGTGTGGCTGCCTAGGGAGTCCCTATCTTGTGAACTACTGTCACCACTGCTCATGTGGCATGTTGGGGGTGCTTCTAGATCAGCCTTTCTCCACTTGGAATCAGCCAGAGTGTCCTCTGCTGACATGCCCGGGAGAGATGGCATTCTTGTCATTCCGGGGTTATTTCTGACTGTCTGCTGTGGTATCTTCTTTCACTGTTGATGGAAAGCCAAGGTGACAAAACATTGATAAGCCAATTTTTTAAACACCTAAAGAGAAAGTAGCGAGCATTAAGGGGAAGCAGATATGCCTGGCCTACAAAGACAGGATTCGGGGCCTCTGCCCGTACTGTTCCCTCACCCGCAATGCTTTTTGTCCCAAGTACAAAAATTCCAAGGCAACTATGCACCTACATATGTAAGGTCTTCAAGGTAACAGAAAGAACACAGAAGTTAGGGAATTCAAAGCCACTTGTTTAGACTGCAACTTTGGCCAGGACTCTTCCACTTGGTGAGCCTGTTTATTTTTTCATCTGTAAAATGAGGATAATGCTCTTTTTCATACCTTTCTCAGAGTTGTGATGTGGGTTATAAAAGAGGAATCAGATACCAATTTGGGCATTACCTATTCCATTCCTAATTTTACAGATGAGAAAACTGGGACCCACAAAAGGCAAGTCACCTGCCCAAGATTACCCAACAAGTCAGTAGCTGAGCTGGGGTTGGAACTCAGCTGTTAGGAAAGACCACTTTTCTCTTGAGCCTGCTGAGGAGACATATGTGATAAGCCATAATATACCATGTAAATGTCATTTGAGGTCACTTTGTCTTAATGATGCCCAGTCCTCAGTCTACCTGTTTCTTTTTCTAAACTTCTGCCCCAAAAGGATGCAAGTCCCAGTCCCTGCTTTTTGGCCTTTGAAGAAACAGTATGGGGTATTTGAATTACACCCAACAACCACGGGCCTCTGGTCCTAATCCCCTCCTGAGCACTGGCTTGTGACAGTAGTGACTTCACCACCCCTCTGTGCCCCTTGATGAGGAATGCAGAGAACGAGCCTCATGCATAAGGCCACTTGACCTTCCGCAGGGTGACATGGCAATGGGGACAAGGCGTGGGGAGGCTTTTAGTGACAAATGATTCTTACCTGGATTGGGTAAACATTCCCTAAGCCCACACATAACTCTCAAATATTTGCCTCCCTGACTTGGACTGCATTCTCTCTAAATTGTATGAGACCAGAAAACAGCTTGGGAGGCTTCTAATAAATGTTTGCCCCGACACAAGCCGAGGTGTCTTCTTTCTTTTTCCCTCCCGTTAAAGACAAAACAACAGGGCAACACGTTTGACATGGTGACGGGGACGAGTGGCATCTGAATGAGCAGGAAAGGCAGAAAGGAGATTCGGCCACTTCGCTCTACAACTGAACACAGCCAGCACTGCGGTCTCGCCTTCCCTGCTCTCATACCTGGAGACAGGGAAGTAAAGCAAACAGGCACACAGCAGGACTGAAAGGAATCAATCAGCTTTCACTTAAGAATAAATCAGAGGGCGGGGCGCCTGGGTGGCTTAGTCGGTTGAGCGTCCAACTTTCGCTTAGGTCATGATCTCGCGGTTCGTGGGTTCGAGCCCCACGTTGGGCTCTGTGCTGACTGCCAGCTCAGAGCCTGGAGCCTGTTTCAGTCTGTGACTCCCTCTTTCTCTGACCCTCCCCTGCTCATGCTGTCTCTCTCTCTCTCTCTCTCTCTCTCTCCTAGAAATCAAAAAAAAAAAAAAAATCAGAGGGTCTAATGATGACTCCAAAGAGGGCTCCTGGGACCCACATACTCACCTGGGCTGGCATTTTACTGTAAGCAAGGACCCTTCCTCTTCCCTAGGTATTCATCCATTTATTGCCAATCTATCACCGGTAGAGATTTATAGATTCCTATGCTTTAGTGGTTTATTTTCTCAATTATTTTCTTAATGATCTTGATTCTCAAATTATCCCAGATTCAGATGATGGGAGCCTCTTCAAGCTGATTCCCATGTCTTTTTGACATGCCCCCATCATTTTTATTGAGCACTGCCTGACTTTTTGGCACAACAAGATGTACCAAGCTCATCTTGTAAAAGAAAAGCATAGGTCAGGGCGCCTGGCTGGCTCAGTTGGCTAAGCATCTGACTTCAGTTCAGCTCATGATCTCATAGCTCATGAGTTTGAGCCCCATGTCAGGCTGAGCTGAGCTGTGCTGACAGCTCAGAGCCTGGAGCCTGCTTCAGATTCTGTGTCTCCTTCTCTCTCTGAACCTCCCCTACTCATGCTCTGTCTGTCTGTCTCTCTCTCAAAAATAAACACTAAAAAAGAGAAGAAAAGCATGGGGATTAGAAAAAAAGAAGGAGAAAGTGGTACTTTACAAATTAATAAAGATGACTGTGCACTGGTAACTATAGGTGTTAATTAGGAATAATTATCCTCAGTGCTTAACCCACAAAGAAATAACTAGGCACAGAGAAAAAGAAAGGACTAGAAGAAAATGCTAGAAAACTAGAAGAAACTGTGAAAATTATGAGAATTGTTTTCATATTGTTCTTTTTTTTCTGTATATCCCACATTTTATGGGATGAGAATGTATTGATTTTATAATGAAAAAATCATATAAAAGGATTTTTCTTTCTAAGACTAATGGAGTGGGCCAGCTCTGAGAACATTCTAAAGGGATACATTCAGATGTTAACAAACACTAATGGAAAACATGCAGAAAGCACTTCTCACTCATCAATCACACTCTCCAAACAAGCTGTGCCTCAGTGGGAAACCAAGTCTCAGAAAATGTGGTTTCCTAAGGCCCAGTTCTGCCACGTGTCCTTGGGTAACTTCAGGCAAATCACTTTGTCAATCTGAGCCTCAATGTCCTTATCTGGAAAAGATCATTGAGTTCTTCCCCTATCAGCCGTGTAACAAGACTCCAGCAAAATCATGCATATGAAAATTCCTTTGAAACACTACAAAGGTAGTTTTCTTCAAGAGCTTTTAAAAAATGTTTGCTTTAGTGTTTTATTGAAAGCTTAAATTTTTACCGGTTTCCTTTTAAATGGGTGTCCGAGAAGCCCTCTGGGAGCCTCTGGGAGCCTGCTTGGGTTTATCTTACAGCCGAGGCAGCAGCATCTCCAGGGCTGCATCCTGTGGGGTTCCCCACAAGTGATCTGGGGAGGAGGCTTTGTGTGCAAGGGATTTATTAGGGAGTGCTCCTAGTCAAATAGGTAAGGAAGCGGGGAAGGAGGATCAGAAAGGAAAGGAGGCCCAGCGAGGTACGTTATGGAACAAGTCACTCCGAGGGTAACTTTGGCTCACCCCACAAATGAACTCCAGTGAAAGTTATACCCCCAGAGCCATCCTGGTCAGGGGCAAGGGAGCTGGAGCATTTATACCTTTGTACCCATCGGTGACCACAAAGGGGGATGGGAGTGGGCACCGTCCCAGGCACTTGCAGCTTTCCTGTGTGCCCTCTGACAAACAAATGCAAATATGGCCAAAGGAAGGTTCCAGCACGGTAAGGGGATCTGAGTGGGTACAGGTAGAGCACTGACAATATCAGCCCCCAAAACGCTGGACATTCAAAACAAAGGAAATCAGGTGGGAACCAGTGTTACACATAGGACAGGCTTTGAGAGGTACCAGTTAGGTACATGGAGACTGGGCCCAGAGAGGTTGAGCGACTTGCTCTGAGTCACACAGATGGCAGCCAAAACTCCAGCACTGGTCTGCCCGTGAAGTCCATGTGGTCTGCCAAGGCCTGTGCACCCTCTTCTACACCATGTTGCTCACTACACTGGGTCTTTCCTATGGAGGCCCACCCAGAGGAAGTCTTTCATGTGCCACAGAATCTTACAGATCCCCCCTGCCTTCAGAAAGCTCAGACCCCTGTGGGTGTCCTCAGGATGGCCATTAGTGGCCCTTTCCCCACAGTCACTTCTCTCTTCCTGAATTTGTCCAACACAAGGCACCAGGATGGTTGAGCCATGACCTTATGAACCCCAAAGAGAGACGCCTATGTCTCAGATACAGGGTGGCCCGTCTCCTGGCTACCAAGACATTATTAGTGATTTGGGGAGAGTCAGTTAGACAAACAGGTACCATCCCAAACAAAAGATCTTGTGAGCTCACTCGTTTGTTTCTCCTTTATTGTACTTAAAGGCAATTACCCCATATCCTGCATTCTGAACATGAGCGAACATGTGAAGGAGCCAGATACACAGAAGCTCAAGTCACGCAGACCTCACGCCTAGCTAGGAAGCAATGGTCCAGAGCCCCAGTTCCGTGGCCGGCCCTGCCACACACTAGCGGAGAGATATTGGGTAAGATGTATAATCTTGTCTGGTCTGAGCGTCCTTGTTCATAAAGTCCTAAAGCCATACCTAGTCCACAATAGTGCTGTGAGGATCTACAATGTATCTAAGGGCTTCATGAAGTGTCAGCTTAATGTATACATAAAGGTATCTTATCCACATTTGTTCTAACAGCTTGATTTTTATAAAACCAAATGCAGACACTCCTCTTTCTCAGTATCATTGATCCAGCACCCTCACACACCCAGACACCAGGCAAGAATTAGGATAGAAAATCGTAAGGCCTCTGGGTGGATATACCAGATGACATGAACCCAGGAATCTTCCTCACAATAAAGCAACCAGGCTCTAATACCCAGTGTATTTTCTTCCAGGCAGTTCTAACCAGCTTCGTTATTGTGTCTGGTTTCTCAGAGTAGAAGCAAACAAAGACTCAAGAAGTTGGCCCACTGACCCTAGCAAAAAAGCAGTATTTAACAGCCAGACAGAAGAAATGTCCAGAAGAGTATAAATGACAGCTGTATTCATTGAAAATCATAGTCTGGGGTCAAAAGCCTACACATTCCAGAAAGCCCTGCTGTTGGTAATGACTTCAGACACTAAGAATCAAGTTGCATTGTGATCTGTGCTCTCTATTTAATAGTGCAGAGACAGCCAGTAGAAAGTTGACAGAAAAAATGTACAATAGCACTAGGAATTAAACCATAAGCATATTAAACAATAATAAATAATCTCTGGTGTTGAAATTAGCATGTTATTTTCTGAAATGAAAACACTCGGTGCTGGTGATGGTACGGTAAAACTGGGTCCCGAAAACCAAAAACTATATAAATATTTCAAAAGCAAGGAAAGATAAAGTGAATTTTAATAAAATAAAATGACATTCAGCATTCACCAGAAGTGGAAGATTGGAAAACTATACAGGAATATGGAAAATTGCTTATGATGTTAATGAGAAGCCACAAGACACTAAATTGCATGTACAGACCACACACAAGTGTCCCAAATCATATTTCTCTAAGAAAAAGGGACTGCGAGGAGTATCACAGTGTTTTTATTCTTTCCAGCCCCCTCCTCCTTCCTTAGCACATTATAGGCAGGGAAACTGAGGCCAAGTGGCTGCCTCTGCTGTTGAGGACCTGCCCAACAGTCTCCATGTGGTCTGCAGGAGAACCTGGAAAGGCAGATTTTGGAAAAGCTGGTGACCATGCACTGGGAGGGTCATGTCACAGAAGCCATCTGGGGCTGAGGGTGGAGAGGGCTGGTTCAGCACGTGGCTTTCGCACGTGTTCACTGAGCAATGAAGCCTGCTCAGTTACAGGCCCTGAGGAACAGAGGCAGGTCGGATCTGGTGTCTGCCCTCACAGAGCACATGGGAAGGAGAGATGGCGTCTCCCTGAAGAGGTCAGGGAAGGCAGCAAAGGGGAAGTCTGTAAACACATAAGTTACTTTACTTTATGTTGCTATTATCTATGTCTTTGAGGCCTCTGCTGTACCTGTGCAATGGGAATACTACCTAACCCTGCATATCCCTTCCCAACTCCGTGTTCATTGGCATCATGTCATGATCTTGAACCCAGGCAGCTCTGAGAACATCTGCATCCCGAAAAAGGGCAAATACTACAAATCAGAATTTGGCTTAATGTTTCATTGATGGGCTAGCGTTTAGACCCTGGGGACTTTCAAAAGGTGATAGAGGCGGGGCTTGGGTGGCTCAGTCAGTTAAGCATCTGACTTTGGCTCAGGTCCTGATCTCCCAGTTCATGGGTTCAAGCCCTGCATCAGGCTCTATGCTGACAGCTCAGATCCTGGAACCTGCTTCAGATTCTGTGTCTCCCTCTCTCTCTGCCCCTTCCCTGCTTGCACTCTGTCTCTCTGTCTTTCTCTCTCAAAAAGAAATAAACATTAAAAAATTAAAATGTGATGGAGAAAATGTAAATAATTCAGAGTAAATTTTAAAAGCCTACCATGCTTATAGTTTTTTTTTATTATGAATAGCATCAACATGGGGCGCCTGGGTGGCTTAGTCGGTTGGGCGTCCGACTTTCACTTAGGTCATGATCTCGTGGTTCGTGGGTTTGAGCCCCGCGTCGGGCTCTGTGCTGACTGCCAGCTCAGAGCCTGGAGCCTGTTTTGGATTCTGTGTCTCCCTCTCTCTCTGACCCTCCCCTGCTCACGCTCTCTCTCTCTCCTAGAAATAAATAAAACATTTTAAAAAAGTAAATAAACCTTAAAAAATTTTTTAAAAAAATGAATAGCTTCAACATATGAGGAAATTCTTCCAGTATTTGAATGAAAACTACTGTCTGATTAGCAGACAAATTCTCTTTGTCACTAATGAATGAGTGAAGTTCCACCGTATGTCTTCATTATTTCGTTTTGTCTTACTCATAGTGTAAATGAAAATACAGGCCAACATTCATGAAAGAACTTCACTCCATAACACGAGTGACTTCTCTGCTGCATCCTGTAGGAACCAAGCATTTGTTCATAGTGGGGTTTTTGCAATGCTATTGTTGGTGTTAGAATTAGAAAAACTGACAGTGGATTTTATAAGGAATAGCAGCACTGAAGGTAAAGGTGTATGGAATTTACAACAGACTATTGCATATTATTTGTAAATTGTATGCTACATATTCTTTACCTCAGGAAAAGATAGTAAACATATACAGATATATATATGGATACATTCTTTCTTAGGACATACTAACACACCACAGGTAAGGACTTGGGCAGGAAGAGACAGACAGGATTAGGTGAAGAAGGGTACGGTAGGGATTGCAAGTGGGTTCTATAGCAGAGCGACACCATAGGAGGTGAGGTGGGTGCTTTCTGCCAGGGTCCAACATCCTCCCTGCCCTGGATTCCCCTGGCCCTGGTCCCTGGACAAACAGCTTTCTGGAAGAAAAAGGAGGCCCTGGGTGGGGTGGCTTCTGACCGCCCAGTGAGTGAGCCTGGCTGGAGGTTGTGCTGAGCCCAGCCATCCCGTTAGGAAATGCCTTAGGGCCACTGGAGAGAGAGGACTCTCTCTGGACATTCAAAGCATCTCAGAGGTGAGAAGAGAGAAAGCCAGATATCTCCACACACAGTGCCAGCCCACTCGAGATCAAAGAGGAGACAAGTTCAAGAAGGGAAACTTGGGGGCAGATCTGGGCAGGCTATCTCCAGGGGGCCCTACACACCCAATCCTGGACCTGCATTTCTGCGCTTTAGGGTCACACTGCAGTCCCTGACTGCATTGTTTTTCTACCTGATTCTGCTATTATTTTGAATCCAAGTGAGACAGGAAAGTCCAAGAAGCTCTCTGCCCTTCACTGTGCATTCCCATACCTACTTTACTTTTACCATGGTTTCCACACTACATAATTTCTTTTAAAGTGGGCTTCACACCCAACGTGGAGCCCCGTTCAGAACTTGAACTCATGACCCTGAGATCAAAGCATGAGCTGAGATCAAGAGTCAGATGTGGGGCGCCTGGGTGGCTCAGTTGATTAAGTGTCCGACTTCAGCTCAGGTCATGATCTCATGGTTTGTGAGCTCAAGCCCTGCATCAGGCTGTCTGCTGTCAGCACAGAGCCTGCTTCAGATCCTCTGTTCCCCTCTCTCTGCCCCTCCCCCTCTCCCTGCCCCTCCCTCTCTCTCTGCCCCTCAGCAGCTCAGTCTCTCTCAAAATAAATAAATAAGCTTTAAAAAAAAAAAAAGTCAGACTGAGCCACCCAGACATCCCTCTCCTATACAGTTTTACATGTGTCTGTAGTCAGATTTCTCCTGCAATCCCTACCCTTACATATGTTCTTGATGTTGTTTGTATCTTATTATTTCCCTTAATTATTCCTAAGGTTAGTTTATATCATCAGTCTTTTTAAAGAACTGGCTTTCTGTTTTGTTGATCATCTGTACTGGGTTTTGTTTCATTTGGTTGTTTGATTTGGTTGTTTCTATTCCAATCATTTCTAATTTCAACTTCATCAGCTTTGTCCTTCTACTTCCTCTGAGTTTATTTTATTCTTACTCTAGCCTCTTCAATTGAAAGTTTAGTGATCCCACTGCTTATTTTTATTTAAAAAAGTTTTTTTTAACATTTATTTATTTTTGAGAGAGAGCACAAATGGGGGAGGGGCAGAGAGAGAGGGAGACACAGAATCCGAAGCAAGCTTCAGGCTCTGAGCAACCTGTCAGCACAGAGCCCAACGCAGGGCTCGAACCCACGAACTGTGAGATAATGACCTGAGCCGAAGTCAGATGCTCAACAGACTGAGCCACCCAGGCGTCCCCCCCCACTCCACTGCTTATTTTAAAATTTTTCTTTTTTAAGAGTGAATGCAGATAAAGCTATAAATTTCCCTCCAAGCCCTGCTTTGGCAACATCTAAGAGATCTGCTATTTACAAGTGTGCTTTTGTTTCCAGATGTATGGATTTGCGAGATAGAGCTATCTTTCAATAACTGAATCTTTTTTTAAAAATATTTTTAGTTATTTCAAGGAGAGAGAGAGAGAGAGCGTGAGCAGGGGAGGGTCAGAGAGAGAGGGAGATACAGACTCTGAAATAGGCTCCAGGCTCCGAGCTGGCAGTCAGCACAGAGCCCGACGCAGGGCCCAAACCCACGAACTGCGAGATCGTGACCTAAGCGAAAGTCGGACGCTTAACCGACTAAGCCACCCAGGCGCCCCTCAATAACTGAATCTTAACTGCTTTGCATTCTGGCCAGTGGATATAGTTTGCTTGATGGCAGCATTTTGTAGTTCACTGAGATTTCCACTACTTACTATTTTTTCTTAATATGTTTTAAAAATTGAAGTATAATATATACTCAGTAAAGTATATACAGATTATGGGTATACCTTAATGAATGTTTACAAATATATATATCTATGATTCTGCCTGTGGATCAATAGATAGAACATTACCAGACCAGAGAAGACTTCTTACCTTCTCCACATCAACACTCCTCAGAGGGATCATCATGATTCATTTTTCCATTCATACATTTGTCTGAGTCTTATAAATGAAATTGTACCATATGTATTCTTTTGTGTCTAGCTTCCTCCTCTCTATATTATGTCTGTATGATTCATCTGTGTTTTTCAGCATAGCAATGGTTTCATTCATTTCCACTGAAACATAACTATCCACTGTTCAAATACATTGCAATTTATTAAGTTATTATAATGTATAGTTATCACAAACAATCCAGGTCTGAACATTCTTATACATATCTTTTAATACAGACATGCATTTTTAATAGGTATATATTTGAAAGTACTAATTAACTTTATTGCCTTTTTTTTTTTTTTTTTAGAGAGAGAGACAGGGTGCAAGTGAGCAAGGGCCAGAAAGAGAGAGAGAAAGAATCCCACGAGGAGCAGAGAGAGAGCGGGAGAGAGAAGCAAGGCTCACCCAGAGCTCGTGTTTTTACCCAAAGTGGGGCTCATGCTCACCCAATACAGGGCTTAAGCTCACTTGGATGTGGGATTCCAACTCACCAACCATGAGATCATGACCTGAGCCAAAGTCAGATACTTAACAACTGAGCTACCCAGGTGCCCAGTACTAATTAACTTTCAACTTTGGGATTCTGAGTATATTTTTTCCTATCTTATTTTATTTAAAAAAAAATTTAATGCTTTTTATTTATTTCTGAGAGAAAGAGACAGCGTGAGCAAGGGAAGGTCAGAGAGAGAGTAAGACACAGAATCTGAAACAGGCTCCAGGCTCTGAGCTAGCTGTCAGCATAGAGCCTGACACGGGGCTTGAACCTACAAACCGTGAGATCATGACCTGAGCTGAAGTCAGATGTATAACCTACTGAGCCACCCAGGCGCCCCTTCCTATCTTATTTTAAATATTATTTGGATCAGGGCAGGATATAAAAATATCTTATGTATTACTATGTCAAATGAATCAGGAGCTATAACTCACAGTAGTTTTGACCCCATATTCGCTTTCCTGGCTCTTAGTGTTCAAACTTAGAAGAATCTAAAACCCAGATCTCTCAGGCAGTGGCTTGCAAACTTCAGTCTCAGAATCATCTGGAGTGTTTGTTAAAAATTCCCAATCCTGTCTCTGCCCCCAAACCTTGGTTTCTCCAGGAATAGGATCCAGGAATCTGCATTTTAGCAAGTATCCCCAGGTGATTCTACTGCTCACTCAGGTGTCAAACACCTTCCTGGATTCCATGTTTCCATGACTGTGGACCAGTGAGGTGAATTATCACCATCCCAGGCAGCCTGAGTCCCTCCTTGGCCCCTATTGAGAACCCCAGTTATAACTGGGTTCTTTTCCTGCCCACTTCCTCCTTGTCTTCACTCCTAAAAGCCCAACTAAAGAATGTGGGTGGTTTATCAGAATTACCAATAAGTTTGGGTGGATCTGGCCCCTTTCCTCACTGCACCCATGGAAAAACTGAGGTCAAGGAGATGAAGGAGAGTCTGTAGGGAGACAGGTTCCTACCCTCCCTGTGTCTACAATAAGGAGATTCCTTAGTCCCGAGTTTCCTGAGAGTCTCTGTTCCAGAAGAGGCCTGTGTTATCAGAGTGAGCATGGCCTTTAAAATCAGACAGACCTGAGCTCAAATCCTAGTTCCTCTCTTTGAAGCAAATGAATGGAGGTTTCTGAATCTCAGGTCCCATCTTGAAAATGGGTTTAGAGCTGATGTTAAGACGAGAGCTAACATATATATGAGGCATTTGGCACATGGTATGTGCTTAGTGAATGGGTGTAATTACTATTAAGAGAATCTCAGTCACCCAGGAAGTGCTGTCACTTAATCTGGAACAGTCACCGGCTGGGTGGCAGAAGCTTAGGAGGAAGGAATGCTCACCCTCCCAATGCCTTACCTAGGGTCCTTAGGGTTTTCCTTCCTCTTGTGGCCTGCATGCCTGGACTCCATATTCACCTGGAGCCCCTCCAGAGGACACACATTTCCTGAGTGGCAACAGGAGGCTGGGTCCTAAGGGGCACTGGGATTTCAGTTCCTGCTTTGAGGAGTACCCAACCTGCAGATGGGCAGGCGTGTGTATGGAGAGCTGCGGTACAGAGGGCAAAGTGAACATTGAGGTGAGGAAGCAGAGTTGGGGTGAGCCCCAGGCATGGTCAGGGAAAACACAGCAGATGAATGCAAGCCTAGCAGCTAACAGATGGGCAAGTGGGGAGGGACAAGGACTTAGGCAAACACTCCCAGTGGCCCTAAGACCTGGCTCCCCTGCCTTTCCACCTGTTTTGGAATTTATCTTCTAGGGAAAGCTGGATTGATAGACTGTCACTAAAGAGCCCAGCAGATATGTAAGAGCTTAATATGAACCTGTAGACATAAAGCAAACCAAGGATGTTAAGCAAATTGAGATTCACAAAGTCTTTTGTTTGACTATCTGAACTAATATTTCACCAAAAAAGGGGCATCCCCCCAGCCCCTCAGGGGGCTGAATTTGTGTTAATAAGCAGTATTTACAAAATATTTTGGTCTCAAATCACATCTACATGGATGTTTAGATGCAAGAGCAAGAACTCACTTCAGATAGCACTTTGCTCTTTTCATGGCCAAGCCTTGCACTTGGTATCTGGGTCCCAGCAGTCAAGAGGCCTGTGTTCTAGCCAATCTATGCCTGGCTTGCTCTGTGATCTGGGCAATTCCCTCTCCCTCTCTGGGCCTCGGTATCTCTATGAATCAGCAATTGGGCTAATTCCTCCCAAGGCACCTTCAGACCCAGAGTTCTCAGATCCTAACACCTTTTTCTGGATACTTGTAGCAGCTCTGGGAGGTAGTCAACATCATGCCCATTTTATATAGAGCCAAAGCTTAGAGGAGTAAAGGGTCAGAAGTCACCAAAGAGTCAAAGGCTTAGCCGGACCAGAACCCAGAGCCCCACACCTTGCCTGAGCATACCTCCTAGAAAGCCATGTGTGCCCACATCTGCATGTACATGCACGCATGTGTATCAGGGCACAGGTTTCCACATGAGCCCCAGAGCTGCCCTGCAGTTGTTCTTGGATGCTGCGTGTACAGACTCGTTGGCTGGGCCAGGCCTGTTCCAAGCAGTTCCACCCTGCGGGAGGCGGGAGAAGAGGGGAAGGCGGGTAGGAGGGAGGGAGCTACACCTACATTTTTGTGCTGCCCTCTGATTTTAGCTGCTGCAATGTTGGCTCCTGGCTGCTGTGTACTTAGCTAAGTCTGAGTGACTCCATACACAGGCAGTGGGCCGGAACACTCCCCTCCAAGCACTGAAACTGACAAGCTCCTTGCACAGCTGGTACCCAGGCTTGCAGGAGCATTCACAGCCCTTCTTGCACCTGCACACTGAAACGTTCACACACACGTGTGTGTGTGTGTGTGTGCATGCACACAAACACGCAAGCTCATGCACACACTTAGCAAGTGATTCCCCCTCTGGCCCCAGGTTCCTCATCAGTAAAATGGGAGACAACTCTCCCTGCCTCACCAGATGATCCTTTGAGTTCAAAGACACTGAAGTTAGTTGCGCAAACTGTAAAGAACTGGGAGGACCCTGCTGAGATAATGCTCATCCAATCTGCCCACACAGATGGCAAAGAACAGGGCTTTTTTTCCTTTTTAAAAAATAATAGGGGGTGCCTGGGTGGCTCAGTCAGTTAAGTGTCCAACTCTTGATTTCGGCTCAGGTCATGATCTCAAGGTTCGTGGGGTCAAGCCCCCGTATGGAGCCTGCTTGGGATTCTCTCTCTCCCTCTCTCTCAGAATAAATAAACTTGAAAAAAACTAATAAAATAAGTCACGCTTTTAAATGAGATTAGATAAGTTTACTCTAGTTTCAATACAAAGTTGGTGATTTCAACCTCAGAATCACACTCTCGGGTGTGCCCCTTCCTCCTCTCCACCCAATCAGTAATGGTTTGATGGCAGAGAATATCCTGATTGACAATTCAAAAGAAAGATGATAGGAATTTTGGACTTCTAGCAAAAATAAATTTGTTGTTTTGAGAAAAGAAAAATAAATAAAAAATAAAGATGATATAACAAGATAGTAATAGAATGGACTCTGGAACCAGACTACCTGGGCTCAAATCCCAGTTCTTCCACTTGCTGGTGTGTCATGTTGCCTTGGATGTGTGATTTCATTGCTTTGTGCCTCAGGCTCCCCATCTGCCAGATGTGGTGACTATACTACAGGATCTACCTCACTGGGGTGATTATGAGTGTCTGCACATACAAAACTGCTCACTAAGAGGGGCTGTATTATTTTTTTCCTGGAAGCAGAGTAGGTGGTGATGATCACGTTCAAGGGGGCTCAGTGATTCACTGCCAGTACCAAGCCAGCCCTGAGCTCTCCCGTGCCCCCTCTAGTCTACACCGGTTTTGGGGGAACTCTGTCATCAGAGAGTAAAGCAGCTACTCTAGCCCAAGTCCTTGCCACAGCCTTGTCTATAGCTCCCATGGGAGGCTCTAATGAGGGAAACTCAAGCTCTTGCTGGGTAAAAGCAGAAAGGTAAGGCTCTCTGTACCACTCTCTACCAGTGTTAGCTCCAACATCACTGTCATCTATGACTGGATATGGGACTCTGGTGGCAGAGGGCTTGAAACCGAGGGCTGTAGGGATCCAGAAATCTATCAGAAAAGGAATAAACTAAACAAAGAATTGGGTTCCAAATTCTGCTCTGCCTGACGAGCTGGGTGACCGAGGCAAGTCACTTCACCTCTCTGAACCTTTGGAGGCAACATTATTGGTTGCAGTTCTTAAGGTTAGGATTTGATAAGATCAGAAATGGCTCACATTCCAAAGGATGTCAGTAAAGAAGGATTTGCTCAGTTCAGTGAAGGTATGAGAAGAGGTCAAACGTGGAGACTGACTCTACCCTGCTAAGCTGCTAAGAGGCATCATAAACCCTCATTATTGAAAAATTACTATGGGAGTAATTTTATTTGCAAGGGAAATGCAGCCCAAGAGGCCAAGGCACAAAAGGTCAAGTCAAGTCATAGAAGCTGTATCTGTCCTGAAGGCAGCCACTCAGAGGATGGGAACTGGAGGGGCTTTAGGATACACACTGTGAGTGAGCACTCTGCCTGAAGAGGTAAGCACATGGTTTTCAGTGTTAGCCACAACTGGGTTTGAATCCCTACTTGGCTACTTGTCACCAGCTGAGTGACCTTAGTTAAGTCAACCCTCTGTCTCACAGCTTCCTCGTCTGTAAAATGGGCATAATAATCGTGGCCCAGGTGGCTGTGTGCAGGATCACGTAAGGTGATACAGCGAAAAGCTGCTGGCACACAGTAAGCTCAATACATGGAAAGTATGGTTCTCATCTAGGACTCTCTTGTCTTGGGGTGTTAGAAATAAAATAAAACTTCACTCAGGTGAAGAAGTTTTATTTCTTAATAAAGAACGCTTAAGAAGATATTGTTTTAAGTAACCAAGAAGGGAAAGAATGGGCTGGCCTTAGGGTGATCAGGAACTCAAACACCAAGATACTTTCCTCTCAGCTTTTCATCTCTGTTGGCTTCATTCCTTCCACAGGCTTCTTGATGGATGAGGACATGGCTTCCCACAGCTCTAGCTTCACTTCTCCATCACCCATCAGGAGAGAATGCTTTCTCATCGGCAAAATAAAGAAAAGGAAAAGAAAGGAAAGGGGAGGGGAGGGGAGAGGAGGGAAGAAAGAAAGAAAGAAAGAAAGAAAGAAAGAAAGAAAGAAAGAAAGAAAGAAAGAAAGAAAGAAAGAAAGAAGAAAAGAAAAGAGAAAAAGAAAAGAAAGTCCCAAGAAAGGACTTGGGTCACATGGTCACCCTTGGGCCAATCACAGTAGCCAGGAGGATGGAGTCATCTGATTGGCTCAGCCTGGGTCATGTGCCTCGGGCGCTGAGGGTGTGTTTCCAGAAGAAAGAGAGGAGCCTGATGTTGTACAATTTTCTCCCCCAGAGAGTCCTGCGTGTGGGTGGAGTAGGGGAACAGTTATCTGTGCTAGGTGCTGCGGATGGCATGAAGCCACTGCTCACAAGTGCTACATCCTCTTGTGCCTTTGGTGCCGGGTTTATCCTAAAATGTTGTCTTGGTAGAAACAGCTCCCCTTAATACAGCTTAATGCTGCCCAAATCCACCATCTTCAGACGCTGTTTGCAGAGCTTACGCTGTGCTCACAGCAGGCAAAGCCCAGGCACCATGACAGTCTCACTGGAGGGCCCATTGTGGATCTTTCCCAGCCCCTGCCTGCTTGTCTCCAGACTCAGCTGGAGCCTGGCCCCCTGGACGACTCCTGGACGCAGACCTCAAGGAGATTGGGGGGGGGGTGCTGTACTTAAAGCAAAAAACGGCAGTGCTGGAAGGGACCTCAGAAACCACCTGGCCCATTTCATAGGTGGGAAGACTGAAGCCAAGAGAGAGCCAGGGACCTGCCTACCCAAGAACACAGAGCTCCTTGGGGACTAGTGTCTTTTTCAAGAAGCACCCTCAACCTGTGGGTAAGGTAGGTCCTGAATAAATATTAAATGAATGAATTAATGAACTGAGATTTTAATCCAGACCTCTTGTTTCCCAGGCCCATATAACTTTGCTCCCTCTTCAACCTAAAAATCTTAATTTCTAGATCTTAAGTCCTTGCCCATTGTAAGGGGAGGGGGGGTCTGTGGCCAGGATGAGCAGGAGAGCTATATAGGTGCTGGGAGGACCAAACTGCTGACAATCCTAGCTGAAGTGAATGAGAAGTGGTATGTGGTATTGGGGCAGGCAGCTGGGGAGGACAGACTGAAGAGGGATGAGTATATACTCATTATCTTTTTATAATTTGGGATTTGATTTTGTGTGTGATAGGCACAGCAGGGATTCCATTCCATCTGCTGGAGGAGAAAACAGAAGCCCCAAGAGGTCAAATGACTTACTCAACCTTCCTCCCCGTCCCCCCCCACCCAGCCCCCAGCAATTTGCAGAGGAGCTCAGACCCCTCCTGAGGTGTAGGTGATTCAGCTTCTGACTCACCACCCCCTGTGGCAGACGCCTGGGGCCTTATCCACATGCCCTCAGCACCTGCCACTCTGCCTGGGAGCCCTCCCTGTTGGTCATCCCCAGCACAGGCCAGACATGCTGGGAGTTCACTCCCTGGAAGCAATCCTTAACCAATGGTTGACGCCCAAGTTGGGGACACATACTCCACCTGCCTCACCCCCCACCCCCAGGTGGCTTAACACCAATGCTGAACATATGTACCACACTGGTTCCCAGCATGACCAAGATCCAATTGCCCAACAGGGGTCATTTGCATGATAATATGCCATTCACTGTGTCCTCTCCTGCCCTGCTTTATTTCCATGCTCCCTGGCACCATTTCCTGGGATGCTCTCCCAAGTAAACTACTTGGACTTGAACCTTTGTCTTAGAGTCTGCTTCTAGCCTAACCCAAACTAAGACAACCACCTTCTTTTAAAAAGAGAGTGGACTTGCTGACTAAATAATGACAAACACAGCCTATAAAAAGCAAATCCAAGCCAGGCCTAGAATGCCACAATGCCTTCTTACTCCGTGCCTGCCCCTTTCCTGCCACGCACCCTCACCAGTCCTACAAGTTCCTCCACCACCCACTAAGGAGGTCATTGCCTCTGAGGGTGTCACAGTTCATGCTACTGAGAACCAGCACCATGCAAGGCTGACTCCATCCCTGAGCCCTGGGTGATAGTTTCCCATGGCTCTGAAAAGATACCAGCAGTGAGTTGGCACCTGCCCTGATTCCTCAGGCAGGTGCTGGAATGTCCCTGTGCCACCTATGAGCCCTGCCTCATGTCACCCCATGAGGGGTGACCCCACAGGATGATCTGAGGAACAGAATCATGGAGTCATGGATACTGAGCAGGAGAGACCCACAGGGACTGGGTGCCTTGTCTAACCCTCCCATTGTAAGGGGGAGGAGATGAGACCTGGGGAGATGAGGTCATGTCCAAGGTCACAACGTGTGTCAAGAATGGGGGTCTTGCCCAGGGTCACACAATGCATCAGGATTAGAATGCAGCATAAACCCAGGCTTTTTTCTTTTGTTTCTAGTTTGATGTTTTGGGCTTATTACAAAAAATTATAGAAAGAGGAGAGGGGAACAGGGAAGAAGACCAAGAACATGGGATTTAAGGCGAGGCAGACCTTGACTTGAAACCCAGTTTTGCTGACTGTTGACTGAGTGCTTTAAACAACTAGCTAAGTACCATGTGCCTCAGTTTCTATGATTGTAAAGTTGAGGTTCTATTAGCCATCCAACAGGGCTGTCAGAGATAACTGAGGCAGAAGGCCCTTGTTAGTATGAGATACTCAATAAACATTGGTTGACTCTGAATCTAAAAAGAGATTCTGCCTATCTTTAGGCCCCTGTGTGGGATAAACTCCAGGGAGGTTAAACAGAAATGCTCTCACCATCTCTGTAATCATTTCTGGAGAGTTTACAGCAGGGTCTAGTGCAGAATTTGCACACTGTACGCTTCAGAGTGCTACCTCTATGTGAGAAAAGATGCCATGGAAACAAGTAAGTTTGGAAAGAGTGCCAAGTTTATATACTGCAGGATTTCTCATGGCCTTTGCTTCTTAATGTGCTTTGTACATGTGCTGCGTTTCCTGGTGTATCTGACCATGCAATTAATTTTGTCAGGAGCGCTAAATGTCCCCCAGCAGTTGGGGGTGCTCCAGAAAACCATCTGGGAAACAGTTGCTGGGGAAAAGGTCACCTGACTGAAGTTAGGAGCCTTTGGTTCTCATTTTATGTCTGCCACTTACTCACTGTGTCACCTTAGACATATCCCTGACCCATATTGGCCTCGGTTTCCTCATCTGTAAAATGAGAGGCAGGGAATGGAATTCCTAAGGGTGCTTCCAGTTCTGATGTGCTGGGATCTCAAAGCTCCTCTCCTCCACCATTAGTTCCCTATTTTTAACCCTAGCACACCCAATTCTGGCCAAAGAGAGTGCTGGGAGAAGGGCAGAGGGTCCCCAGAGAGGACCCAAGCAGGGTCATTGCTGGCCCCGGTGTCTTGCCCCAGAAACGTAGGCGGAACTGGTCAGAGCAGGGCCCTGCCAGCCTCCAGCCTGGAGACGTGAGAGTTGCTCTCCTCCCCTCCCTCCTCCTCTGCCCCCCTGCCGGGACAGTCAGCCGCTGGGGGATTAGGAGCAGGCCCAGCGCCCATTCAAGCCATTCAGCAAGACAGGAAGCCAAGCTCGCTCCTGCCCGCCTGCCTCTGCTGGGCAGGTCTACAGGATTATGCACATTGTGTTTCTCGGACTTGCACAAAGGGAGGCCCAGCCCACTGGGAAAGGCTGTGTCCAGGCGGGAATTCACCACCTGGAAGCCAGGGTAGGCTGCTGGGCTGCAGAGCTAGTCTGCCCATTGGCCTGCGGAGCCAGAGGCTGCACCCTCACAGGTGCCTGGTGTTGCCCTTGACCTGCATAGTGGGTGGCTTGGGGCTCCCAGGGGCGTGATGGGTGCAGTCCCTTACAGTGTCTCCCAAGATGAGGTCCCCGCATCCACACACAAAGTTTTAGCCTGAATGCAGGAGTCTTTTCTCAGGACAATGCAGACCCTGGCACAAAATGCAGGTAGGTTGCAGGCGGGTGAGGACAAGTCCATCTCTCTGAGCCAGAGGCTTCTGAAGGCTTCTGAGGAACTGAAGTGTTCACTTTCTCTGCCTCCTTACAGCTGCCATCTAATCCTTAGCCTGGACAAGCTGTACCTGACTTTGAAGGTGACTCGAAGACAGAGATGTTCTTGTCAGTTCCCAAGGGCTGGGGCCAGATCTGACTGCACAGCCAGGCTCTGCCACAGGTCAGGAGGCTCAGTCCCAGCTGGCCACTTGGAGAGATGGGCATTCACCGTCTGGGATCCTACGGAAAAGATACGTGCTCCAGGTGGTGCAGGGTGCCCTGAACTCCACTCGTTCCTAATTTCAGCCTTATCTGTGTACACCCGTACCATTACTGACAATCTGACAATGTGTTATGGGTTTTTTTTTTTTTTAAATCAACTTACTTTTTAAATTGAAACGACTTCTTTGGCCCTTTGCTAGGCAATGGTATCTGTGAAATCATGGGTCTTGTGTGCTTGCTAGTAGTTCCTATTACAATAAAAATAATTCCCCAATCATGGAAAAAAATGGCTTGGCCCTAGACTACCACAGTCAGCTTTCAGCATCGTCAGTGGTAATTAAAGTAGAGAGAATGGGGTTGGATGATAGTCGCCAAGCCTCCTTCAGCTCTTGAGAACTGGGTTTCTATGATACTAAAAATCCTCAATGCCACTGATTCCAAAATTCCCTGCAGCAACCTGAGCCAGACCCTCAACAGTCATCACAGACCCCTCCTTCTTCCTCCTCCCTCTGATGCAGGCAGTGGTGGTTCTGCCTCCTGAATACCTCGCCCATCTGCCCCGCCCTTTCCCATCCATCCCTCTGGCCACTGCCTTAGTTTAGGTTTTCATCCACTCTCCCCAGATCCCTGTAGGAGCCACTCGCCCATCTTCCTGGCACCTTCTAACCACCTCCAATCCACTCTCCACCCTGCAACCTGTGCATTCTTTTCACCATGTGTATCAAAAGTGCCTAGAACACAGTAAACATTCCATTAATAACAGCTATAAATAGTTTTAAGGATGCAAATCTAGTTAAGTCTCTTAATTGGTTAAAAGCTCCCATGGCTTCCCCATAGACCTTAGGACACCAGAAATTCCTTAACCTGGTATAGAAGGCTCTTTTTTGAGCTAGCCCCTCCCTACTCTTTAGCTGTATTTTTCATCATTTCCAAACTCTCCCTGGGCTCCAGTGAGACCACAGTAGGAGGCATCCACATGTGCCACTCTGTTTCATGCCTCTGTGCCTTCGCTGATTCTGCCTCTTCTCCTAAGAATGTCCACCTCCCAGACCACCACTTCTTCTTCATCTGGATCTTAGTAAATGGCATCATCCTCTCTGTATCTGTCAGGTTGTGCTGCATAACACACCACCCCAAAACATAGTAGCTTAAAACAAAACAAAACAAAACACCGCTGATTATTTGTCACAGGTCTGTAGATTGGGCAGATGGTTCTTCTGGTCTGGGCTGGTCTCCCTCACATGTGCGGGGCCTCAGCTGGGATATGTGGGACAGCTGGGATGGCTAGAATCTCTCTTGACATGATCTTATCCTCCAGGAGGCTAGCTTGGACTCATTTACACGGTGGACTCAGGTTCCCAGCAGCAAGAGAGAGGGCAAGCCCCATTGTGCAAGTGCTTCTGAAATCTCAGTTTGCATCACATTTGCAAACGTCCACTGGCCAAAGCAAGTCATCTGACCAAGCCTGGCTTCGAAAGCAGACAAAGAAGGCAACTGCCAGATGGACACAGAAGGCAAGGGGCTGGGATCTTAAAGAGGGAACAGAAGACACAGACCTCTCTAGGAATAAATTAACAAAAGTTTGCACTCATCATGAACTTTGAGTAATGGCCTAAGACATGCCTAAAGATGTTCTTCAAACATTAATAAGCGCCCTGAGACTAGAAAGTGTCACCCTCCTGCAAGTGGTACAGGAGTCCAGAGGCAGATGTGTGGACGTGGGACAAGACAGGCCCAGAACAGACCCGAATGGGGCCTTTCCTTATTGGGTCATTTGATCTTTGGAGATTAGGACACATTCTCAAATACTAGGGCTACTGTACTCCCAGGTTTGCAGGGTTTACTTGCTTGCCCCTCAACATGGTGATGCCATGTAAGGGAACTGAAGGCTGCTCAGGCTGTATCCCTTACATACCCACAAAGCAGAGTTTCTGTGTGTAAGCTTGTGTCAGGATGATCCCTTGCCACTTGTGCTTATTTCTCATGCACACGGAGTTTTACCTCAGCTACCCTCCATCCCAGAATCACTCCAGCTCAGTTTTCCAACTTCATCAGGACTCACTATAGCTGAAATTGAGTTTACATTTTTGCAGTACTCCAGTATACCTTGGCTAGAGACTGCTGCATTACATTAGTCACATAGCTAAGCCAGTGGGACCCTCCAACAAGAAGCTGGATGTCTGTCACAGCCCAGCAGTTTATGGTAAATTGTATATACACTTGTACATATTAATACATATATATTAAAATATACGTGATTCTTATTTAATAATATGATTCCTTTTTTAGTGGTCCCATTTATCTTAAAAAATTTTTAATTGAGTTATTCCATGAATATAGTCTACTAGTATATCTTGATCTTGGTATATACATATCTATTCCTTTGTGTCTGACTTCTTTTGTTCAGCATAATGTCTTTGAGGTTCATCCATGTTGTTGCATATATCAGTAGTTTGTTCTTTTTTATTGCTGAGAAGTATTCTATTCTATGAATATATTACAGTTTCTTTACAGACACTGGGCCGTTTCTAGGATAGGAATATTACAGATAATGCTGCTGTGAATATATACTCCTGTACTTTTCTTCTGGTGGAATACACTTGTGTGCAGCATGTACCCAGGAGTGGGATGGCTGAATCCTAGGACAGGTGTCTGTTTAGCTGCAGTGTGTCATTTTAAAGAGCTTTTCCTTCATCAAGTCCCTCCAGGCACTGTTATATGCAGGCTCCCCAGACCAGGTTGGATTCTGCCTGAACGTCAGCCTGTATCATAGTGCTCCAGACGGACCCAACCCGAGCAGCCCCCTTTATGGAATGCTGTCTTAATAGAGTTTTTCTACCTCATCTATGCTATACAAACATTGGCACTGTCACATACTTTATTGCAAACATTGTTTTATGTTCCTTGACTAAATGCTCCTTGAAGGCAGGTATTTCCACATCTCTATAATCCCCCTTGCTTGGCAGGCAACAGATAATTAATGTTTAAAGATAAACAGTACTAATTAGTTATCTGCTGTTATGCAAGAAATGATGCTCAGGTTTGGTGGCTAACATTGGTTAGTTCACAGCTTCTGTGGGTCAGAGATCTAAGAGCAGCTGAGCCAGGTGGTCCCGCTCAGAGTCTGTCATAAGATTGCAGTCAAGATACTGGCCAGAGCTGCAGGCCTCTGGAGGCTTGACTGGGGCCGGAGGATCCTCTTCCTAATTCACTCACTGCTGACGGTTGGCTAGAGACCTGCAAGCTGGCTTCCCCAGAGCGAGGGATTAGAGAGACCAAGTAGCAAGCTGTAGCATCTTTTATGACCTAGTCTTTGAAGTCACACACGGTCACTTCTGCTTTATTGTGTTCATTAGAAATGAAGTGCTACATCCAGTCAGTGCCCAAGAGGAGGAGAACTGAGCTCTACTCCTTGAAGGGAGGAATATTAAAGAATTTGTAGACATATCCTAAAACCACCATCTCTAATAATAGCTAACATTTATTGAGTGCTTACTATGTGCCAGGTGCTATACTATGTATTTTTCACAGAGTACTTTGTTTAGCTTGTTACAACTTTGTTACTTGTTACAACACCACAAGGGAGATACTATTTTCAATTTTTCAGGCAGGAAACTAAGGAGCTGAGATATTAAGGAATTTGCCCAATGTCCCACAGTAAATGACTGAGCTAGAATGGGAGCCCAGGGGTCAGACTCCCAGAGATTCTGCTCCCAACCATTAACTAATGCCATGAACAAGAGACAGTGGATGATTCTATGCATTTAGGGGTCTCAGATGGAGTGATGGGCTGAATGGTGGACCCAAAGATATGACCACGTCCTAATTTCTGGAACCTGTGGACATCACCTTATTTGACAAAAGATGTGATTAAGCTAAGGATCTTGAGAGGACTTGAGAGGAGGTGTTTAACTTGGATTGTCCATGTAAGCCTTACATACAATCACATGCACCCTCATAAAAGAGAGCCAAAGGGAGTTTTACACATAGCAGGAGAAAACAGAGAAGAAAAGATGATGTGAAGACAAAGGCAGAGATTGGAGTGATGCAGCCAAAGCCAAGGAATTCTGGCAGCAACTAGAAATTGGAAGAGGCCAGGCACACATCCTGTCCTATGGAGTCGAGAGGAACTGCAGCCAAGCAGATACCTTGATTTGGGACTTCTGGCCTCCAGAACTATAAGACAATAAACTGCTATAGTTTTAAGCCACCAAGTTTGTGGTTCTTTGTTATAGCAGCCAGAGGAAACTAATACAGCTATAAAATGTGTCCTATCTCCCTGTTTAGTGTTGCTCTTGATGGCTGAATGGAGTGTTTGGGGCTTATTAGCATGGTTCTTGCCTTTGGATCAGCTTGGCATCAACTCACCCTTAAAGCAGTAGAAAAATTAAAATCAAGTTAAAAGGAGAGGAAGAAAATTGTATAAGAACCATCTATCTTATTATTGAACTTAAGTTTTACTCTGAGCTTCCTGGTAGCTGAGGCTAAAAGAGAATCAATGTATAATTTTCATTTTCTGATAAAAATGAACCACATCTGTTCTTCAAGAAACACACATCTCTCCCTCATATTATATTCTAAGAGCAACTGAACATGCGTTTATTCATACACTGAACAAACCAAGAGGTAAAATATCAGGAGTGACTTTGAGAAGATCAAGGGACTGTCCTCATGTGGAAGTTCTTATGTAATCCCTGGATAAGAACTCTAGCCTGACAGAGAAACAAAGTTCAACATCACACAGCCTGGCACCCAGGAATGACAGCTCATATGGATGCAGGGTTCCAAAGTTCACCAAGTACTTGTACAGCCATTATCCTACATGTGCTCAAACAGCTCCTGAGAGCCAGGAAGAGAAGACAGTGTAATCTTCATCTCCAGATGCAGACACCAAGGCCAAGAGAGTAAAGAGATTAGATTGCCCCAAGCTGATGAGAGAAAGGGCAAGGTTTCAGTGAGGCTGCAAGAATGGGTTACCAGGTTCTACTTAGTCCAGATGCCTCCTATTGCTCTACAAGGATTTCATGCCCATCTGTCTTAACTCTCCAAGCACTGAGCCACTTAACTCTCCCCACTGAGCCATTGTGGGAAGGGTCTTACTCTCACACTTCTTGGGAAGCCCCCAATACCTATCCAGAGCTAGTTGGTGAGAGTCCACAACTCACGTCCATACCCTGCCTGGTCCTTTAGCTCAGGTCGCAAGCTCACTGAGAAGAGTCTCTTAAAGGAGTGGGGTTGGAGGGAGGACTAGCTGTGGGCTCAGACCTAGCATTAGGAAGAGAGACCAAAGGGGCACCTGGGTGGCTTAGTCGGTTAAGCGTCCGACTTTCGCTTAGGTCATGATCTCGCAGTTTGTGGGTTCGAGCCCTGCGTCGGGCTCTGGGCTGACTGCCAGTTCAGAGCCTGGAGCTTGTTTCAGAGTCTGTGACTACCTCTCTCTCTGACCCTCCCCTGCTCATGCTCTCTCTCTCTCTCTCCCCTAGAAATAAATTTTTAAAAAAAACATTAAAAAAAAAAAAAAAGGAAGAGAGACCGTAGAGTGAGGGTGATGCCTGCCCAGCTGGGTTGTGGCCAGGGCGCTGTCCGCCCTGCAGTGCTGACTGGTGGCAGATTTCTGGGGGAAATGCGACCCCCAGGGAGACAGGTTTGGTCTTCCCATCTCCCACCTTCATGACCAGAGGCTGATAGTATTGGAGTCATTTCATCACCTGAGGGACCAGGAGGAAAAGAAGAGGGACTGGCCACTTCCCCAGCTCCCCTCCCTCACTTTCTCCCCACTCCATACCTTCCGGTGCCTCTTTCTCCCCATTCACCTTCTTTTACTCCACTCCCATCTCCTCGCCATTCCTCTGAAGTCACTTTCTTTCCACTCCCCCCTATGCCTGTCTGCTCTCTCTGTTTCTTCCACCCTTCCTCTGTCCTCTTCACTCACCAGGTGTGCAACTCTTGTAAGTTTTTTAATATCTCTGAGTGAAAGCCCTGACCTCACAGGGTGGTTGTAAAGCTCTGTGGCCAGTGTAGAGAAAATGCCCAATCCAAGTGCATTATCCTCACCCATTTATTTCCCTTTCTCCCAGGGTGGGTGGAGACACCACATTAGCTCTCTTGCCTCCCTCATCAGAGCCCAGCATGCTGACTGCCTTGGGGCATGATCATCCTCCTCCACCTGAGGGGACAGACCCTGGTCCAGAGAGACTGGTCACATCCAGCAGGGCAGGGGGTGAGACATGATGTTTGATGAAGATCTCTAGAGAGGAAGGGACTCATGATTTACCACACACCCACTGTGTGCTAGGCTTGGGGGTAAGAATTTTATGTGCATTATCACATAAATGTAGGGTTCTTTGTGAGAACCCTACAAAGCAGGTACTATTATTAGTACACTTGTTAACAGATGAGTAGATGAGATGAGTAGAGAGATACAGAGAGGTGAAGTGACTGTCCCTGGGTCACACAGCTATTAAGTAAAGATAGGTCACTCTGACTCTAAATGCCATGCTCTTTATCTTAACTTTTTACTATGGGAAAATGTAAACATAGAAGAGTAGACAGAATAGCATAATGAACCCCCATGAACCTACTACCTAGCTCTAGCAATCAACCCTTGGCCAATCTTGTTTCACCCCTACGCACACCCACATCAACCTTTCCTTATTTTGAGGCATATTTCAGACATTATGTAGTTTTATCCATAAATATTTCAATAATTGCCTTTAAGAGATAAAGTTAATTTTAAAAACATAGCCAAAACACCCTTACAATGCTATAAAATGGTACAATAATTTAAGATTATCAAATAACAGGGGAGCCTTCACATTTCCATTCATGTCCTGCTTCTCTGCTCTCTCCTATTGCCTCTTTTTTTTAAGAATTTTTTTTTAATGTTTATTTTTTTTTGAGAGAGAGAGAGACAGAGTGCAAACAGGGGAGGTGCAGTCAATCTGGGCAAGGAGGGCACAAGGCTCTTCCCTTCCCTCTCGCGCCCAGAGAGATGAGCTTCTAGCTGCGAGGACAGTTCAGATCCATGACCTTGGACCCCAGAGCTGATGTTCTGGGGACAGAGAATCTGAAGCAGGCTTCAGGCTCTGAACTGTCAGCACAGAGCCTGACTTGGGGCCCAAACTCAAGAACTGTGAAATCATGACCCAAACCGAAGTCAGAAGCTCAACCGACTGAGCCACCCAGGTGCCCCAACCCTACTGCCTCTTTTAATAGATAATGATACTTCTTCTGCTGTAAAGCCCTTCACACACATTATCCTATTTAATGCTCACATCTGCCTTCCGAGGACTCACTCTGGAAATGAGGAAAGTGAGGCTCAAAGAGGTGAATGGACTTGTCCATAGTCACTCAGCAGGTTAGGGTCAGAGCCTGCCCCCCATGTCTCCTAGCCCTTGCTTCTCTCTACCCCACAGCCCCTAAGATGGGAAATTCAACTGTCATGCTCAGAAGCTCAGGGGGGCCTATGGAGTTGACTGAGAGACACGTCCATCCCCCAATGGCAGCAGGCTAGATAAAGTGTGGTCCCAGCTGGGGAGGGACAGCCCAGTTCCTTTCTCTAGGTAATAACAGGACTAATTCCACGGCTCAGGCTTTTTTGCATGCAATAGCTCCCCAAATCCTGGGCAGCGGCTAGGGCTTACCACTTAGCCTCCTGAGCGGCATGCTTTAAGCCCCCTGCACTATGGGAGATTGGATGCTGAAGCCCAAAGGGCAGGCACAATAGCCAGATCACTCAGCCAACCTTACCCTAATTCTACTTTTTGCCTAAGTGCAGGTGGAGGGCAAAGGTCTCTCTGTTTTTCTCCTGGGAACCTCCTTGCCTAGCCAGCCCTGCACATGCAAAGAATGCCAAGGATTCCATTCTAAATCCCCTGGCTTTCATGGCTAATTCTCCCATTAGACTGTAGGCTACAGAGCAAACCCCTCGGCCTGGCATTCAAGGCCCACACTCTGCCCAAGGCGACTGATGTAACCTATCAGAGATCCAGGGGACCATGGTGCAATTTCAGGGAGGGCACAGAAAGCTTTATACTAGCTAATTTCGAAAATTCTCCAGTTAGAGCTTTGCCTCTTTACCTTTAAACTATGTTCTTCTTCTTCTCCTTTTTAATGTTTTATTTATTTCTGAGAGAGAGAGAAAGTGTGAGCAGGGGAGGGTCCGAGAGAGAGGGAGACACAGAATCTGAAGCAGGCTCCAGGCTCCGAGCTAGCTGTCAGCACAGAGCCTGATGTGGGACTTGAATCCACAAACTGTGAGATCATGACCTGAGCCGGAGTCAGATGCTCAACCAACTGAGCCACCCAGGCACCCCTAGACTATGTTCTTTGTTTAAATGCAAGCAGGCATTGTTCCTGCCAGCAGTGTGCCATCTTGTTCCACAGCTCAAATTTAATGTCCTAATAATACCACTTGCTATTTGCTTCCCCGTGTAGATCATGGCATTTCACTTCTCCACACTTTTGCTAATACTGCTTCCTCTGCCTGGAAACTCACTGCTTCTTTCTTCATTCACTAATTACCAGGGGTGCCTGAACTCAGCTCAGTCATCACCCCCTCTGGGAACCTTCCTGAATGCCTCCCTCCTCTCATGATCTTCCCACCCCCTACATTGGATGAAGGGCCCTTTCATGGGTTTAACTGGAACCCATGCTATCCTAGCCAGCACACTGTGCACCCCTCAAGAGCAGAGATCAGTGCTGTCAGCTCAGTCTTCTCTGGGCCTGAACACAGCCTAGTACATAGTAGGATCTCAGTGTAAGGTGCTTGTTGAAATACGTCATGTCACTGAGCCCTCGCCACAGCTCTGGGGGTTAGGCTGCTCAGAAATGGCAATTCCTTCCATTTCATGGAAGTGGAGGTTGAGACTTGGAGAGGCAAGGTGCCGTGTCCTGGGAACCCAGTGCTCCCACCTGTGTCTCCTGCCTCCCAGTCCAGCTGCTCAGGCTGCTGCCCTCCCAGATGTGGCCTGGATGCCCAGGGCAGAGGAGGTGAGACCGCACAAAACAGGAGGCAGTGCCTCTGGGCACTGCGGAGCAAGCGTCTGTGCCCAAGCACCTCTAGCACAGCCCCCTGTCACCCAGGGCAAAGCCTCAATTCTTCATCCCGGCCTCAGGGCCCCCCCACGACCTTCCCCAAGCCTCATCGCTTACAGTTACCTCTCAGATGCCCCTGCTGCCACCATGCCTGCCTACTCACCCTTCTTTGGGCTCATCTGAGGTTTCAGGACCCTGTGCTCAGTGCCCAAACTCTGTCCTCATCATGTCCTGAGACCCTGTGACCAGCACAACTGGAAGAAGAGGTGGCGTAGATGTTCACGGAGTCTTCCAGTGCCAGGGTGACATGGCAGCCTAGTGGTCAACACAAACAAAGCAATCAGCATTTCCCACACTGGGATCGTGGAATACCAGCATCCTAAACAGATGCTTCTAACTATTTCCCCCACAAAAGAGCCACATGGACAATATAATAGTGACCTTCCATGTGTTGAGTGCTTATATTTCAGGCACAGTGCAGGGCATTTTACATGCAATGCTGCATTTCATCCCCACAACAGTGCTAACAGGCTGGCTCCAGTTTTGCTCTGAACTACAAATGAGAAACTTAGTCAGAGAGGCTAGTGAATTTTCCGACGGTCACACAGCTAGAAAGTAGCAGAACCAGGATTCAAACCCTAGCTGGTGCTGTCAGCCACTTTGTGAGCCTACCTTTGTCTACTGCATTGTCCCTTGAGGAAATTCAAGGTGTAATTCACATGTTACACATCCTGAGGATTCTTATTTAAATTTAACTAAATATTTGAGGCTGGAACATCCCCCCCATCCACCACCTTTTGTTTAATACTGAATCCTAGTCACATCTCGCAGAATGCAATGTTTCCCTAAACAGTTTGTGAAATGCTGTGCTAGAAAATATCACCTGGTATTGTCCTAACAACCTGAGAGCTTGGGGTGGAGCTGTTGAAGGAACCCTGGAAACCTCTGAGTAGAGCCTCTGTAACTGCACACATGAGGTTCTGAGGCCCAGATGGTGGCAAGTGCTCTCTGCACAGCCAGTGAGGGGAAGGGGCAGGTTTCTGACTCCCTCCTCAGGGCCAAGAGAGGCCTTGACTCAAGGCTGGCTGGTGGGGCTGGCCGTCAGGAAACCTCTCAGCAAGTGGAATTCACACACCCTCCTGTAGAGGCCGCACAGGCTTCAAAAGATGGAAATTGCTGGAAGTGGCACCATATTACTGAAAAAACGTCCCTCAGATCTGAGGTCCACAAAGCAGAATGGTTCCACAGATCATATCAAATTTAACACCTCCAACACAAAGGCACAAAGGCCCAGAGAGGGAACTGGCCTTGTCCAAAGCCACACAGCAAGTTCAAAGTGCAACTGGAAATAGAATTCAGTCCTCCTGCTTCCTGCTCCAAGACTCTGGCCTTTCCTGTAACTGCTATTACATGTATCTGTCTCCTCAGCCTGCCCAGAGGCCCCTCAAGAGCAAAGATAAGTGTCCAGTTCATGCCTGATTTCCTGACTACTGACATTTAGGGCTCAAGAAATAATTGACTAAGAGAACAAATAAATAAAACATTTTATTTTTACCAAAAACTCTATTTTTCAGCTTGCTCATCTACATGGCTGAGATGAACTTTTGGCTGCTTCTGAAAATGACTATATCCTCAAAGGATAAACATTTGCTATCAAAGAATAACAGCAACACTTATGCTTAACATAAGTGTACACACACACACACACACACACACACACACCCCAAAGACTGCTCTAAGCATTTTACCTATATTAACTTATTTAAATCTCACAGTGATCATATTGCAGATGAGAAAAAAGTGTCACAAAGAGGCTAGGTAACTCTTGCAGTCGCACAGCTAATAAATAATTGAATCAGGATTTGAACCCAGGCACTCTTAACACCAAAAGCTATATTCCTAACCACTATACTGCACTACTTCTCAAAGGTGCTGTCTTTGCCAAAATGCCCTATGTGCCAGGCACTGTGTTAAAGAATCATTTACAGGGGCACCGGGGTGGCTCAGTCAGTTGAGCATTTGACTACAGCTCAGGTCATGATATCGCAGTCCATGGTCCATGGGTTCGAAGTCCCGCATTGGGCTCTATGCTGACAGCTCAGAGCCTGGAGCCTGCTTCTGATTCTGTGTCTCCCTCTCTGCCCCTCCCCTGCTTGTGCTGTCTCTCTCTCTGCCTCTCAAAAATCAATAAACATTAAAAAAGAATCATTTACATTACCTGTAATGCTCACAGCAAAACTCTGAGATAAATATGTTTTCATTTTACAGTTGGAAAAATAGAAGTCCAGAGATATAAAAGGATTTCATTGTCTAAAGCCACACAGCTAGGAAGTAACAGACCTGGGAACTGAAGCCATCAATCCTAGTGATATGCCTGTTGTCATCTCTCATGGCTTATGGCTACACTGTCATAAGCAATTCAGTCAAAACTTAAGTAAAAGCCAATACACTGTGTCATCTTCCATAATATCATGTGAAATATTTTCCTTTCAAGATAGAAATATCTCCTTCAGTTGACTGGTTTTGTTCCAAAGTTTAGTTATTCATTAATTCATTTGTTCATGCAAATACTTATTGGATCACACATACACACCAGCACCTGGTATGAAGGATGTGACAATAAACACAACAGATATTGTCCCTACCAACCCTACCTTCATAAAGCCTACATTCTAGTAAGACAAATCATCATTGAACAATTCATTTCACAATTAGTCAGCCACTTCAAATGGTAGCAATTCCTACAAAGGAGAGGTAGAGAGAGCTACACTGTGATTGACTTGCTCAGAGTAGAACATTCTGGTTAATCTGCTGAATGTTTTGAAAGCTATCATTAAAATTAAATTCCATAGCTCTATATGGCAATTATAACAAAAAAGAACAGGCAGATATAAGTTCTTGTTTATCTGAGGGAAATAAAAAGGAATCATTGATCAACACATATTCCTGGAAAAGAAGAGAAGATAAGAGATATTTAATGAGAATGTTTTCTGAGTGGCTACTATGTGATAGAACTCTCTGGGCGGGGGGTTCCCACCAATGCCCTTACAGAGGAGTTATCACCCCAATTTAAGGAGGAAAAACCAAAGATACAGAGAAGTTAACAAATGCTTTGAAGATCCATCAAAATGTTACCAAGCAGAACCAGGATTCAAGCCCAAGTTGATGTGACAGCAACACTCAGAATCTTTCCCTGAGAGATTTTTTTATCTTAAAAGCTGATCAGCTAAGAGTTGAAACTCTGGACTCTGACATCATAGGTATGCAAAGTCTTCTTGCCAATACCATCTCTCCTCCATGGGGCCCTGCATTTTCTGGGAATCATGAGGATCAAAATGAGAAGATCCCTCATGATGCAAACCACACTTGTGGGGCTGGGGGGACTGTTAATTACTGGAATGATTGCATTCCTTTCTCCTGAGATACAGGCTTCTTGAACAAAAAGCTTTAATATTTTGTTTATGCAAATGGAGAAAGCATTCTCCATCTCTCAAATAAGATACCTGAGTGGGGCCTTTTCTTGGTCTTTCAACAACTTAAGCACACATTTTCCTTCTCTAAAGGAATTCTACCTCTTGGTGCAGCCAAAACCTTCCCCCAAAGTTTCTGGTCCCAATTTTGGGAGCAAAATTATTTCCTACTAATCCAGGTTTCTCATAATATGAAGGGACAATGGAGTTTCACATTTTGTTTGAAACAAAAAAGGGTTCATCCTCTGGCCTGGGAACAATTTTCATCTGATCACCCACATGGACCTGACTCCACAAATGCCATTTCCCGTCAACAACAAACACTTCAGAGCTTTTCCCAACATTGAGGATGAATCCAACTCTGGAACAGGTTAAGTGTAGACTGTGCCTTGACCAACGTGCCTTCCTAGAAGCCTACAGCCCCAGGTGCCCCACCATGGGGTGTCCAGTGAGCTGCTGCTCCCGAAGCAGACATTCTGCCTTCTTGAGAGTGAACAGAGAAGAGGGCACCTGGACAGGCATGTATGAACAGCCCTCCTTCCTAAGGAGCTTGCCTTTCAGGTTTCCTAAGAGCTGATGTGCCCGTGGATTCTATAATGAGAAGGGATTTGTTTGTTGAAGGATCTTTTCAGCTTTATTGCTTAACTCAAAGGTGAGAAGGGGGTGGGGGCAAGATGAGAATTACTCTACTTTGGTTTGCTCTGCCTTCCCAAATAGTCCAATTTTAAGCTTTCAGCTGCCCTGAAATAGCAGCCAAGATAATTTTAAGGATGGGGAGCCAGAAGCTCTAGTCCTGGGATTTCCTCCTAACATATGTGACCAGGGGCAAACCCCTCCCTTTCTCTGGGCTAGAGTCCTCGCATGTGTTCAGTGAGAAAGTGGGTACTATTATCTTTGTCTCAGTTTCCTCATCTGTACAATGGGCATTGCACCAAATAGCTGACTTCATCTTCTTGGTTGTTAGAAGGATCAACATGGAATAATGTCAAGTAAACTGGATCTCAGCACTGAAGGCTGACAGTGTGTATGTTAGGACTATAGAGCAGGGGCAGGGTCTCATTGGCTTTGAAATTTCCTTGGTGGTGACTATCAACTTCTTTTTGCAACAAATATAATTTGTTTTGTTTTACAGCTTTATTTATTTTGTAAAACTTTTCAATTTACAGGAGAGTTACAAAAGATAAAACAGAGAGTTTCCATTTACCTTTTGCCCAACTCTCCCTGATATTAACATCTTACATAACCACTGTACAATTACCAAAATTAAGAAATTAACAGTGGCACAAAACTGTTAACTACAGACTTCATCGAGATTTCACCAGTTTTTCCACTTATG
Organism: Crocuta crocuta; assembly: GCF_008692635.1. Taxonomy (NCBI): domain Eukaryota; kingdom Metazoa; phylum Chordata; class Mammalia; order Carnivora; family Hyaenidae; genus Crocuta; species Crocuta crocuta. Next base: position 2,434,653 of record NW_027528859.1, on the reverse strand, counting down.
TCCTTTTTTTTTTTTTTTAAATTCCAAAATCCAATGCAGGGTCACATATTACATTTGGTCACCATGCCTTCTTACTCACCTCCAATCAGTTTCTCGGTCTTTCCTTTTTTTTTTTTTTCATTACCTTGACATTTTTGGAGAGTACTGCTCAGCTATTTTGTAGAGTATCCATCAACTTGGGTCTGTCTGATGTTTTCACTTTATATGACAGAGCTAATGCATTTTTCAGAAGAATATCACACAGACAAAGGCCCCTCCTCATTGCATCAGGTCAGAGTTATGACAGAAATAATGTCATAACCTGTGAGGTTACATTTGACCACCTGGTGAAGGTAGTGCCTGCCAGGATCGTCCACTGTAACACTAATTTTCTCTTTCCATACTCTGCTCAGAAAAGATAGTGACTGACTTCAGCCTACACTTCACCTGAAGTTCAAGTGGTGAGGAATTAAGCTCCACCTCCATAGGGAGGAATATCAGAGTTTGCGGACATATGCTAAAACTACCACATTTGGGGAGAGGTCCCTTGAGGCTATAAAAATATCCTGTTTCTCCTTAGGGTTTTGCCCTCCAAATTTTATCATAATCAGTGGATCTTGCAATTATTACTGTGGTGTTCCAATGGCGATTTTCTATTTCCATCATTCCTTCTGTATTTATTATTTGGAATTCTTCTGCAAGGAAGATTTGGTTCTTCTTCCTTATTTACTTTTATCAATATGGACTCAAGGATTTTTTTTGTTGTTCTTTAAGTTATAATCCAATATTACATGTATTTACTTTAGCCACTGGAAGATCTTTTGGGTAGACTCATGTCCTTTTAACATTTCCCATCTTTTTCTTTTCTTTTTGTTTTTTAACCACTTCCTTAGTTTTTGGCACTACTTTAACCTTTAGAATCATCTTGTATTTTCCCTGACCTAGTCCTAAAACTGGCCGTTTCACCAGCGGGGGGAACCTGGCTACTTTTGTTGGAGAATGGCATCTAGGAACCAAGGTTTGAGTCCAAATGTGCTCATGGCTACTGAGGTGCCACTGCTTCGAGGCCCCCTCTGTAGATTGAGGAAGGAAATATATAGGATAACCCATGTGTACACACATATCTATACTTGTTCCTCTATCTATCTTGTAGATATATTAAAATTAGGGCAGCTGGGTAGCTCAGTTTGTTAAGCGTCCAACTCTTGACTTCAGCTCAGGTCATGATCTCACATTTCATGAGATTGAGCTCCGCACAGGGGGCTCTGTGCTGACAGCATGGAGCCTGCTTGGGATTCCCTCTCCTCCTCTCTCTCTCTTCCCCTCCCCTGCTTGTGTTCTCTCTCTCTCTCTCCCTCTCTCTCTCTCTCTCTAAGCAAATAAATAAAACAACAATAAAATAGACATAAATTCATACTGATACCTCCAACTGTAATCTATTCCCACAGGGTTCAATCTAGTCTTCCCCAGGCTCATGTGTGACTTCTTTCTCTGAAATGAGAAACCTGGCTCCCATTATCTATGATTCATTTATTTATTAAACCCTCATATACATAACTTCAGAAGGCTACCCTCTACTCCTAGGAGAAACACATCTACCAATTAGAATAGTGTTTATAAAAGTTCTTTTTGTCTTTAGGCAGATATAATTCTTAATATTTAGAAGAAGGCCTAGATTCAAACACCAGCTCTGTTACCACTGGCTGTGTCAATGTAAGGCACTCATGTAACTGCTTTCGTCTCAATTTATTCATCTATAAAACCAGAATAATAACCTCTGCCCTAGCTGCTTTATAGCCCTGATGAGAAGATAAGAGAGGAGTATATAAAGGATCTGAAAAATCGCCCAGCACTGCTCAACTGACCGCTGTTATCATAACATCATGGTCCCTGAGCTGCAGATGGCAGCTCCTGTCTTCTGAGTCTTGTCCTGCTCAAAGGCACAGACAAGGGCCACAAGTGTCCACTCTTTTCCGCATCCAATTCAGTGAGTCTGATCCAGGCCAGGCTGGGACAGAGCCTAGTCTCTGGCTAAACAAACATGGACGCTAAGAGCATCTGGGTTCCTGGAGGCTCTCACTACCTGCTGGGGCATTTCAGCTCAGCTGGCCTGGCCAGAGCCAAAGTCCCACACTGGCCTTTGTCCTCAGCTCTCTCTTCTTCTACAAGCAGCAGATCTCTGGTGGGCAGACGGGGCTCTCCCTTCGTTGGGAAGATCCCCAGCAGCCTGAGATGGGAAGCCTTGCTCTCACTTTGTTTTGTAGATGGGTAGGGCCCCTTCCTTTCTCTGGTCTTCAGTTTTCCTATCTGTAAATAGAGCATGTTGGAAGGTCAGAAGTCACAAATGGAGAGCTAGATGCAGCAGACATGTGTTGTATTTGGCCCTGGGGGAACTTTCAGTATTTTTTAAAATTAATAGCCCTTACTTTAAAAAAAAGGTTATTGGGGTGCCTGGGTGGCACAGTTGGTTAAGCACCCAGCTCTTGATTGGGCTCAGGTCATGATCCCATGGTCTGTGGCTTCAAGCCCTGCATCAGGCTCTGTGCTGATGGTGCAGAGACTGTTTGGGATTCTGTCTCTCCTTCTCTCTGCCTCTCCCCTGCTTGTGCTCGCTCTCTTGCTCTCTCTCTCAAAATAATAAACTTAATTTAAAAAAATTTTAATGTTTATTTATTTTGAGAGAGAGAGAGAGAGAGAGAGAATCCCAAGCAGGCTCCACACTGTCAGTGCAGAACCTGATGTGGGGTCGAACTCACAAGCTATGGGATCATGACCTGAGCCAAAATCAAGAGTCAGACACTTAAATGAGCCACCTGGGCACCCAAATAGCCCATACTTTTAAAGCAGTTTTAGGGGTGCTTGGGTGGCTGAATCAGTTAAGCATTCAACTTTGGCTCAGGTCATGATCTCATGGTTCCTGACTTTGAGCTGCACATCAGGCTCTCTGCTGTCAGGGCAAAGCCTTCTTTGGATCCTCTGCCCCTCCCTCTCTCTCTCCCAAAAATAAATAAGCATTTAAAAAATAAATAAGGCAGTTTCAGGTTTACAGAAAATTGAGTGAAAAGCAGAGAGTTCCCATGTGCCTCCTCTCCCTACCTCCAGTTTAACAGTTTCTTCTATTATTAACATCTTGCATTATTAATACAGTATTGTTGCAACTGATGGACCAACATATTACATTATTGTGAATTTAAGCCCATAATTTACATCAGGGTTTAGTCTTTGTGTTGTACAGTTCTATGGGTTGTGACAGATGCTCACCATTGCAGCCACATAGCAATAGTTTCACTGCCCTCAAAGTCCCCTGTATTTCATCTGTTTGTACCCTCCCTTCCCCCAAGTCCCTGGCAACCACTGAGCTTTTTGTTGTCTATAAAGTTTTGTCTTTTCTATAGTACCTTATGTGTGGAGTCATACAAAATGTAGCCTTTCAGACTGGCTTCTTTCACTCAGTGATATGCACTGAAGAATCCCCCGTGTCTCTTCAGGGCTTGATAATGCATGCCTTTTTACTGCTAACTAATATTTCATTGCATGGATGTACCACAGTTTCTTTACACATTTACTAGTATGATTTTAAACTAGAATAAATTTGCCAATAGTTAAGAATGAAAGGCATTATACTGATGTCCATATTTTCAGCTTCTCTTAAAAATGAAGCTTTTGGGGGGAACCTGGGTGGCTCAGTTGGTTGAGCATCTGACTCTTTATTTTAGCTTGGGTCATGATCCCAGGGCTGTGGGACTGAGCCCTGTGCCAGGCTCTGCAATGAGTGTGGAGCCTGCTTGGGATTCTCACTGTCCCTCTGCCCTTCTCCCATGCTCATGTGCGTTCTCTCTCTCTCTCTCTCTCTCTCTCTCTCTCTCAAAATGAGAAGGTTTGGTAATGCTGGATCTATTTCTGCAGACGGCAACAAGTAGCTGGAATTGAACAGCAGCAGTCCTCTTTGGATGGGGCACAGTGACCTGCTCACTACAATCCCCTCCTGTCCTCCTTATGTGACCCACCAGGTTCTGTTAAGCATTTAGACCAAACTTTGCATCTTATTAGCAGAATGGCTTCAGGCAAATGTGCTGTTTTCCATTTGCACCATTCCTATCCCTCAATCCCGAATCAGCCCTTTTCTGTCCTGCTCTGTGTCCTGAGACACTGACCCTGCAGACTGCATTCCCCACACTCCCTTGCTGGCTGGCTCCCAGGTGGGTTTGGCTGTTTGAGGCATTGGCATGAGTTCAGACTGTGAGAGGAGAGAGCAACCACTCCATACTCCCACTGTGCTCCTCCGTTTGGGCACCTGCTGGGGGGCAGTAGCTGTAGCTCTTCAAGACTATGGCTCCTGCTGGGAAACCCTCCTCCACAGTCCCAACCCTCTCTGGGCACTGGGCACTTGCCCTCTCTGGACAACCCTCTATTTGCCCCTCGCCATCATGGCTAGCCTCTGGGTTTCCCAGCTCTCGTTTATCCCCTTAACCCTGTTACTCCCCTGTAAGTGCTCCTTTCATTGAAGTCTCTCTATTTGAACCATCCTACCTGATTCTGTTTCCTGTTGAGATGGATGCATGTTGCTTATTTTCTCTGTCCCTCAGCTTCCTCGCCTGAACATGGAAATCATGTTAATGCCCACTTCATAGGGATGATGTGACAATTAAACAAGAAAATATACATATGACGCCCAGCACAGTGCCTGACTGACATGTATTAAGTGCTCAATGAATGCTCATTAATATCGTAATCAACTAAATTTATGACCCTAAGGCTACATAATCTCAATAGGCCCTTACAGCATGGACCGGATATGAACAGGGGATTCGCTACACAAAACATAAATCTGCTAATAAATTGCCAGAGATTATCTCAATCTTTTGAGCCCAAAGTAGAGTGGAAGCTTGGACAGTATAAGTTGTAATTATCTCTTGCAAGGTGCTATGCCCTTCATAGAAAGCCCTGGTACCCAAGCTTGCCTCACATGATGGCAGTCACATGAAACTCTGATCCTGCTTACAGATAACAGCCAATATTTATGGGGGCCTTTTCTATACCAGAAAATCAAAGTCTTTATATGTGAAATTACTCAACCACCACACATCAGGGCCTCTACAGATGAGACAATGACAAAGTGACTTGTCCAAGGCCACAGAGTAAGTTGTCAAACTGGGACTGAATTCAGGTCTCCTGCACTACACACCCTACCCCTTCATGGGCAAGGACTCTGCACCACACTGACCAGCATCTTCCTCATCACAAAAATCTTCTCACTTCTAAACAGAAGCTTTGGTCAGTGTTACAAATCCCTCAACCACGTCAGCAAGGATCGTGAGAGATGTAAAGTGATGTTATCGAGGGTGGGGTCAAAGCCCTCCCTCCACCTCCCCTTTCCCTTGCCAGGCTCCAGCAAACAGCTCCCTGCCCTTTACTTTCTGATGCTGACCTGCACCCAGGCTGACCTCTGATGTGTCTCCTTGTGGAACAGGAAAGACCCAGTCAGGTTGAGGAGCCCAGTGAGAATGAGGCAAAAAGTGAGGCTCAGACAAAAAAAAAAAAAATCAAATCCTTCTGTTCAGATGTAAGAACAACAAATATTTGTGGAATAAAGGAAAGCAGGGGTGGACAAGTGAATCAACCCACTGGAGCAACAGAGATGGAGAAGCTGCAGGGTCTGGACCCACGTCCTGCTTCCCACCACTTCAGTCTCCTCCCCTGTGGACTGTGCTACTGCCCACCTGCCTTTTGGAAATCATCTTGAAGACTGAAGGGCATCACATGTATGTGGCACCCAGCCCCCAGTGGGCCTTCAGTGATGGCTGACTTTGTCCCTCTGCCTTGTTTTACATTGTCCCCACATGTTCTCTGACTTTTCTCAGCTCTCTGGAAACTTATTCTGAGTGATTATAGCAATGATATCTGTGGATTATTAAATTTGGGATTTTTAGAAAGCAAAAGGCTTTCTAAATTCTTTCCAAATTATAAATCCTCGGAAATATATATCTCTGTGTCTCAACATTCAATGCATTGCTATGAACATGGTAGGTGCTTAAGGAATATTAGTTGATTTAATGATTTTAAGTGTAGATACTGAAACCTGGGATCACTGTCAACTCACTCATGCTGTTAGTAGGCACACTGACATTTTTGACATCTCCAGAGCCTCCAGCCACCTAAGAGATGTGCTGGAAAGTATGTTACCCCCATTTTATGGATTGGAAAACCAAGTCTCTGTGATATTAGGCAACCTGCCAAAGGTCACAGAAGCCTCCTGATTCAGAATCCAGTGGTTTTTATATTCTCGTGGGCTATCTGTTTATCTGTGGTTGAGAAGGAAGGGGTATCTTTGAGCTTGCCTCCTAGTGATGCATGTCTCAACCACAAAAGCTAAGTTCCAATGAGGTGAAGCACTTTGCCCAGGACGTACCACAGTAGGAACCAAGTTGAGAAAAAAAACCCAGGTTCTCCATTCTTTCCTTTGGGTTCTTCTCATTGTTCTACATGCCTTAGATCCAAATGGAAATAGACATAAGGCAGTGAGTACTCAGGGATAACAAAATGAGACAAATACTTTAGCTCCTCAGACCCCTGATAATCAAATTCCCCAGAGAGTGACCAGGACAAGAGTCTCCAGACTCAGTGTTCTATCTGCCCAAAGGACCCAAGGCTGAGATGTCTCCCTGGAGGCTGACCTACCTGCCCAAGACTTCAGAGATAGCATCCAAGCCCCAGGGCCCCTCGGTGAAGCCAAGTATGGGGACTCCAGGGTGACTGGCTGCACACAACATGCTCTCCAGCACTTCTCCTGACCTAGATGTCACAGGTGAGTGGATACCTAAGAGGGTACTGAGAAAGAGTGGTGGGCCAAGGCTCCAGAGGACACTTGACTTGTCTCTCAGTGGAGCCAGGGACATGCTCCAGTGATACCCATGGCTACTTCCTCTGAGGGCACACTGCCTCTCTAGAGCCTACCTTTGGCCCTGCCAAAGGACCAGTGGGAGGTAGTCCAGGGGTTCTGCCCTGACCTGAGCAGCCAGAGGGAGCTGGGCGAGCAGAGAGAGTTGTGGAAAACGTGTATGCTTACTTACTCAAGAGTCGCCAACCACCTGCTGTCAGACTGCACTGTGAACTAGGGATTCCATAGTAAATTGGGCACAATGTTCACCCTTGACAATCTGTAAGATTTGTACCCAAGTAACCAAACTACAAAGCAGAGACTACTTGGGCCCTAGAAAAAGGGCTTGAGTCATGCTGCCTAGCCTGACCTGAGTCCAGTCCTGTGATGCTGGGTGACTGAGCAAGTGGCTTAACCTCTCCAATCTCAGTGTCCCTCCTCCACAAGCTACTCTAAAAATGTAAAAAGAGGGGTGCTTGGATGGCTCAGTCAGTTAAGTGTCTGATTAATGATTTGGTTCAGGTTATGATCTCATGGTTTGTGACTTTAAGCCCCACATCAGGCTCTGTACTGACACTGTGGGGCCTGCTTGGGATTCTGTCTCTTTCTCTCTTTCTCTGCACCCCCATGCATGTTCTCCCTCCCTGCCTCTCTCTCTCTCTCTCTCAAGATAAATAAATAAGCCTTAAAAAATTTTTAATACAATTTTTTGGTACAATTGTAAATGGAGTCAATTCTTTGATTTCTCTTTCTGTTGCTTCATTACTGATGTATAGAAATGCAAACGATTTCTGTGCCTTGATTTTATATCCTGTGACTTTGCTGAATTCATGGATCGGTTCTAGCAGTTTTCTAGTGGAAACTTTTGGGTTTTCCATATAGAGTACCATGTCTGCAAAGAGTGAAAGTTTGAATTCCTCCTTGTCAATTTGGATGCCTTTTATTTTTGTGTTGTCTGATTGCTGAGGCTAGGACTTCCAATACCATGTTGAATAACAGTGGCAAGAGTAGACATCCCTGCCGTGTTCCTGATGTTAGGGGCAAAGCTTTCAGTTTTTCCCCATAGAGGATAATGTTAGCGGTGGGTCTTTCATATATGGTCTTGAGTATGATCCTTCTGTCCCTACTGTCTTAAGAGTTTTTATCAAGAAATAACACCAGCATTCTTCACAGAGCTAAAACAAACAATCCTAAAATTTGTATGGAACCAGAAAAGACCCTGAATAGCCAAAGCAATCCTGAAAAAGAAAATAAAAGCTAGAGGCACCAAAATCCTAGACTTCAAGATGTATTACAAAGTTGTAATTATCAAGACAGTATGGTACTGGTACAAAAACAGGCCCCTATATCAATGGAACAAAATAGAGAACCCAGAAATGGACCCATAAACATATGGCCAACTAATCTTTGACAAAGTAGGAAAGAATATCCAATGGAATAAAGACAGTCTCTTCAGCAAATGGTGTTGGGAAAATAGGACAGCAACATGCAGAAAAATGAAACTGGACCACATTCTTACACTATATACAAAAATAAACTCAAAATGGATGAAAGACCTAAACATAAGGCAGGAAGCCATCAAAATCCTAGAGGAGAAAGCAGGCAAAAATCTCTTTGACCTCAGCTGCAGCAACTTCTTACTCAACATGTCTCCAGAAGCAAGGGAAACAAAAGCAAAAATGAACTATTGGGACCTCATCAAGATAAAAAGCTTCTGCATAGCAAAGGAAACAATCAGAAAAACTAAAAGGCAAACAATGGAATGGGAGAAAATGTTTGCAAATTACATATTAGATAAAGGGTTAGTATCCAAAATCTATAAAGAGCTTATCAAACCCAACACCCAAAAAACAAACAATCCAGTGAAGAAATGGGCAAAAGACATGAATAGACACATTTCCAAAGAAGACATCCAGATGGCTAACAGATACATCAAAAAGTGCTCAACATCACTTATCATCGGGGAAATACAAATTAAAACCACAATGAGATACCACCTCACACCAGTCAGAATGGCTAAAATTAACAACTCAGGCAACAATAGGTGTTGGCAAGGATGCAGAAAAAGAGGATCTCTTTTGCACTGCTGGTGGGAATGCAAACTGGTGCAGCCACTCTGGAAAACAGTATGGAGATTCCTCAAAAAGTTAAAAATAGAACTACCCTAGAACCCAGCAATTGCACTACTAGGTATTTATCCAAGGGATGCAGGTGTGCTGTTTTGAAGGGGTACACACACCCCAATGTTTACAGCAGCACTATCAACAACAGCCAAAGTATGGAAAGAGCCCAAATATCCATTGACAGATGAATGGATAAAGAAGATGTGATACACACACACACACACACACACACACACACACACACATCCAATGGAGTATTACTCAGCAATTAAAAAAAATGAAATCTTTCCATTTGCAACAACATGGATAGAACTGGAAGGTATTATGCTAAGTGAGATTAGTCAGAGAAAGACAAATATCATGACTTCACCCATATGTGGAGTTTAAGATACAAAACAGATGAACATAAGGGAAGCAAAAATAATATAAAAACAGGGAGAGGGACAAAAAATCAGAGACTCTTAAATACCGAGAATAAGCTACGGGTTGCTGGAGGGGGTGTGGGAAGTTGGATGGACTAGATGGGTAAGGGCCATTAAGGAGGACACTTGTTGGGATGAGCACAGGGTGTTACACATAGGTGATGAATCACTGGACTCTACTCCTGAAATCATTATTACACTATATGCTAACTAACTTGGATGTACATTTAAAAAGTAATTCATTCATTTAAAACAATAAAAATATAAATAAAATGTGCCTACTAAGTTTCAGAAAATATGACTGTATCATGGAAGAAATGCTACAAAAAGGTGTTTTTTAAAACACATGAATAAAATATTTTTTAAAAACAACTTGTAATATAGGCATAATGTCTATTTGAATATGATAAATAAACTCATAAATATTTTTTAAATTTTTAAAGAAAAATAAAAATGAAAAAAGACAGTTGGCTTGAAAGATCTTTCCACATAAACTGAGCAGGGAGAGATTATATGAGTGTTTCACTAATGTAGATGTCATGTTACCAGCACCAAGTACCAAGTATCTGCTCAGCATCACATGTAATTACTCCAACAACTGTGGTGCTGCTGTGTCCTCTATATTTTAGAGGTGAGAAATGGAGGCTCAGAGAGGGGTAGTGACTTACCCATGGCCACGCAGATTGCAAGTGACAGAGCTGGGATTGGGACCCATGTCGTTTGGGTCCAAGCCTACATTCTTTCTGGACTTCCTCCTATGGCCTCCTTTTTCCTCTTCAGTCTTTCATTCACCAGTGATTTATGGAACCCTTTCTATGTGCCATGCTCCAAAGGTACAAGGAGAGAAAAACAGACCTGGAGCCTTCCCTCAGAGCCTCACAGTCTAGTGGGGAGCAAAGCAGTGAAGAATCATTACAAGCATGACAATTATCACCAAATGGGAGGTCAGAGGCCCATAGGGTGTGAAGCTTATCTGGGAATCAAGCAAGACATTCAAGCGAAAGTAACCTTTGAGATACAATCTGAAGACTGACTGAGAGTTGGCCAGACAAGGAATCAGAGGGAGGGGACAGCGTGAAATCTGGGGCCACTGGTGATCAAGAAACAGAACAGAATGTACTGTTCAAAGACTGGGAACAAGGCTGGAGAAGGAAGCAGTATAGGGGTAGGGTGAGAAGGCATGCAGGAACCTTGTAACACATGCCAAGTAGTTTGGACTTGATCCTGAGGGTCCTTGAAACTTGAGTTCATAGGCCCTCACACCCCCTATTTTATGTCTTGTGGCTTCCCCATCTGCCCTCTGACTGGCTGACTCTGCAGCTGAGGAGTGAGTAGGGACAGAGGCCAGCAGAGCTGTGAGTGATGAGACAAGCTGAGGTTAGTGCAGAGCTGCAGAAAGGACAGAGAGTGGCCAGGCTAGGGCAGCACCAGGGACAGCTCTCAGGTGGCTCTTGGACTCCAGCAGAGCTCATTCACTCCCATTCATTCATTCACTCATTCAACAAATATTTGTTGAGTGCCCTACTATGAGGGTACTGTTCTGGGCACTGGAGGATACAGCAGAAAACTAAACAGACAAAATCCTCTGTCCTCTTTGGGATCACTTTCTTTCTAGTAAAGGTAAAAAACCTGACAAATAAGACAACTGTTAGAAGGTGACCTGTGTATGGAAAGAACAAAGCAAGGAAGAGGATCAGAGGTATAAGTAAGAAGGGGAATGGTTATAACTTTAAATAGGATGATGAGAGAAGGCTTTACCACGAAAGTGACATCTGGGCAAATACATGAAGGAGGGGAAGGAAGAGTCAAGGGCATCCGTAGGGAAGAGTATTTCAGACAGGAGGAATAACAAGTGCAAAGTCTCTGGGACAGGAGAATGTCAAGCATGTTGGAGACTCTGTGAGGAGGCTGAGGGTGGGCAAGTAGGGGTGAATGATTTCAGGAAGATGGCAGGGAGGGAGTCAGGGCAGAAAGAGCCATTATAAGGACTCGGCTTTTACTCTGGATGAGTGAGGAGCCACTAGGGAATTCTAGGCACAGAAGTGACATTATTTTTCTAAGCCTTTGTTTTTATTCACTTTTTAAATATAATTTATTATCAAGTTAGCTAACATACAGAGTATAGAGTGTCCTCTTGGCTTCGGGAGTAGATTCCCATGATTCATTACTTACATACAACACCCAGTGCTCATCCCAACAAGTCCCCTCAGAAGTGACATTACTTGACTTCTGTTTCACAGGATACCTCGGACTGCTGGGTGGATATGAGATTGCAGGAGTGAAAAAGGAAGCAGAGAGAACTGTTAGGAGGCTAGTGCTACTTCAGATAAAACTGAAGTGGGAAAGCTGTGTTCAGTATAGAAAAGGTTAACAATTCCAGCAAAGGAGCAACGAAGGCTGTCACTAGGGCCAAGGTGAGGCCAGAATACAGAGGAACAGAGAGTCCCACCCCTGGTTCCCAGATGAGAGGCTCAGCTCCTATGGAGTCTGGGAAACTGGGAAACCTGAAGGGGAGGCAGGCACAGAGGAGTCCATGTCCTTAGAGGGATCCCCTCATTCCATTCTGCCTTCCAAAGTCTGCTTTCTGTAAGCCCTTCTTCTTCCCTGGCTTCTAACTATTACATGAATCGCTTGCATTGAGTCTCACTTCTTCTAACCTATCCTCCATCCTGCCACCAGAGTGCTCTTCTAAGAGGCATCCTGGGCACTGCTACTCCACTGAACAAATGCTTTCAGTGACTCCCTTTGTCCAGGGTAAACTCACACCTCCAACCCCCCTAGGATCTGGCATCACCCTAACTCCTAACCTCACCTCCCACCATTTTCCATCACACATCCAATATTCCAGCCATATTTAACTCATTGTCTTTTCCCAAACAGACCTTAAGCTTCCTTTGCCTTTGCTTACAATGTTTACATCTCCACAATGGAGGGCTCCAGGAAGCCTTCCCAAGTTGGATGAGATCATTCCCTCCTAAGAATTTACACAGCCCATGGGCCAGGCCACTCATTTCTACCAAAAGCCCAGAGAAGGGTAGTGGTGAAGGAAAGATGAATGAGTCTACAGCCAGCACTCAAGAGCAGGATGGCCAGTATGACAGTCCTGAGGCTCCCACAGAGAAAAGAGAAGGGTCAGGTATTGCAGGCTACTCTGAGGCACATTTGGCTATGAACCTTCAAGGCAGAGTATGGAGGGAGCCCTTACCGATTATGAACCAAGTATGAACATACCAGTCTCCCAGCAAGGCAGAGAGAGAAGCCCCTGTCAGCAAGCACCTACTCTGTGCCAGGCACTTCACCTACATTGTGTTTGGTCCTCTCAGCAACATTGTGAGGTGGGAGTTATTATCTCCACTTTTCAGACAATGGTAATGAAGTTCAGGGACATAATGTTACTTGTCTGAGGTCACCTGCTTAATGGTGGCGGAGCTGAGATTTGAACATAAGTTTCTCTGATGACTTCATCAGAGCTTTGTGGGACAGGTGGCATTTGCCCTGGGCTTTAAAAGGTAAGCAGACTTTGGACATGTAGAGGGAAGACTGCAATGAGGAAAGAAACAAGGGTATTTCAGGTGAAGGGAATAGAATGAGAAAGGGGACATTTGGGTCTCTGGATTTCAAAACAGAGACAACTTTGCTGCTTTCAAGAAACAGAGTATGTGCTGAAGAGTAGCTGGAGCTAAGTCTGAGAAGGATGGTTAGGAACAGTTCGTGAAAGAATACACACCAAAAAAATGGCTTCTTGTATCATATCTAACCAAGCAACTTTAGCAGTCTTTTGGAAGAAAAAATAAATAACTAACACCTGCAAGGCTTTGCTTGATAGTGTCTACACGGGAGTTTTGGAAACAGACAGGCTGGTGGATCAAAATATAATGCTAACCACTTAAATAGCTTTATTCTTCAACAGCTACACTAAGTCCCTAAGCCTCCCAGAACAAGGGAGGAGGTAACAGTCATCATTGCTCCTTGTAGAGGACAAACTCCAGTCTTCAGGCACCTGGGGCCCCAGCTCAGACTCTGAGGGGAATAGGGGACCCTATCCCCAAGGGGTGGCTCTGGAAGAACTCAAGGGGGCAAGGGGCTGCTGGGTGAAGAGGCGTATCTTCTTGCATCTTGGGCCCACCCTCAAGTCCACTCTACCCCTGATCCTGGGGCCTGAGAGGGAAATATTTAGAGACCTATTGGAGACTGAGGAATGGATCTCAAAGGATCTCAATTGCCCACCCCTCTCAGCTTCTTCCTGTCCTGCCAGCTGCTTTGCACTGGTCATCTGCCATATGACACAGCTACAAAAGCAGGGCCTCACCACATGGGAACTGTTTGAAAAGGTCACCCTCCCCTCCCCGGCCCATCCTCAACACCCCACAACCCAACTACAAAGCTCTATATGCCTACTGGCTTCTTCTGAAGGCAGAGACAACAGGGGAATTGCGGCCATGAAACTGGACTTCAAATAGAACTCTTCCAAGAGTCCAAAACAAAGACCCCCCTGCACAGGGGGTCCCCTCACATTTCTTGTCTTGAAGACCACTTCCCTTTCCGTTCTCTGAGACAGGAACACCTCTGTCAGTCCTTCACCAGAGCCTCCACTTTTCTAGTCAGGAAAAGCTCAACCCCTATTGTAGGGATGGGACTAACTCAAAGTCAAGATGATCAATAGTACCCAAAAACTCTCCAGCAGTATCCATCCCAAAGTCAACATGGTGGGTAGGTGGGAAGGGGAGGGCTTGGGTACTCAAAGGACAGTACTCATCACTGTGTCTCCTTCAGTATAGATAAGCCCACTCCTTCTTCCCACAGTCTTCCAAACTGCAAAGTTTGGAACACACACGAGTGCACGCATGCACATGTACACACACGCACACACACACTATTCGAAAGCTAAAAAATAATTCTCAAAGCCAATACAGACTTTAGACTACTAGAATTAAAACATTTTCCTAAATCCACAAAATCTGCATGGATTCCCCTGCCCATCATCTTATATTATTATGCAAACAGTATCACATCTCCTTTTTTGCACAAGCCAGTTGGTACTGAGTTTCTATCACTTGAAAGGACAAGAGTTCTGACCCATACATCTCACTACTCTCTTGGCTAAGAAGCTTTCAGCTGCAAATAACAGAAATGTATCCTCTCACCAAACAAAGTCTAGAGGTTGGATGCCCTCTAGGGTGGGTTGATTCAGGGGTTTAATGATATCTTCAAGGTTCTTTCAAGCTCCCCACTCTGCCTAGAAAGGAAATGACTACAGTGATTTCAGATATCACATTCATATGAAATATCCACATGACATCAACCTGAGGAAGTAGAGGCTTTTACTCCAGCTTTTACTACATCTCTTTCTCAGGCAAGGAAATTTTCCCCTGAAGTCTCCAGCAGGTATCTTCTGTGCTTCATTGGCCAAACTTGGATCTCATGTCTTTACTCAACCAATGGATTAGGACAGAAACAATAGCAAGCAAAATGGAATTTTCCTTGGACCAATCACACTAATTTCTGAAGCTGGGGGTGGGTCAGAGTGCCCCAGAGGCAGATGGCTGTGGCTGTGTGTGTATGAGAGGTGAGAGGGCACTGGACAGGCTGCCTACCATGTGCATTACACTACATCTGATGGCTATGATGGCCAAAGCTTTCCTTAAACTTGGGTCACACCAAATCCTTAGACAGTGTATCTTCTCCCACTAATCTCTGCAAGGCGGTGGTGGTCAGGGAAGACACATACACACCTTGCCCAGACCAACTTTTACGCAGTTCTTCCAGTCACTGTCTGCTCTTCTAGTCACTCTGAGGAAGGATCTCCCAGCTGATGTGGGGGTTTGACTGGAGGGGGTCTGGAGGCAGGAATGCCAATCAGGAAGTCAGTAAGGCTGTCAGCCCAGGACCTGGGAAAGGAGGAGATAGCCCAGCCCAGTAATGCTGAAGCCTAGGTCATGAACACATTTTGGAGGGAAGGCTGAGGACAAGAAGGTATGCTCACAGAAGGAGGACACTCAGAAATTAACCAAAGGAGGACATAAGGGCCCTGAGCCCTTCCATGAAGGCAAGGCAGGGAGACAAGACTCCATGAATAAGGGGCAAACGGAAGAGACTCCTACAGCCATCTCCTTCCCTTGTCCTGAATGGTGCCAGGCATGCTGGAAAGCCAAGTGCTTTGTCAGGTCTGCCTCTGGTGGCCTCTCCCCCTCAGCTCAGTACGCATTCCTTGGGTGACTAGAAGAGGGAAGCTGAGATTTGATTCCTGCCGCTGGTCTTCCTGCATTCTTGGACTAACCTTCACTCTCCAAACACTCTGTGCTTTTTTTTGCCCTCAAGACTTTGCCTATGCTGCTCCCTCATTAGAAAGGCTTTTTCCTGCCTAGAATGCCCCACTTCATCCTTCACATGCAGCCTCTGGAGCCCCACCTGAGTGAGTGGTGACTCCTTCCTTTTATTCTCAGACAGCTGTAGAGCGGTATGCCTCACCTTGGGTTGCAATTCCTATCCAACAGCCAATCTACCCATCTCCCAGAATGAGCTGTGAGCACCCCAAGGGCAAGGACCATGTCTTGTCCATCTTGGTGACCTCCACAGTGCCCAGCCACTGTGGGGCCACAGTACCTGCTTAGGAAGCAAGGGTAGAGACGGTGGAAAGGAGGGAGTTCCTGTTGCTTTCTCTAGAGCTAAGTCGTCCAATATGGTAGCCCTAGCCACATGTGGCTATCTAAATGTAAAAATTTTTTATTTAGTTTCTTAGTTATACTAGTTGCTTTTTATAGGCTCAATAGCCACTTGCAGCTAGTGGCTACTGATTAGACAGTGCAAATATAGGACATTTCCATCGCTGCAGAAAGTTCTAGTGCACAGTGCTGTTTTAGAGACTCATACTATTGCTGCAGCTCTTAGAGGGGCAAACTGTCTGCTACAAATTCCTTTCTTATCCAGTCCAGCACCCAGCACAAAGCCATATACATCCTCTTCCTCCTCTTTCTCCTTCCTTTCCACCTCCCTTCCNGGTCAGAAGAATACTTCCCAGTGGCTTCAGAGTTCACAAAGCTTTTACAGTCCATGTGTCTCTGACCTTTCATTAAATCCTGGGAGGTAAACAGGATAGAGATCATAATTCTCTTTTTATAGGTGAGGGAACCAAAGTTCTGAGAGAGAAAGGCTCTTGCCCAAGATCACCCAGCCAGCAAATGCTGGAGCCTAGATCAGACCTCAGGTTAGAGTCCCACCTCTTCTTTTCCTCCAATGCCATGTCACCTCTCACTGAGGGGCCACCTAATCCTACCTATCTGATGCACTAATTCCTTCAACAACATTCCTGTTGAGTGTTCATCCAGCTTCTGCTTCGGTGCTCCCTATGATTCAAACCTCATTGCCTTTTCCCCCGGAGCAACACGATCCACCTGTAGACAGCTCTGCCAGAAAACTCTTGCTGATGCTGAGCCAGAATTAACCTTTTTGTAACTTCCCTGTCCTGAGACCTTAGAAATCATGGGGTACAGCCACTCACATGCTCTCTGCAACACCAGCACCAGTTAGCTCGCAGCCTCTGCACATATACCTTCACTTTCGGGGCGCTCAGCACTGCTCAAAGAAGACTCAGCACCGCTCAAGGAAGCCCTTTCCTTCTCAGGCATTTAAACACCAGCCTCCCTCCAGCACCCTCTCACACACACACTGGCTTCCCCTCTGGGGTCTCCACAGACTACACCTGCTCTCTCTGCCCCAGGGCATGCCTCAGGGACAATGACCCATTCTCCTTAGTGTGCTTTTGTCCTGGCTGCAGCTTCAACAGGTCATCAGAGACAGGATGCTCTATCCTATTAGCGCAAGACCTCCTTTGGGCCCCCTTTTGCATTAACATATGAACCCCCTTATTCCACAGACTCCTCCCACAAGAGGCCAAGTTCATGTCAATAGTAATAACTACTGCCACTGATTATGTGTTCCCCATAAATGCCAGGCATCTTGGTAAGTGCTCTGCATACACTTTACCTTCAATACCCTGCAAGGCGATCATCATTATTCCCATTTCATAGATGAACAGACTACTTATATACATGCCTGTCACCCCAGGTGAGAGGACAATTGCAATAATCAGGAAGATAGGTGTGACCAAGGACAATTCAGATTTGAGACTGGGTCAGTCCCAGGCCCCAGGCAGGGTGAAGGAGTTCAGAAGAATATAGAATCTGGTAATGTGCACAGGCCTTAGGGGCAAAAGATTTGGGCTTAGGTCACAGCCACTTACCAGCTGTGTGACCTTAAGCAAGTCACTTCGTCTCTCTGAACCTCCATTTCTTCATGTATAAAATAGAGCTAACAGTATGCGATACAGAGCTCAGGGGGTTGCAATGAAGAAACAGTGAATGCTTAGCACTGTGCGTGGCCCTTCATGAGTTCTCAGCAATGGGAGCTAATACCAATATTATCATCAATATTATTACAGAGAGACCTTATGCAGTGCTGAGGCAGGTGTATTTGATAGCCTTGCCTTCCCACACTGAGCCTGGTCAGACCCAGTAGCTTCTGGCACCCCCACATGGCTCCTAGCAAGTATCTGACTTCTGAGATGAGATTTGTTTTTGTTTTTGTTTTTGTTTTAATTAAGTAAGCTTTATGCCCAACTTGGGGCTTGAACTCAGGACCTCAAGATAAGAGTCACATGCACAACTGACTGAGCCAGCCAGCTCCCACCCCCTAGATGAATTTAGATGTGCTAATGGAGGTGGGTGTGAGGGGCAAAGAGGGGTACAGGCTGCTCTTGTGGTGAGCCAGGTGTTACCCATACTTCTTTACGGAAAAGGAAAAAGGGAATGGGCAGGAATTAAAGGATGGGGGTAAATGAGAGATGGCAAGGAAGGAGAGGAAACTAAAAATTAGGTCATCTCACTTCTAAAGCAAACATGGCTTTGGGCACGTTGATTTCCTCTCTGACCCTCCACGTGCAACTCTATTGAATGAGGTAGTATCTTCCTTCCTGACTTGGGGTGCTGTATGTGGGAGCCCCCAGCAAGGGTTTGCCCACAGGGGCACTTAGTGAGTATCCACTCCTGAAGAATGGCTAATAGCCTTGCTGGTGAGTTTCGGCCATTATGATAGTCAATAAAAACAACGTAATAACATAATACCTACTGTTTCCTGAATGCCTGCTCTAGGCTAATCCTCACAGCAAACTTTGAGGGAGGTGTCACCATCCACATTTGCAGAGGAAGAAACTGATAGTTCAGCACTGAACAAGGGTGACATGACCAGGATCACTTGGTAAGCCAAGATGCTGGGACAGGCACCCAGGTCTGGCTGAAGCCAAATTTTGTTCCCTGGCACCAAGCTGTGGAGTCCCTGTGAACCAAGCTCAACTGTGGGAGCCTCTGACTGCATGTTCCATTCCAGCCCACAGCCCATTGCCACAGACAAGACCACTACATGTGGTGGAGGAGCGTGAGACAGAAGTTCTGGTCCCCTCTCTGCTGCAAAATGAATGCCCGGTTCTTGACCACGCCTTCTCTTCCTTGGCCTCAGTTTCTCCATGTATACAGTAGGGCGCTAGAAGTCAGGACTCTCAGGGTTTTCCAACTACCTGCCTGGGATCGTGCAGACAGTAGCTAGAACTCAGAGGTGGAAAAGTGTCCTAGATGGGAACAGTGCACTGTGTTCCTCCACCCCTTAATAACCACTAATTAGTTAATCCTTGTGGCAGCAGGGTGAGTTATTGGGTACTATCATTATTCCAATTTACAAGCAGGAGGTTGAATGAAAAAGGGATTGGCCCCAGGCTCAGGGCAGGGATGGGATCAGTAAAAGCCTAGAAGATGCTACAAATTGCTTCAAAATTAGGGGAGGGTGCAGTAGGGGACAAGGCAGGCCTCCGGCCTGGGAGGGGGGAGGGGGGAAATGACATGAATGTACTTCTGATCCTCATGGAGTTGAAGTCCCTTCAGGCCATCTGAGCCGCTCTCTGCATGCGCAGATGGGCAGATGGGGTCCCAGAGAGGGGGAGAGACTGGCCCAAGTTCACACAGCAGAATAGCACACTAGGGACACGCAATGCCATGGGTTCTCAGCTGAGGCTGCTCTGGTGGGAGCTGGGGGTGGGGAGGGGGGTGCAGAGGGAGATGGCTCCTAAGAGCTGGGCTCCCTCTGTGGCCCTCCCTGAATTCCTAGAGAAAGCAGCCAGCAGTAAGCCCCTGGGGATTATGTGTGTACTAATGGCCTGTGACAAAGGCAGCAGGATAAGCTCCCTGCTCTGCAGACTAAACAAGGTGCAAGAAGCCAAGTCAAACAAAAGCCCAGGTTTCGTGTTGGCCTGGCTGGTGGGCTAGAAACAACTCAGCCTCTTGGGAGGCCAGGCCGATGCCACCGCCCAGAATCTCCTCTGGTGGCCTTTTCCCCCTGTGCCACTGAGGGCCGGACAGGAATATGTCCACAACACATGACCATCCCTGTTCGTAGTACAGACTGTACTTTCACCCAACATGAAGAAACAGAGGGTCAGAGAGGGAATGGAAGATACATGTTCCAAGACACACAGCAAGTCAGGCAACCTTTGAGGGTTCCGCTCACCTCAGCCAGATTCTTCCATAAATTAGCGTGGAGGGACAGAGGAGCACTGGAACAGAGGGAAACGCAATACTCCAACTTCCATCCAAAGTCTTGTCCTACGTGACTTCTCACTGGAATCCGGGGGCACAAGCCCAGGTTCAAGTCCTGTTCCTGCCCCTTTCTAGCCCCATGGCTTTGGCAAATTACTTCACCCCTCTGAGCCTTGAAAACAAGAGAAGTAATGGTACCCCTCAGAGAGGTGGTGGATGATTAAATGAGTAATGGATGCAGAACATCAGCTTGACAGCTGGCGTACAGTGAGCACCTGACTACTCTTATTGCTATTAGTAACTCTGGCACCAATCTGCTGGATGGCCCGGGGGGGGCCCTCCTCCCAAGCCTCTCATTTTTATTTATTTATTTATTTATTCATTCATTCATTCATTCATTCATTCATTCATTCAATGATTCATTCATTTTTACAGAGAGAGCAAGAACAGGAGGCAGACACACACACAGAGAGAGAGAGAGAGAGAGAGAGAGAGAGAGAGAATCTCAAGCAGGCTCCACACTGTCAGTGCAGAGCTTGATGTGGGGCTCAAACTCACAAACTGTGAGATCATGACCTGAGCTGAAACCAAAAGTCAGACGCTTAACCAACTGAGCCACCCAGGTGCCCAACCAAAGCCTGTCATTCTTCTCTCTCAACTGGTATGTCACAAAGACCTCTTCTAACTCCTAGGCTCTGTGGTGTCTAACACCAGCTTTTCCCAAAGCACATGAATCTATGGACTCCAGAGTCGTGGAAGTGGGCTGGAAGACTGTGACTTCCCTGTTTCCCTCTCTAGGCCAGGCTGCCTGCCCGAGCCCTGAGCTCCACACACCTGCTCCCGGGGGTTCTGGGTGAGTCCCCACAGCAAGACACTCTGTCCACTCCCAGGGCAGCTGCTGAGTCACTCCTGGAGCTGCTCTGAAGGTTTGTGTGTAATTGCAAATTAGAAGACCTTGACCCTAGAAGAGCTGGGAGATTGGGGCTGAGGAAGAGGATCAGGAATATCTGGGGGCTGCATGGGGGGGGGTGCATAACATCCTTCTTTCCTGGCAGTGCAGCCCTTAAGTGTAGAAAAAAAAATCTTC